>NC_090930.1:1231174972-1231479485 GCF_040938575.1 Ambystoma mexicanum
ATACAGACCTGAACCCCCACCCCCCAAATCAGCACACACAGACCCGAACCCCCCAACCCCAACTCAGCACACACACATGCACCCATAAAGACCCGAACCCCACCCCCCAACTCAGCACACACACATGCACCCTTACAGACCCGAACCCCCACCCCCCAACTCAGCACACACACATGCACCCATAAAGACCCGAACCCCCACCCCCCAACTCAGCACACACACATGCACCCTTACAGACCCGAACCCCCACCCCCCAACTCAGCACACACACATGCACCCATACAGACCCGCACCCCCCAACTCAGCACACACACATGCACCCATACAGACCCAAACCCCCCACCCCCCAACTCAGCACACACACATGCACCCATACAGACCCGCACCCCCCAACTCAGCACACACACATGCACCCATACAGACCCGAACCCCCCACCCCCCAACTCAGCACACACACATGCACCCATAAAGACCCGAACCCCCCACCCCCAACTCAGCACACACACATGCACCCATACAGACCCGAACCCCCACCCCCCAAATCAGCACACACACATGCACCCATACAGACCTGAACCCCCACCCCCCACATCAGCACACACAGACCCGAACCCCCCAACCCCAACTCAGCACACACACAAACATGCACCCATACAGACCCGAACCCCAACTCAGCACACAAAAAACATTCAAATCAAAACATTCATACACATCCGACACCCCCCCCGCATCTCAACATACGCACAAAATACATTAAAATTCCAACATTCATACACATCCGACACCCCCCCATCCCCGCATCTCAACATACACATAAAATGCATTCAAATTCCAACATTCATACACATCCGACACCCCCCCGCATCTCAACATACACTCAAAATACATTAAAATTCCAACATTCATACACATCCGACACCCCCTCCACCCCCGCATCTCAACATACACACAAAATACATTAAAACACAAACATTCATACACACCCCCTTCCCCCCCCACCCCCGCATCTCAACATACACTCAAAATACATTAAAATTCCAACATTCATACACATCCGACACACCCCCCACCTCCGCATCTCAACATGCACACAAAATACATTAAAATTCCAACATTCATACACATCCGACACACCCCCCACCTCCGCATCTCAACATGCACACAAAATACATTAAAATTCCAACATTCATACACATCCGACCCCCCCACCTCCGCATCTCAACATGCACACAAAATACATTAAAATTCCAACATTCATACACATCCGACACACCCCCCACCTCCGCATCTCAACATGCACACAAAATACATTAAAATTCCAACATTCATACACATCCGACACACCCCCCACCTCCGCATCTCAACATGCGCACAAAATACATTAAAATTCCAACATTCATACACATCCGACACACCCCCCACCTCCGCATCTCAACATGCACACAAAATACATTAAAATTCCAACATTCATACACATCCGACACACCCCCCTCCCCCCGCATCTCAACATGCACACAAAATACATTAAAATTCCAACATACACATCCGACCCCCCCCCGCATCTCAACATGCACACAAAATACATTAAAATTCCAACATTCATACAGATCCGACACACCCCCCACCCCCGCATCTCAACATGCACACAAAATACATTAAAATTCCAACATTCATACACATCCGACACACCCCCCACCTCCGCATCTCAACATGCACACAAAATACATTAAAATTCCAACATTCATACACATCCGACACACCCCCCACCTCCGCATCTCAACATGCACACAAAATACATTAAAATTCCACCATTCATACACATCCGACACACCCCCCACCTCCGCATCTCAACATGCACACAAAATACATTAAAATTCCAACATTCATACACATCCGACACACCCCCACCTCCGCATCTCAACATGCACACAAAATACATTAAAATTCCAACATTCATACACATCCGACACACCCCCCACCTCCGCATCTCAACATGCACACAAAATACATTAAAATTCCAACATTCATACACATCCGACACACCCCCCACCTCTGCATCTCAACATGCACACAAAATACATTAAAATCCCAACATTCATACACATCCGACACACCCCCCACCTCCGCATCTCAACATGCACACAAAATACATTAAAATTCCAACATTCATACACATCCGACACACCCCCCCGCATCTCAACATGCACACAAAATACATTAAAATTCCAACATTCATACACATACGATCCCCCCCCGCATCTCAACATGCACACAAAATACATTAAAATTCCAACATTCATACACATCCGACCCCCCCCCGCATCTCAACATGCACACAAAATACATTAAAATTCCAACATTCATACACATCCGACACCCCCCCATCGCAACATACACACACAAACAAAGTAAAACAGACCCGACACACAAACACAAACAGACCACTTACCGGAGACGTGCTGGAACTGGAAGGCAGGTAAGCGGCAGGTAAGCAGGAACGCTGGAATCGTACTACGGCTGGCGTGGTCCAAGGCTGAAATGCCTTCCGGCATCAAGCCTTATGGACCACGCCAGCCGTAGTGCTGGCCCTCCATTGGGTCAGCACACACACACTACGTGGCTCGTAGGAGCTGCGTGGTGCATGTGTGCTGAGCCAATGACGGCCAGTGTTTTGTCCGGCCCGGAAGACAACAAAGACTCCATTAGGAAAGTCTTTGTGCTTCGCGGGCCGGACAAAAGAGCATGCCGGGCCGTATTGTGCACCCATGATGTAAACTGACACGTGTGTCTGTGTTACCTAACGACACGAACATAAATAAACGCGTGCTCACTTACCTTTTGTGTGGTATTTATCCTGTTTTTCGAGCCCACCAGCACCGCCGCCGTATCTTCTTCCGCCGCCATTGCTACCCACGTTGCCTGGTCCAACAAAAAAAAAAGCTCAATGCCCCTCCAAAACAAGCCGAAAACAGGCCGACTCCCATTGCAATGAGCAGAAAGTAACAGCGCTCACTCAAAACGAAGTGGTTAGGTCTCCAAAGTAAGAAATGCAACAGAATAGCATAACTATACATACACAGTGCTAAAATAAAATATTTTACAATAAGCTGCTGCTCACACAAGCAAATTTAACTCCACTCTCCTCAGAAACACTTTTTTTTAAAACACCCTCTGTAAGCAGCACAGTTAAATGATATTCTCTATTTATTTATTTAAATGATTTACTGTTCTTATATAGCGCCCAAAACTCTGAGGTGTCAAGGAGCTTTTACTTGATGATTACAGAGCAAAAGTACATACAATGCTTAAGGTTACATATATAAGTACATAAAGATTGGAAAATACATGGTGCCAGCCACATGTTGCATGGCAACCGGGAAGGGGGGGCGCATATAGACACACAGGCGACCAGGGAGAGGTGGGGAGCAAACGGACACACAGGTGACCAAGGGAGGGGCGGGGAACATACGGACACACAGGCGACCAAGGGGGGGGTGGGGAGCATATGGACACACAGGTGACCAGGGAGGGGGGTGGGGAGCATACAGACACACAGGCGACCAAGGGGGGGGAGCATACGGACACACAGGCGACCAAGGTGGGGTGAGGAGCATACAAACATACAAGCAACCAATGGGTAGTGTTGTGAGGAGCATACGGACACACAGGCGACCAAGGGGGGTGGGGTGGGGAGCATCTGGACACACAGGCAACCAAGGGGGGGTGGGGAGCGTACAGACACACAGGCGACCAAGGGGGGTTGAGGAGCATACGGATACACAGGCAACCAAGGGGGAAGGGGGGTTTGGGGAGCATACAGACAGGCGACCAAGGGGGGGGGAGCAGACGGACACACAGGTGACCAAGGGGGTGTGGGGAGCATATGGACATACAGGCGACCAAGGGGGGGTTGGGGAGCATACGGACACACAGACGACCGTCATGGACAGGGGTAGACAGGGCCTTAGGAGTTGGCCTTGTTAGGAGGGCCGGCCAAGCCTGCCGGCCTTCCCATTGGGCCAGATGTAGACAGCCCCAGCCAATCCCATACACCCAGCAGCACCGTGCCCAGCATCCTGGTGCAGGCAGTGGAAACAACCATCTTAGAATGGCAAAAATCCATGGACGTAAGGCAGCTAAAATGCAATGCGGCAACAAACAGAGCGTTATCAAAGCTCAACAGTGTTTAAACATTCTCGCTGATAAGATGTCTATGCAGGCACAATTATTGCAATATTCAACAAAGTCAATGTGCCGATGCGCGCCTCGTGTGGGAGCCCAGTGGTGAGGGGCTTACCTTTGCACGTGCATGCAGGCATAATAGTAGAGAGCTGGGGAAGAAGAAAGCTGCAGTCGCTCCGGCAGCCGCATGAATGAAGAAAAAAAGATGACTAAAAGTAGGTGACCTTATTATTACAAAATACATTTTGTTGTGTGTCTTGAAAGCACATTTGCAAACCACATGGAGATTAGGCTCATATTACTTTTCCTTCTGGTAAATGTAGTTTTTCAGTGAAAATGGGGGAGGAGGATGGGGTGGGGCAACTAAAATTGCACTTTCTTTTTAGTGTTACACATATTTCTATAAGGATATGTTTGTCAGCATGGTTTATCATGTGATTTGCACCTGTACCTCTTTCACTGCAATGGGCCTGTCAACTCCTGGAACTTGCTCTGGGTGGACGAGGTCTGGTATCTGTATGAGCAGTCTTCACAGCCTCCACCACACTTGGGTCAGGGTACAACACAAGCCAAATACCTCCTGCAGAGGACAACCCGCCATTAATTTTCTGTGAATTGTTTAATTCATTTTTCCTTGTCTCCACTGGGGTCTTGATATCTCCCGTTCCAGTGCAGGGAACCACACAAGGGGACTTTCTGGGTTCATGTGTGGGTTTTTCATTCCCGATGGTGGACAATTTGCTATCAGATAAGTGCAATGCTGCATATGCCCGTTGTAATACAATGGGAGGAAAGTGTTCTTAAATGAAGGCTTTATTCCGGCAGGGTGAAGTTTGATTTTGTTCCACCACTAACAAAGAATAGCCACACCCACCCTTGTGTGGCAGTCTCATCTTTTTTCTGTGTTCCCCCATGCAAAAACATAAATCTCTCCCAGTGAATGCTATGCATACATGTCAATATGCCCCATTACGTTTTTAAAGTGCAAGTGTATTCCTGTTTTATTCCTTGCATCCTGGAGCTTGTATTCCCCCATTATAAATCCAGACTCTACGTCCCAGAAAGCAGAATGAAAATATCAGCACTGGACTAAGGTCTCTTGAACGGATGTTTGCATGTATATGGGTGCATAATGGAGATTGCAAAATTGGACACTTTTTTAGACTCTCTGATTTAATAAAAGCGCTGCCCACCACAGCCTCTCTGAAGCTTTGTTAGACTTAATGGAAACCAATTTACTATCAAAAATAATAATCTGTAAACAAACATGTGTGTCTATAGCATGATTCAGAGATTTTTTGAAAATAATGATTTAATGAATGCTCCTGCCGTAGATCAAAGTTGTCACATACAACACACACAGCAAAAGTGTTTACCAATAATAATACAACACAGCATCACAAATAACAAAAGTGGATCAGAGACCGGACTCAGTCGGGTCAGTATCGGCCATGTGCTAAAAACAAGCATTGGCAAAGCCACTGAAGCCACGTTTAAAACAAGCATTGGCAAAGCCACTAAAGTCACTGAAGACAATGGATAGAGTGCTATTCCTATGGCGGCAAATCGGTATACCCTGAAGAAAAAGCTTAGCGACTGGGCATTATTTGATAAAGAAATAGTTAAGTGCAATGGAACTTTTAGTGCACAAATAAAAGTTCCAAAAGAAATAAACTCTGTGACATTTTTAACCACATTAAAATCCTAAATAACGGCAAACAACGTTTAAACTAGGTAAACATTCCAACATTTAAATGCAGTAAAAATGTGTGCCTAGAGTTACTGGATTGTTTTTTACCGAGAAACAAGTTGGAAAAAATCAAAAATAAATCTTCCAATGTAAGACCAAACAATCCTTGCTGGTAAAACAATACAAAATAAATGCAGTAAAAATGTGTAGTGTTGCTGGATTGGTTTTTATTGAGAAACAAATTGAAAATAATCCCAAAATAATCCTCACTTTAAAATCAAACAATCCTTGCTTGTCAAGAAATCCAAAATAAATCCAGTAAAAATGCGTGCCTGCCAATTAGTGTTAGTGGATTGTTTTAACTGAGAAACAAGTCAGTAAAAATCCAAAATAAATCCTGTAAAAATGCGTGCCTGCCAATTAGTGTTAGTGGATTGTTTTAACTGAGAAACAAGTCAGTAAAAATCCAAAATAAATCCTGTAAAAATGCCTGCCTGCCAGTTAGTGTTAGTGGATTGTTTTAACTGAGAAACAAGTCAGTAAAAATCCAAAATAAATCCTGTAGAAATGCCTGCCTGCCAGTTAGTGTTAGTGGATTGTTTTAACTGAGAAACAAGTCAGTGAAAATCCAAAATAAATCCTGTAAAAATGCGTGCCTGCCAATTAGTGTTAGTGGATTGTTTTAACTGAGAAACAAGTCAGTAAAAATCCAAAATAAATCCTGTAGAAATGCCTGCCTGCCAGTTAGTGTTAGTGGATTGTTTTAACTGAGAAACAAGTCAGTAAAAATCCAAAATAAATCCTCCAACCCAAGACAAATAAATCCTTGCTTGGAAAAATCCCCAAAAAATCCAAAATAAATCCCAAAAAAATCTGCAGCTTGAAAACAAGCCAGAAGCAATCCAAAAACAATCCAAAAAGTGGATTTCTTTTTTACTAGGGTAAAGCAATGAAAAGGCTTGTCGCTGACTCCTGTGCACGAAAGGTAAAGGAAATGACGTGTTGACTGAAATCCACGTCTTTGACTCTCTACTAATTGCTAACATAATTATCCGATGAAGATAGTTGGAGGGTACCCGGTACCGCGAGGTATTGTTAATAAAGTTTCCGCCTCTGGAAGAACAAGGAAGGCCCCCTTGGCTGGCGCTAAGTGCAGTCTATTTAAACATGTCTGGCTCCTTGGGTACTGTAGATGTCCATCAAGGTTGCCGCCGCTGAAAGGCCCCGGCTTTAAACACCCGTCGGCTAGCTGCACATCTTCATTAATTGCTGCCGCTGACACTTAAACACATTACTTCACGTCTGAAGGGACTGCATTAGCTCCCTGGGGTGAGGCGCTTTGGTTGATCTTGCTCTGCTTAACCCAGGAGGGGAGATGTGCAATCAGCCCGGTGTGTTCTGGAAATACATAATCTCCGCCAGCTGGGATACAACTGCCAAGGTCGCCGCATCAAATCCTGGTCGCCAGGCCTCGTCACCTTAACTGCATGTCCTGCTGCGATCTGGGTCGTGAGATTTCCTGTCCTCCGGACCCTGCACACCTCCTGTTTTCTTTTCACTCAAGTTAGACCATTTTCTTAGCGGGGGCATCCTAACGCCATTCACCTCCCCGCCCCACTGCACGCCCACCACCCAACCAACCCTTAGTCCAGCTGTCCCCCCAGCCCCCCCCCCAACCAATCCCAGGTACCCCAGCCACTTCCGGGGCGGCCCCCTCCCCCCTCCGCCCCCCGTGGTCATGAGTTAGCCCCTCCTCCCGTGCCCCCGTGGGCCGCCAGGAAGACCAGGCACTGGGGGGGGGGGAGTCTCTGGCCCGGCGACCCCCACTAAGGGGCGGCGCCTGCCATGCCGCGTCCCGCGGCGCATTCGCCCGCCGTTTTCAGAGTGGTTTGTGAGCATACCGGTTTTAGGAAACGAATGCAGTATCCTGCTTGACGTTTTCTGCATTATATGAATTTATAACTAGAGATGTACCATGTATCCCTGTAATTTAAATGTGCAGGAAAACAATGGGGGGCGCAGGGTCCTTAAGTGACATACACTATGTAGTGTTGGGGGTCTCTGGGTGCCCCCACGCGTGCCCGTGAGCCCCTCCACCCACAGACTCAGACTGGACACGTCTGTGTGCTTCGGGCTCCCCGGTCGCTCTGACGCGGCCGGGAACGCCCCGTTTATTTAAGGCGCACGCGGCGACGTGCAACGTCACGTCGCCGTGTGCGCGTCTCCCTTACGGGGCAACGCCACACTCCTCCTTTTTCCGGGAGGAACAACAACAACAGACACTTCCAAAAATTGCACTGCACACAACATAACAATTACAAACTCAGAGCCCACGCCTCTTTAATGTCAGCCTCCCGGTTCCCCTGGACATAGTCTCCGAGATAGGCAGGTCTCCCTCGCCCAGCCCTCTGGGGGTACCTCCCGCCTACCTCAGCCGCAGGAGTCCCAGCTGCTCCAGTGCCTCGTTCTGGCGACCCCACGAGTTCCCCCCGGGGGGTATCTTCATCCGGGAGGACAGTCTCATCCGGGTCAGGCGGGAGCTCAGCTCGAGAGTCCCCCAGTTTCTTAAAGAAGCTCACATTCCGAGTGACAGCCGACTTCCCGTCCGAGGCCGTTACCATCGACCCCTTTACTGCCACCACGTCCAGCGGCTCCGGTTCATATGGGAGCGAGAGTTTTCCGTGGGGATGCCGATTCCTGATCAGCACTTCGTCGCCCGGTTCCAGCCGCTGCGGACGAAGACCCCGCCGTATGTTCTCTTGATGTGTCCTTGCCTGTCGCTCCGCTTCCACCCGTTGGTCATCTATTACGCCGGGTTCCTTTTCATGTACCTCCGGGAGGAGACCTCGGGGGCACCTTTGGAACAGGACTTCAGCCGGGGCCACCCCCGTTGAGGCGTGTGGGGTGGTGAGGTACACTCTCAAGAACTGGTAAAGCGCCCGCTGGAGGGGCTGGCCCTGTCCCTGGGCAATCCGGAATGTTTTGTTCAATGTCCTCATCAGCCTCTCCGCGTCCCCGTTCGCACGGGGCCACAGCGGGGACACCTTCCGGTGCGCCACTCCACAGCTCTCCAGAAATTCCGAGAACCTAGCGCTCTGGAATGGGGACCCATTGTCTGAGCACAGAGTCACTGGAAACCCATGGGTGGCAAAGATTTTCTCCACAGCGCCCACCACGTGCTCAAATGCCACCGACTCGACGAATTCCACCTCAGGGTATCGGGAGTATTCATCCACAATGGCCAGGAAGTGAGTGCCTACGGCCGTGGATCCGAAGTCCGCATGTACGACCTCCCACGGCCGGGTCCCACGTGGCATTACTTCGATTTCAGGCTCCCGCTGGACTGGGGAGGCCGCCTGGCACCACACACAGGCCGCTACGAAGTCGTCCACTTTTTTTTCTAGCTCGGGAAACCACACCTTCAGCCTCAGTCTCGCCTTTGTCTTGGCGGCCCCTTGGTGCCCCTGGTGTGCCAGGTTGATGACTTCATGGATCTTGGAGCCCGGCACCACCAGGCGATCGCCCCGCAACAGCAGGCCCGACTCCGTGAAGGACAGTTCGTCCTTCACCTTCCAGAGTTGCTCGAGGGTCACCTTAGCTTCTTGAGTGCGCCCTGCCACCAATTCCAGCACGGACTTCCAGGACCCCGACCGCATCGAGCTCCTCAAGATGCGGAAACACTCGTCGTTGGCCGCAGCACTCTCCAGTTCGGGTAGCGGCATTGCGTTGGGGGTGGCACCCTCTACCACCATCCTGACGTGGTCATCGGCTTCCTCAGCACACGAGTCTTGTGCGGGTCCTCCACCGCCCACCGGGTGCCTGGACAGGTGTTCAGCCGCATTGTTGGTACCCGGCCGGTAGATCAGGGTGACGCTATACTCCAGAAGGGCCAACATCCACCTCTCGATTCTGGCTGGTGGTTTTGAAGATGATCCGGCCATGATCGGAAGCAGCGGCTTGTGGTCCGTTACCACTGTCACGGGTCTCCCCAGCACATAAAGCCGAAAATGCCGACAGCCCCACAAGACAGCCAGGGCCTCGCGTTCGATCTGCGAGTATCTCTGTTCGGTCTCAGAGAGGGCTTTGCTGGCATATGCCACTGGCCTTACCCCCCCATCTCTGCCCACTTGGGTGAGCACAGCACCGAGGCCAAACGGGCTGGCGTCCACCACAATCTCGGACTCCAGGGCGGGGTCAAAAAAAGCCACGGTATCATCTGCTGTCAGGGCGCCTTTGATGTCCTCGAACGCCGACTGTTCCAACGGGCCCCACTGCCAGGTGGTATCCTTTTTCGTCAGGGCCCTCAGAGGCTCCGACCTCGAGGCGAGATTCCTGATGAAGCGCCCACAGTATGTTACCATACCCAGGAAGCTCCGCACATCTGACGCCGACTCAGGGGGGCGCGCGGTCCTGATGTCCTGGACCTTCCTGGGGTCCGGAGATACACCGCCCTCCTTGAAGATGAAACCAAAGAACTCAATGGTCGGGCTGAGGAACTCGCACTTGTCCCTGTGGAGAGTGAGCCCCAGCGACTGCAGCCTCTCGAGGGTCTTGGCCAGACGTTTCAGATGTTCAAGTTCCGTCCTGGCAAAGACCAGAATGTCGTCACTAATGTTTAGGACGCCCTCCAGATCTGCGAGAGCGCCTCGGATCAAGTTCTGAAATACCTCGGCTGCTGACGACACTCCGAAACTCAGCCGCTTATATCGGTAGAGCCCCCTGTGGGTAGTGAAGGTTGTAATGTATCGGGACTCTGGGTGGAGGGCAACTTGGTGGTATCCCGCTCGTAAGTCCAACTTAGAGAAGAACCGGGCCCCCTGCACTTCAGCAATGATGTCATCGATTGTCGGGGTCAGGTGTCGTTCTCTCCTGATGGCCTTGTTGGGCAGCCTCATGTCCACACAGATCCGGACGGAGTCCGGCTGTTTTGGTTTCCTCGCCACTACGATAGGGGATACCCATGGAGTGGGGCCCTCCACCTTTTCGATTATATCTAGGTTCACCATGTTCTCTAGTTCCCTGTCCACCTGGTCCCTTAGATGAAACGGGATCCGCCTGTGTTTCAGAGCCACGGGCTGCACCGACTCATCAATGTGGAGCCTCACGGGGTCACCCTTCATTCTCCCAATCCCTTTAAAGATGTCAGCATATTTGTCCAGCAGATCGTTGATGTCCTCTAAGTAGACTGAGTACGCGAAGCTCACTATGCCAAGAGCCTC
This sequence comes from Ambystoma mexicanum, assembly GCF_040938575.1. Lineage (NCBI taxonomy): Eukaryota > Metazoa > Chordata > Amphibia > Caudata > Ambystomatidae > Ambystoma > Ambystoma mexicanum. Next base: position 1,231,186,064 of record NC_090930.1, read on the forward strand.
CGCTGCCGCACAACTCAACAGGGTGTTGCTGCTCACCGGAGTCACGTAGAAGCGGGCCTTGATCTCCGTGCCGTCATGCTCCACCTTGGTGACAAACGCACCGTCCAGCGGCAGGGGCTCCCGCCCGCCAAATGCAAAAATGCGGGCTCTCGGCGTCGCCAGCCTCGAGGGTGGGTTGAGCGCGGCATAATGTCCTCTCGCCATTACGTTGACTGAGGCCCCCGTGTCGACCAGCACCGGGACCGGCGAGCAGTTCACCTCCACGACGCATCTCGGCTGTCTCCTGCTCCTCCCCTTGAGGACTTCCATGCTGGAGACGAAGAAGATATTCTCCTCATCCTCTTCCTCTGCTTCTTCCGCCGGCGTCTCCTCTCCCGCCTGTTCCACCTGAGCTACATTGGGCGGGCGGTATTGGCGAGGGGTCCACAGACGGGGTTGTCCCCTCGGAATCAGTACAGGCAGGGTCGCCCTGCACACCCTCGAGAAGTGGTCGGGCACCCCACAGCGTCCGCAGATCTTTCCTCTTGCCATGCACTCAGACGAGTGGGGGAGGTCATAGCCGCACTTCTGGCATGACTCCACTGGCTTACCAGTTTTGTCTCTGGGAGCCCCACCGGGCCTTCGCACCCCTCTGCCGCCTCGCCAGACAGCGCACACCTCTTCCGGCCTCGCTGCGCGGGATCCGGCCTCCATCTTGTTGGCACGGGCCTCCGCCACCTCATGGCACCGCCCGAGCTCCAGGATTCTGGGCAGGGTGAGTCCGGGCTCTCTCAGGACCTGTCGCCTCAGCTTGCCAGACGAACATGCCTGGATTAGCATTGTCCTCATCATATCCTCCGCATCCCCCCACGCACACCCTTGGGATAGGCGGCGCAGGCGGCCATAGAAGGTGTCGAGCGTTTCATCCTCCTTTTGTCTGGCCGAGAGCATGACGAACCTCTCATAGTCCACGTTGGCAAGGGGAATGAAATGCGCGAGGAGGGCGGCTTTGGCTTGGTCATACGAGTTGTCCACCGGAGTTAACGACTCAAATATCTCCTGTACAGCTGCTCCGGCCGAATACAGCATCGTAGCCACCTTGCTGTCATTGTCCGTGACCTGGGCGGCCCGAAAGTACATGTCCAGCCGTCCAATCCATCTTCTCCATCGGGGGCCCAGGCTGGACGGAGGACCCGTAGCGTCAAACTCCGGAATGGGCTGCAAGGCCGCTTGCGCCCTGGCTTGGGCCATGGCCAGGGGTGGTGGTGGTTGGTTCGGGGGAAGAGCGGCACCAACCGTGGGTGTAGGCAGCCCAGACGTCGCAGGATGTGGGGTTGGCTGTGGGGGATTCTGTTGAAACAAATCTGCCAGGCTTTCGTCCTGCGAATCCTCCGATGCTGTGGCAGTCGCACCCTCCAGGGCGCCGAAATCACTCATGGGCCCAAGCGCACAGGCACCCTCGTACTAGTCCTGAGGGCCGCAACTTGCACCATTCCCCACACTGCCACCACCCTCGTGATGATGAAAGGGTTAAAGATGCTACCTTGAGGCGTCTCGTTCCAACGTGGATCTCAGGAGCGGGCATGCCATCACCCACGTGATGATGAAGGGGTTGAAGAAGGTCCTTGAACCAAATGTTCCAAAAATTGAGCTTCAAAAATGGAGTGGGCTGAGAAGGCCCAGCCACCTCAGTCCATCTTCCAGCTACCACACGACGTTACAGACTGAAAATTGGCTAAAACATCAAAATTCAGGCATGGGCCTGCGGGTTAGGCTGCCCGCAGTCAGCAAATCCAAAAATTGGGCTTGGATGGCCTTCCGACTCCAAACCGGAGCTTTCGGAAGTTTCTCAGCCACGTGCGCAAGATGGCCGCCAGCCGCGTGTATGGTCCGCGGCCACAGCGTGAGACGAAGACATCCGCGGATGTTTCGTCATCGAAGAAAAAATTATCCGGGATCGCTCTCACCGCCGGGCCCGGGCATCCAACACTCGTCGCCACTGTTGGGGGTCTCTGGGTGCCCCCACGCGTGCCCGTGAGCCCCTCCACCCACAGACTCAGACTGGACACGTCTGTGTGCTTCGGGCTCCCCGGTCGCTCTGACGCGGCCGGGAACGCCCCGTTTATTTAAGGCGCACGCGGCGACGTGCAACGTCACGTCGCCGCGTGCGCGTCTCCCTTACGGGGCAACGCCACATGTAGGGGCCAGAGCTTTACATGGAAAAACAGAAGTGCAGGTACTCAGCAATCCAGGCTGTACCTAGTATAGGCCTCAGCCCGAGAAATGTCTAACAAGTCTCACGGAGCCATTTAATTTAATCCCACTCCATTTCCTTAGTTGTCCATTTGTCTCACTTATGATGTTTGTCATTCTCTATTTGTGTCTATTTATTTTTGTCTCTATCCACACACTTTCATTCCAATCATATTCTCACACCATCTTTAACTCTGTGTAAATCTGTATTTCCTTTCTGAGCCTGGGCTTTGCAAGTGTGATGTGCTGAAACATCTCAGCGATTACAACCGAAATCTCAGTATAATTCTTTACTGTTAATTCACAAATTTGAAGTTTGATTGTCATCCTTATGCAACCGTCTCTCAAAGACGCTCATCAACCACAGACAGATCTTGACCTGTTTTGACACCAGTATTGTTATGCGAAAAGTTGGCAGGCTTTGAGAACGCCCAGTGTGTGCATTTCAGGTGCAGTGCCAGGGGCGTTGCTAGGGGGGGCTAAGGGGGCTATAGCCCCTGATCTTTTGGTTATAGCCCCGGATAGAATCTCAGGAGCTACAGCCAAAAGTCTAGCTAGCCCCCAGTCCCAACAGTTCCGACATCAGTTTAGCCCCGGGTCTTTTCCAGATCTAGCAACTCCCCTGTGCAGTGCGATCGAATTATTTGCCCAGGATCACTCCCTTTGGTTAAGCTGTGAAACTGACATTCTTTCACACACGAGTCTAGGGGGTTATTATGCATGAAGTTAAGAACATTTGAATATCCATGTAAAAGCCAACTTTATTTTTTGAGCGTCTAGCAAACGTCAGAGTTGTATTATAAGGGATTTGAAAGATAACTAGAGGTGTGTGGGTGTGGGCTTTCAAACTTAAGGCACTGCTAACAAAAAAAGAAATGTGTTAGAAAAAGGTAATTGGGCCGGCTTTTTTGGTGCAGCACGCTGTTGCGTATGAATGCTCTCAAGGGACCCCCTGAGTGACGGGTATAGTACAGTTGGGGACATGATGTTCCGCGCACGATTTGCTGGTAGCTCTGGAGCGGGATGTTTGCCTATTTCTGTTCTGCAGGGTGGGCCCTGAAGGAGACATTAAGGACACTACGGTTGTGGGAGAGAGGAGGATGGAGCGGGTGCTGCTTTCAACACACAGGCTGCAGGAACTTGATGCTTCATTGCGGTACAGTTTTATGAAATGCTTTCATGTTCACCATAGCTGAGTGCAGGTACTCTCCGTCAAGCTTTGAGAAGTGCAAGTACTCATATCAGGACCACCCCATTTAAAGCACTGGTTGTGGCCCTATAAAGAAGAAGTGAACTAGTGAATTAAAAAATAAATCCCAGTTCATTATAGCTCTTTGGGTCCCGAAAATGAAAAGCAACAAAGCACTTCGCTCACATATTCTGTCCTGGTGTTTAGACACTCTGGGAAGATAATTGTTTGGTTTTTATTGTGTGTTCAGTTCCCGTTTCTGGACCTGGCACATACTAGCAGCACGTCCCTATCAACCATCCCTTGTTTTCCTGCACCAGGCAAAGCTCACTTTAGCTATACCAAAGCGGGGTATATGGGCCATATTACAAAGTGTGTGCTAAAACCGCATCTAGCGCTAGAATCGACAAACTGGGGGAGGAACCAGCAGCGTGATTACTTAAAGGCCACAATCCATCAGGGATGCACAGAAAATAGCTTCAAGAAAAGCCGCTTCTCCAACATAAACGGACAGAGGAACAATACTGGCAGTAGCCAAATAGATGTTTGAGAATCCTATACATTGCAAATACTTCTGGAAATCGCTGATAACTGCTGACTTAAAAAAGACAATTCCTCGGCCAATGTGAAATGATTGCACAACACAAACCAGATGTGCACGCTTGCCCAGAAGGCCCAGTTGTCCACACGTGTCCAGAGAACCAATCAGAGCAATAAGAGGGGGAGAGCATAGGCTGGAGTAAGGTGAAGGGGTTAGTAGGTAGGAATAGATGGAGATTCTAAAAGGTACAATTGGAGCTACATTGGATAATCATTGATAAGATGCTCAAAGATTAATCCTTTCTTTTACTGGCTTTGCTTGTTGTCTACTCCTGAGTTTGCGAAGTATAAAGATGCACTGGTTGAGGTAATGAGCTTGTCTAGGAGTGAGTCACTATAGTAGGTGTGTCATGTTATAAAAACTAATTCTATGTCGGGAATTACGCCATTTTGGAACACCCCGCACATTTTTGGATAATGTTGATGATGATGACGGTTGTGAGTTGTTGACTGAGTATTTTTATGTGAAACTCCAAATAGGTGGAAAAAAGTATATTTGGAAATTGGATCGTTCATGTAATATCTAGAAATACCCCAAGTATTAGCCATTCAGGCTCATACCTACTTTTTAACGAAGTAGCTCAATATGAAGGGTATCTTGATTTCGATCACCTTACCATATACCAGAACCATGTTTGTTAAACTACGACATGGCATTTTTTATTTGGCCACTGACAACCTTAACTGGTGTCGGGAAGCCGGTATCATCGTTGATGTCCACTTATTGCCTCTATTTTTAAAAGACCATTCACCATTATTGTTCTTATGTCATCTACATCTGAACCTCAAACGTGAAAACCTAAGGCCATGCCTAATTAATCATTGTGTCAAGGACTTGTATGCAGCAAAAAATACTTTGCAAAATAACTGTGCATGAAGATACACAGTTTCTTGAAACACTTGTGTATAGGCGCGTTACAAATACCATATCATATCATATCATATCATATCATATTTTAGCTGTCACCCACAATTTAGGAAAAACATCGAGTAGAAGATTGAGGTTTTTACGTGCTTAGGCTTGAGTCTGATTTTTGGATAATGCTGATGATGATGGTTTTGAGTTGATATAAATATAATCATATGTTTATGCCATTCATATTTTCTCTATTGATGATATATTATGTATATCATTCTAGATACATTTTGCATAGTCTATAAATGTATAAATGGGCTGGCACCTTCCTATCTAGTAGACATGACTTCTTACTACTGTCCTGTTAGCTAAAAATCGGGTCAGCCATGTTTTCCTATATGGCGCCCAAGACTTATCTGTAAAAACAGACTCTGGTCAACTTTTTTTGCCATTTCTTTTTGGAAAGGTCCTTCTTGTGTTTGTCTCTGCGCCCAAACCAGGTTTGGTCCCTTTGTTTGTTGGTCTTTGGCGGGCTTCAGTGCGGAAGCCCTCCTCTGGCGCCTGAGTGTCTGGGGTGGACAGGATGTGAGGGAAGTGCCCGAAACCACCTGTGCTTAGTCTCCTAGGAGACGTGAATACACTCTAGCGTGATTGGCCAGCTGGTTGTCCAGCAAGGACAGCCACCCTGCTCTGTGAGTGACAGCCAGGCTGGAATGAATGGGGGAACATGGTTTAAAAGCAGGTCTCTGGGACTTGGAAAGCAGAGTCGACCACTGGAACGAAAAAACCGAAGACCAGCTGAAGGAAGATCACTGCTGCAACTCCTGGTCCACCAGTGAAGCCCTGCTGCAGGTCCGAATTGCCTGAAACTCCATCCACAGCGAAGCCCTTCAAGGTTAAATTTGTCCCTTGAGTTTGGTGGGAACAACCAACTCGTAAGCCACCTGAACACCGTCCTCAACCTGGTCGAATTTTCTTCAGAGTGCTGTTGAAAACCGGATAGCCGGGGGAAAGAAACCAGCTTGTGGACTTTAAGGCACTCACACCTTAAACTAATGTTTTACCAAGCTTGTGTCCTCTTCCCTGGGCAGTGCAGGAACCTCCCGATGTCCTCCTTCTTGTCCCCACGACGGAAGCTCTGGAACAGCGAGATCTGCAGGAACTACCAGGAACTACTGCCTCAGCTACAGCTTTTCTTCACTTACAAGGTACTGTGCAAGTGTGGTGCAGGACTCCGTTCGGCTGCAGTGAAAGTTTGTGAAACATTCCCGACTTCGAAGGCTTGTCCTTCCCTAAACCAACATCTAACTTTTCACCTGACCAAATTCTTCTAAGATCTGTGGCAAAGACTTAACCGTTTACTACCAGAACTCTGCTTTCCTATACAAGACTCTGAACCATTGACTTTGGCCCAGGCCTATTGAATTGAATTGCTGGTTGTAGTGAACAGAAACCCTTTGCCCTGCCTATGAAAGTATTTGTGCTGTTCATTCTTATAACCTTGTCTTTTCCCCCCTTTTTAAAGTAACTGAAGTGCCATTTTGCTCCCACTTCAGGTGAGCTGAACGTGTTCAGAAACTGATTGGTTGTGTATTGTAGTATATTAGATTGTGATATTGAGCTGCTCTTACTAATGGAATGTTTTCCAAATGACTGTGTAAATAAATGTATATTCTTTTACCAGGAAACCTTCAGTAAGTGTTTGTATTTGCTGGTCCTTTGTGTAAACTGTTCTACTGCTCACTTTACTCATGAGATAAGTCTGGCTGCTCAGCCACTGCTACCACATTACTGTGTAGTACAGGCTTGTACCAAAGGTGAAATTGTACTGACATTTGTAGTCTTAATTGTGTGTAGTGTTCCCAAATGTACTGCATATGATCCTGCCTAACACCCGACCAAATCACTGAGATCCAAGGATAAGAAATGACTTATGGTCCCACAGCCCCAGTGTTTTCTGCGGGGCAATAGACAATTTTCCGTATATATTGCCCACGTTCATGGAACTTATTGCTCCTTGAAGTGAGTAATAAACCCTCATTTATACTGTTCCAGAAGGCCCTTCAAACCTATCTGTTCCAATAACGTGATCCCTGGGATGTACCTATCAAATTCCAGCATGAATAAGATCTGCATCTAAATGCAGTTCACTCTGCCTGGTACGCATTATAAATAAATCAAATCAAATCAAATATTTGATGCATTATGAAAATGTATTTATGAATTGATGAGTTGTATTGGTTATCATTCGATTTGTCAGGTATTGTATTTTAACATGCTTTTAGGACAAACATACTGAAATAAAGCTGTATGATGTTGAAAAGGGTCAATAGCAGAATGGTTTCTGGTAACAATATTGGTAGGAAAAAATTAGGAGTTGAGGAGCAATAAATAGTCAGGATTGCAAGGGTCAGCCCAAACATATTTGGAATGCCCACAAATCAAGTATAAAGAGTTATAACTGAGGAGATCCTGAAAACACAAGCTGTGATAGACCATGAAGTAACTACTGACAAGGGAAAATATCACATTTACTAAAAAGAAAGGTTCCCCTATATGTTTAATTCAACAAAGCATAATGACACCACATATCAATGTATTGATTTTTTTTTTAATGGAGCATAACTTACATTTTCAAAGATTAATATCTGTGAATCGTATCTGTTCCCTTCCACCATCTTGTGATACCATAGTTTCCAGTGTTATCAAGCTATGGTAAAGTAAATCATAGCACATAGCCCTGCTTGTGACATCAGCTGCTGCAGCCAGAAAACCCTGACTGCAACGGTAGCAGTCAACAGAGCTAATCATACTTTGACATACAATGCATTCATGTGCCTCCACTGAAATTTGCAAGACGCTTTAGCATTGAATAAATATCAGCAGAGCCTTTCTCTGATGCCAGGTTTCTTGTTGTGCATTGCCTAGTGTGTGTTATATTCATTTCTAACCTCCTGAATTATAACTTGTGGTAAGCACTTACTAACTCCAAAATCGGTTACACTGGAACAAATTGTATATTTATTTGTTTCTGTTAATTCAGACTGCTCACTTCCAAGAAGCTATTACTTTGCTCTGTCTAAAATGCTTTACAATCGTATGTATTCCAATCTCGCATGCACTCCAGTGTGCATGCGAGATGCTCCCCATCGCCAGCTCTACACACTAGACCTCCACATAAAGATAGCACTTGATATCCCATTACCAATCAGGTTACCTGAAAAGCTCTGCTCTCAGGGGCAAAGTACTACCCATTACTCCTATTGTCTGGACAGCACCAGCTGCTCATCACCCTCCTCTCGTGCATACACATCATGGCTACTACAAGACTACCTAAGTCTGAAGACATCCTCCCCACCCAGTTCTTGCAACCTTTCTTCAACACACAACATATTACTTACCCTACACCCACTGGGTCATTCACATGTGATACATACTCCCTAGCCCGTAGACTTCACAGGCTTTGCAACTGCACAAGACCTGCTGAATTATGCAAATGCCCCAGATCCACTCTCACCAGAAATACACATCTTGGGTACCGCTCCCGACACACCTCAAACCACATCTCCCTTGAAACCAATCTAAACTACTCGGACCTCAATGGGCCACCTCCCCAGACCACTCCCTGTGTCCCTAAACTCGCCTCAGCCACACAGCCTTCCTCACAGCCTATTATCATCAAAGATGTACCTTGTCCCATACAATGTGCTCCCATCAATGCTAGATCACTTGCAGCTCACGCAATTGAGATCTATGACCTCATAACCAACTTGGACCTAGATGTTCTGGCCATCACCGGAACCTTGCTCCACGAAGCCTCAGGACCAGCCATCTCTCTTGCTCTTCCATCAGGGTACACCATGCTCCGCAAAGACTGAACTACTGCTAAAGGAGGTGGGGTAGCCCTTATCCTCAAAGAAAGCCTAGCAGCTAGACAAACTTCAACACTATCATGTGAGAATGTAGACTCCATTTAAGTCAAGCTCGCCATCTCCCCTAACTCCACCATTGACATTCACTCAGCCTACCGACCACCAGGCCCTTTAGCAGACTTTCATGACAACTTAATTCACCTCTTGTGTGGGAACCTAAAAACAGCCACCAAATCCATCCTTCTAAGTGATTTTAACCTGGGCTTTAACGATCCAAAAGACAAAAATGCCAAAGCTCTAGCCAAGGGCTTACTTGAACTGGGCTTCCAGCAAAAAATAGATAAACCTACCCACGTTAAAAGGCGCACCCTAGATTGGGTTGCAGATCACAACAGTGCTGTAGACATCAGCTCAAATACTCCATCCCCATGGACTGACCACCACCTTATTCACTTCTTCATTCACACCCACATAAAAGCTAAAGCTACGTTGCCAAATGTTCCCTCTGCGATGGCCAGAATCGCTCGTATCCTAACCAAAGACAGGATTCTCCCATACCTAGACAGCCCAGCCCTACAGCACCAATTCTGCTCAGACCCCGCTGTGCTAGCCGATATCTACAATACCACTCTCAGTAAAGCTGTGGATTCCATTGCCCCACTGGAGGCCAAGAAAGCTAAAATGAAGCAACACTCTAACTCCTTGTTCTCTGTGAAACTCAAGGAACTTCGCTCCCTGAAACGCTCAGCTCTGAGCAATTGGCAAAATTCCCCACTAGCACACACTCTAGACATCTACAAAACCCTTGCAAAACAATACAAAAAGCTATTATTTTAGCCAAATGAGCATCTCCCACACTCCCGCTCCTACCTAGCAGAAGAAAATCAACCCTCTTACCGCATCTAGACCCATCCATTCACATCACACATCCATGATGTTTGTCCCCACTTTCAAAAGAACAAAAACTGGAGGGGGCAGCTTCCAACACCTTGCGCCCAAACACTGAAATGCCCTGCCCACAGCTCTCAGAAACAAAGCATCCTACACCATTTTCCGCAAAGTTCTTAACACCAAACTGTTTAACTAACCTGCACAAGAGTTTCTTAACCTGACCCTGTTCCAATGTAACCAAGGGACATACTGTATACTTATATATCTGAAATGTACCTATACCTTGTATTGTACCTTGTATTCACAACTAAGTAAGCTTTCTGCCACAGCACCACAATGCCTAAGGGCCGATGTGCGCTTTACAAATGGAAATAAATAAATAAATAAATAAATAAGAAGATTTAAACCTCAGAATTAGGCATTCAGCCCAATGTGTCTGTTCTGAATTCTTTTCGGCACTTTGAACCCACTGAGCAATTCAAAGTTTATAGTTGTTAAAATAATGTATTATCCATTGTCCTCCCTGGTCCCATCCTAACTGAGTTTTTTGATAAATACATAAGTAGCTTAACTTCATTTAATATTTTAAGCAGATTGTGAATTTATTGTTGATTTTAAATGTATTACACAGTTTTTTTAATTCCTTTTAAAACAGTTGTGTTCTTTTCTTGTGTCTGTCAATAACACACATGACCAGTAAGCAGGGGTTCATGTATGAAGTTGAATTCATGGACACAGGAATGGAATCAAGCCAAAGCCTTGGGGCAATGGAGATTACTTATAGTAAGGAGGAGACTCCAGAACCTAGTAGAATGAAAGATGTTTCCCCTTGGTGTCAATGCCATTGCTGTTAAGTGATGGCGATATAGGAAGACATTTCAGTCGCAGAGAAAACTCCACCCGGAGGGCCTCTCTTTCTGAAGATGATCATTCACCACTGAGCATAATACAGCAAAGTGTGTTAAGCACAGCGTACCTTACATGTTCAGTTCTTCGAATGCTAGTGGCCTTTGTGCAAGAACTTCACGGCACTGCTCTTCTACTTATTCCCTGTAATAAAGATATTGGGCCTCATTACACGGTAGGCGGTAACCATGGCGCTATTAGCGCCATGGTTGCCGCCGGTATCTTACCGTGTCCGCCTTGGTGGATGGCGGAATTACCGTCCTACTACAAGGTGAGCGGGGGCGGTAATTCCCCATTCACCAAGGCTCTTCCCCATTCCCATTTTGCAAATTGCGGTACCGTAATTAGCTCCGAAGTCCCTTTGCGGCACCCAACTTTAACGGCTGGTAAAACTAGCCGTTAAAGTCGGGTCCCGCAAAGGGAACTCGTAGTAAGGCGGTAGGGGTTTACCGGTACCGGTGCCCTTACCGGTACCGGTAAACACCTACCGCCTACCGTGTAATGAGGCCCATTGTTTCTTTAGAGATCAGCTGACTTGCAATGTATTTAATATTACTCTACATTCCACATATCCACAAGTGTTTCTATCTTTTGTATGTGATGTTTGTTGTTTGTTTATTATGGTCAACCATTTGTCGTTGTCATGTCTTTTTTTTAATAATAAGTTTACACATTTTCTGATTATAAAGGAATCCTGAAATACAAACTTTTCTGAAATATGTATGTCCTGTTATTCTTCTCTCTGCTGTTTCATAAGGCCTAGTATTTACATGTTATATTGCTTAGTTTACACATATTTGTTGTTGATACCAGATGTTCAGCATTTTTTACTTTTACTGATCAAATAGAATATGACATTTAAAACAGAATCCTGAAATATCTAACGTTATAGTTTTCTTCAGTCAAGTGAACGATTTCCATGTTTTGAACAGATTGTACAGACTTATGGCATGCATAGCATATACTTTGTGTATTCACAAAGAGTGGGTGTGAGAGTCTCTAGAGCTATAACTGCATGTGTTGTATGACCCAACAGGGAAGCACTTCAAGTGTGTCTGTACAGTATAGAGGCTTTGTCGTCACACAGGCCAATAAAGCAGCAAATACATGTGGTACATTTTTATTTGTTTTTTTTTTTATTCTAAAAATTAGACATTCATTTTAACTAATTTTTGTTGCTGTACACATGCAAAACACACATTGAAAAAATGAATTTTTATCTTAATTGCTTGTTTATTTTTCTCCCTTCAATGCAAAGCATGTTATCGATGTTCCCATTATTTCTGGTGCCAACCTTTTGCAGGTTATGTTTATCAGGTGACATCTACTTCGGGGGAATTTCCCACACACCCCAAATCAGGTGCACACAATTTTTAGTTATTTAATAAAGTTCTTTTTATGTACATGTGACACCAAATTTAACAATATTGATTCTTTACAGCATACATCAGGTCTGCACAGAAGTTCAATTTATTAAGACAACAGAAATAAGTGAATCAATGTAATACATCGATAAGAATTAAACTTACCTCGGATGGGTTACTCACCAAAGAAATTAACACCTATGCTGGGCTCAAACAAGGCTGCATCTTTGCGACCATCCTTTTTAATTTTTATATCAAAGCTATAAATACAGCCTTTGAAGCAGTTTGTTCATTTCCGCCGAAATTAGGACATGTGGAAATCTCTTGGCTACTTAGGACTCCGATTGGGCTTCAAAGAAAGCTTAACGCTCTAACCAGCTATGCTGAAGCAAACAATCTCTCGATTAATTTCCAAAAATGCAATATTTTGGTTTTCATCATCATCTTCCCAAAACTGGCTACAAGTTCAATTGGTCTCTTTCGAAAGCTTCACTTAATCAAGTGACTCAATATAACTACTTGGGTGTGAATCTTAGTTTATATAATCCTCCGGGAGCTGAGTTAAGAGAGCAAATTCAGCATGCCCTCCATGATCTACTGGCATTTGGCTGATAGGCCCACAGAATACAGCTGTGGGAGTAGCTGGATATTTCAACTGTCACATGTCAGGGAAGAGGGGAGACTCTTATAATCTGAATCTGAAAGATAAGTGTAACATGCTCCACACTAAAAATGACAATCAGGGGCATGGATGGGTGCAATTTCTCGAACACTGAGATCTCGAAATGATTAATGGTCGAATGGCTAATGATTACCCAGGTAGATATATGTGAAAGGACGGTGTGTGTTCCTGCCTGTTCTGGAATATATATTTGTCTGCCCGAGAATGACACTCCACTTGGTGGACATGAAAGTTATGACTAACACGTGGAGTGATCATGATGTTTTGCTCTGTACGCTTAATATATCCAGACATCACACTGAATATAGGCCTATGGGGAATTTAAAGGTTAACTGGGCTGGAACTAGAATTTGCTGGTCCGATCAGGATATAAAACAAGCAGAAATGCATGAAGTTATATTCTCAAAATGTTCCCAATTCCATGCCCGTAAAATCCATTGAGAAATGGATCTACTCATTTTCTGGTGAACATGCTCCTACGGTTGTAGGTCTGATGATTAGGGATTCTGAGAAGAAACTCCCCTATGACAGAGTAATTAGAGATGCCAAAAGGAGTTTAAAGGCTGAGCTTAGATAGTCTAAGAAAACGAAAGCTCCTACAGAGTTATATTATGACAAGGTTAGGAACATCAAGAACAGATATAGAGCAGCAATTACATATAGGAGAAGAACTGAGAGAAACCAAACCTGGCAAAGATTAGTGCTGCGAGATGCTCTAAAAACACGCTGAGCATTTGGTCCCTCCTAAGAGAAGCAAGAGGAAATACGACCGGCCATTGTGGCCCCCATTGAGATACTTAGGAGAATGATGACCCGATTGGTCTGGGCTGGAAAACAAACAAGGATAGCGTACGAAACACTAGCTGCCCCATATGAACATGGGGGCCTAGAATATCCCGATATGTTTTTATACTATTTGGCAGCCCAGGTACAATACATTGCCGGATGGGACTCTCCAAGCCCTGATGCCCCTCATACTCATCTAGCAGCAGCGGTTATTGCTCCCAATGCACTGATGGGACTGCTATGGGGCTGTAAGGAGCCTGTCCTGAAAGGGGAGGTCCAACTCCTGGCAGTGATATGTATAGCTTGGACTAAGATTTGTCAGCTTCTTGAGTCCACAGGAATAGGTTGCAACCACTCCTGGACCCGAACAGAACTTCTCTTGCACCTGCAGCTCCTGAGCATATGTGAGCGCAACCTATTATCTGCACCTCTATCTCCACCCTGTAAACGTTTAAAGAACTGTTAAATTGTTGTGTAACTTTTGGCTTTAGCAGTACTTGTTACCTAAAACACTCCAAAAGGTAGAACAAGTTTTTACTCACCAGTGAACTTCTTCATCTGTCTTCTGGAACCTTCTTCACATCCATATCGACAGGACCCTCCTCCTAATGTTGTCCCACTCCCCTAAAACCATTTTTAAACTTTGTGTACTTTTGGGCACAAGGCCCCAGACAATTTAGCGTTGGACTTCATAAATTATGGTTGTAAATTATGTGGACTGTTGGTGAAATATCCAATAACATCCCATCCCTTTCAGGCTTTTGGGGAGTGAATTGACTTTTATACTAACTCACTGTGATTCTATATATGTATGTTACAATTCGTTGTGTGTGATATTATTACCTTTTCTTAGACATTTTCATAGTGTGTTCTAGGACATAAATAGTGTATGTTTATAACTATCTAAGTGTAATCCTTGATTACTCACTGTGTAGACCCAGTGTGGACCCCTGTCCCACTCACTTTCTCCTGGAACTTAGGGGGTCATTACATGTTTCCCACTATCCCGCCGGTAATTTCAGTGGGAAACCGACCTACCGTTAGTGGTGCCTGATATCCTGTTAATGCCGGGATATTCCAGGTGGCAGCAATGGCGGTCTTTACCCATTCATTGCAGTCCTAAGGGGGAATTTCTGGTATTTCCAGCACCAGTAATACCGGTGCCAGAAATAATGGCTGTTTGTTGCTGAGGGGGGGGGGTTCGGATTTACGGAGTGAGAAAATTGGTGGTCACTGAATAACTGTCACTTTTACCACCACATTTCCTGCACCGCAAAACTTACAATGAGGGCCTACATTGACTACCCTGCATGCTACCTTGATTCATTTGGCTACAGCTCCCAGAGTTTCCCTGTTCACTGTATCTAGTGTGGCCTCCTAAACATCTCTCCACCAGGCAGGAATTTAGTAATCCATTCTAACAAATGCACTACACTGATACTGTGGCAAGTACTGTACGAACACAGCTGTATGCAGTCATGGTTTATGATCGGCAGCCTGGGACTACAACTAATCTTAACAATTAACAATTGTCCAGCTATACCAATTAACAAGGCACATAGACATGCTTGCCGCAGGCAAATTTCACCTGCACATACTTCCAATGTTAACATTGTTAACAGCGAAAGGAAGTTTAACGTGAGACACTGGTCATAGGTTATGCATTCTCTATCCTGGCATGAGCATTGCAAGACAGAAAAAAACAACACAGTTGAGGTGTTGAACATTAAATAAGATAGTACTTAGGAGTACCATTGAACAAAAATTGCTGTAAATTAATGCTACTTTAAATAACCGAAAACAATGAAAAGGCTTGTTGCTGACTCCTGCGCACGAAAGGTAAAGGAAATAACGTGTGACTGAAATCCACGTCTTTGACTCTATAATTATTGCTAAAGTAATTATCAGACGAAGAGAGCTGGAGGGTACAGCGAGGTATTGTTAATAACGTTTCTGCCTCTGGAATAACAAGGAAGGCCCCCTTTGCTGGCACTAAGTGCAGTCTATTTAAACATGTCATGCTCCTTGGGTACTGTAGATGTCAATCAAGCTAGCCGCTGTAGAAAGGCCACGGCTTCAAACACCCTTCGGCTAGCTGCACATCTTCATTAATTGCTGCCGCTGACACAGAGGGGGTAATTCATGGAATCAAGCGCAGAAGTGGAGCACGCGGCTGGCCCACAGAGGGAGCATGCGCCAGCTTGCACCAGCCGCGTGCGCCAAAACCCATTTTGACGCACCGCGTATTCATGGATTTAAACATCTATAACCAGCCGTGGCGCAGTGTGGTGCAGCGACCCTGCAGCAGTGCCAGTTATGCCCCCAACCCCGCCTCGTGTACCAAAAAAATCTGCACAAATCCCCTACATGGCGCAAAGGCCAGTGGACCAACATACAACCCCCAAACAACCAAATGGCGTACCCCACTTGTGCCAGCCCAATGGCATGCAAAACTCCCAGTGCACCCCTTGGGATATGCGTACCCCGCTCACGCCAGCACAATCGCGTGTAAAACTCCCTGCGCACCCCTCGGAATACACGTACCCCACTCGCACTAGCCCAATCGTGTGTAAAACTCCCTGCGCACCACTCTGAATATGCGTACCCCGCTTGCGCCAGGCCAATCACATGTAAAACTCCCCACGACCCCCTCGGAATACGGGTACACCGCTCGCGCCAGGTAAATTGCGTTGAAAAAGTCCCCCCTGTGTTGTGGGCTTGCTGCGGGGGAAAGTCCAGGGATTGTAGGGGTGTCCCATGTGGTGTGGGCTGCCTGTGGGGCATGGTCAGGGTGGATGGGCTGCTGGCAGGACATGGTCAGGGTGGATGGGCTGCATGCAGGGCATGGGGAGGGTGGATGGGCTGCCTGTGGGGCATGTCCAGGGGTGATGGGCTGTCTGCGGAGCATGGTCACGGTGGATGGACTGCCTGTGGGGCATGTCCAGGGGTGATGGGCTGCCTGTGGGGTATGTCCAGGGGTGATGGGATGCCTGTGGGGCATGGTCAGGGTGGATGGGCTGTCTGCAGGACATGGCCACAGGGGATGGGCTGCCTGCGGGGCATGGTCAGGGTGGATAGGCTGTCTGTGGGGCATTTCCAGGGGTGGTGGGCTGCCTGCGGGGCATGGCGAGGGTGGGTGGTCTGCCTGCAGGGCATGGGGAGGGTGGATGGCCTTCCTGCGGGGCATGGGGAGGGTGGATGGGCTGTCTGCGGGACATGTCAAGGGTGATGGGCTGCCTGTGGGGCATGGTCAGGGTGGATGGTCTGCCTGCAGGGCATGGGGAGGGTGGATGGTCTGCCTGCGGGGCATGGTCAGGGTGGATGGGCTGTCTGTGGGGCATGTCCAGGGGTGATGGCCTGCCTGCGGGGCATGGTCAGGGTGGAGGGTCTGCCTGCAGGACATGGGGAGGCATGATGGGCTGCCTGCCGGTCATGGTCAGGGTGGTTGGGCTGCCTGCGGGGCATGGGGAGGGTGGATGGTCTGCCTGCGGGGCATGGACAGGGTGGATGTGCTGTCTATGGGGCATGTCCAGGGATGTAGGGGGCTCCCCTGTGGTGTCAGCTTCCTGCAGGGGGTGCAGGTGGCTCCTCACAACATGGGTGTTTGGAGTATTTTTATCCACATCAATGCGCCACACTGCACCCCTTTGCCAATGGGGAAAGAAAACTGCCAAAAATGGAGGCAATAACCGCTGTGGGCACTTAATCTGAAAAATTGTGCAGAGTTCATAAACCACCAAAAGAGCTGCACACCCTGCCATATACACAGGCAAAGTGGTGTAAAAGCAGGAATCACTGCTATCATCTGTCGTCTGTCATCTGTCACCTGAAACAAGGCCACAGAAGGGCCTAATCCGAACATGCCCTTAAAAATTCTGTTATTTTCCCAGAGGATTATGGAAATGAAAGTGTGCTAAAACCATGGATTGTCCAGGCAGTCAGAGGAATCCAGGCCTCCCTGCCTGACTGCTGCTTAAGGGAACTAGCTGTCAAACCCATTTAAAGGTGTTTCTTTTTCTGGAAGAAATTGCAAAATCCACTATTTCAAGCACGTTTGTGAAGGGCTAATTCTTTTAAAATATTTAAATCCTTTATAAACTCTGCTTATATTTTATATGGGAACTGAAAAGACTTTAATGTCCAGGAGCCAAGTCTGGGGCCAATCCACTACGTAATTCTGATCTGACAGCCTGGCCTGGGAGAACTGACATCTCCGCTTGACACTTCCTTGAGAACAGGAAGGTTAATGGCTGTTAATGGTTCCCACATAATGCCAGAAGCAACACAATGGGGCCGCATTAGACATTCATCTGCTGGCTGACCAAAGAACAAAGGACAGGCTGAGCATTGAACTCTGCAAGGAGGGGAAGGATGTGGAGGAGGTTTTGCACTGAACTTCAAAGGACTGGACAGCTGCTGCCTGAAAAGGGGAGGTTACCCAGGAGGACTTTGGTGTGAAATCCTTATTTTTGATTAAAGTTTAAAACTCTTTAACTCCTACAGAGGGATAAATCTGATACTTGGTAGACATTAAACTAATTTCAGCCTTGTGATTTGAAGACATTAAGGAAACTCGCACGATTTAAAGAACCAAAGTTATGAAAAATGTCTGATTGTGGCAAAACTATTAATGTTGCAAAATTACAATTGTATGTACACAATCCACTGATAAGGGCCCAGAGATGTATCAAATTAGAAATGATTAATCCAAAGTGTTATGGGTAAAATTGAAAAAAATCCATAGAATGGCCAATACAGCTCTCACAAAGGTGGGAAGTGAATGTAAATGTAGACAAGCAAATCTAAAGTACATGGGTCCAATTTTATGAGGGTACATAATGGTAGAAATGTACATTTGTGAAAAAGTATGTTTTGGATAAAAATCCAGGTGGGAGTTCCTAAATTCTGTCATAAGATGACAGCTCTGTTCAGGCTGCCAATCAAAACAAAGCACATGCCTGTAGCCACTCACAACCATGGGGGTGTGTTTTAAAGTTGTGCCCATGCCATAAACTGTGTAATGGATAAGTATAGGACACTGCTTCCAGAACACACTGCTTCCAGAACCCATCCAGATGTCCGCGCAGCACCTTATTGCACAACTTTTCATCTTGTAGCTGACTCCAGAATTCTTAGCAAGATCCAGATTTCTTGGCAGAATACAGACTCTATCATTGTAAAATTATTGCCAGCCTGACCCAATTGCAAACATCCCAAACTTGAAGGGATTTAATTCTGATTCAGCTTGGCTTGCTACCATTAAGGCTTGCCTGCTGAAAACTTGTATCTTGCTATCTACAGTGTCCAGTAACCAGAAGGGGCCCATCCAAATGCAGTCTGAGGTGCAGTCCTAATTGACCAGAACCACCTTGCTGATCCAATTCCGCTAGAGGTGCCCTGCTGCCGGTAGACCAGATTCAATTCATTGACCAGAGCTGACGGTCCAATTTAATAATTTCTATTGTAAGTATTAACAGGAAGAACAGTGACCCATAGTATATCTGTATTGTATTATCTCTATCTCAACCCATCCCATCTTTAATTCAGAACTCGAGTATTGTTAGAATCCTTCTTGCGCTGATTGTCTCACCTGTGTTCCAAAGCCATAACTCTCTAGTGATTTTGAATAACTAAAGTAAATCCCAGGAAGAAGTAGAGTATCCACAATGGGATGCGTTACGCTGATCACATGACTGTAAGATCCATATGTGACATTCTCTTTTTCATAGTCATAATATAGTGTAATCAAACCCATCTATCATTTTCAAAAGCGCATTTCTGTTTTCATTTTCGCGCCTATTTTGCAAAAACACCTCTCACTAAAACGTCTATAACTCCTTCAGGTTTAAAGATAGAAACAAAATCTTAACTCTCACTGATACCTAATCATGGCTACATCCACAACTAGCAGAACAGTGGATTTGACCCGTTTTTCTTCAATATCGCATAGTAAAAGTTTGCCGTGAATTTGCAAAAATCCCAAGTTTACACGTCTCATTTCCCCATTTGAAAGTGCTTTTTCCACCCCATCCTGATCTCAAGTGTGTATTGTTGTTTATGTCATAGGTCATGTATGTTAGGACCTGATAAGTGTTGCTTTTCTTAGAATTTCTATCCATGTAAGCATTTTTGCACCATTTTGCAGTCTTTCACAAAGCCATTTTCATCTGTCAGTTTAAAAGTGTCATTTGGCAAAACGGTTTTCTATCTTGTTTAGGGAGGGAATATTGCCTATAACTCTAGACATGGTATTTCCTTCCTGAATACCTGTTGATTACTCACATGGGTGGAGGATTGCTCATTTGTATTTAAACAAAATTTTGCAGGGGGAAATAGTAACCTGAACGCAATCTGTGCACAAAACAAAACTATTCTCTTTCCTGTGTTTCTATTCTGCGTTAGGATAAGTGAATTCAATTGCTTTACTTATATTTCTGAATTGTATTGCCACCGTTTGGGTGATTGCTGCCCCATATATATCTATATTAAACCTATGTGTGAATGAATATTAAATAAATAAATAAATCATACCTTTACAAACTAGCCTGATTCCTGGTTCAGCCTGACCTGGGGGGTATTTTGAGAAGGGTGTGATATGAGTGGTATATCATTCAGAATATTGAACTTATAGACACAAATAAATAAGGGTTTAATTGCACACTACATTGCTAGGCGAGACCTGGGTGTATGCCTGATTGAAATCCCTTACAGCTTGGGGGCTCGTGCCGCGATTCTGAATTGAAATACCATCCATGACAGTCTAAGACACCTTGCTGGGTTGGCATACTGTGCTACACTATACAAGCACCACTCAAAAGAAATACTCAAAAGAATTGGGCCTGTTTGCAAAAGTACATTAACCCTGAAATAAGCCATGAGAAAATTGATATTTCTGAGATGGCGACCCCAGTGGAAATTGATATTGCTAGGGAACACTCTCTGCACACGCTGTTTGTTAGGGATGAATTGCCAGAACAGGATAAACAGGTATGGCTGCAGGAAATACAAGAACAAGTCATTGCAATAGACCTGAATACATGCATGGCAGGACAAGGGTCCATTGCATCAAGCTCTTAGCAAACTGTACATGGCCCAAAAAATAAAAGAGGAGCAGTGTTAAATTGCCAAAATAGCAGCCTACCTGTACCTTCACATAGGGAACATACTGGAAAAGCATGCAGACAACATAGATCTGGCAAAGAGGCAAGGGGAAACACAGCAGAAAATCCAGACTAATCTTGACTCTGCAAAGCAAAGGCTCCAGAACAGCCAAGAATCAGAAACAGAGGCTAGGCAGTATATCACCAATCTAAAAGAAGATCTGGCTCTCTTGCAGCAAAATAATGTAGAACAAGATCTCAAATTAAGGACACTACAAGATGAGTATCAGGAAAGAGTTGACTCTTTGCAACAGAAACTGACGCATCAATTAAATTATAATAGAGCCTGGGCAAAACAGATAGTCACATTACAGAACTACATAGAATCCTTGAAAGAGTAAAATAAGATAATTATTAAAGATATCCACTCTCAAGAGGCATTTCATGAGGAGCACCAGAAATCTAGTGCATTCAAAAAACAGAGGGACAACCTGGCTGAACAGAAAGACACTCTAAGTCAGGAGAAAGATGCCTTAGGCCAGGAAGTCAGCCAATTAAAAACTAAGTAAGAGGAAAGAAAGCTGGACCTTCAGGAGTTTAGTGAAATTAAAAATGAATATGAGAAGCTGCTAGAGCACACCAGGCGGGTGGAGGATGCTCTGGCAAAGAACACTCAGACCAATAATGACAAAACTCAGGAGGTGAGTCCCCTGAAACAAAAATTGGCCCAGTATTTCCAATCCAGGTAGAAAGCACAGAGAGACAATGAGGCTCTCTGTGAAAAGAATGATAGGCTCCAAAAACAGATAACCATGCAAGAGCAAATCATTGAGACCAGTAAGGCCTTAATAGAGGAGCAAATGAGCAAGATTTTTACATGTCACCAGGGAATATGGGCTGAAAGAGATGAAATAGGAAGGGACAGTGAAACCCCTGTCATCATGGATTTTAACCCCTTCACTACATGGACTCTGCCACCTTCATGTCCACTGGCTCAAATGAACCAAGGGTCAGGGGACGGTAGACTTTAGTAGAATGGGAAACATTGGACTGACAGATCAGCACCTCCCAGAAATGGATGGGCGGGCATCCGTGTACAGATTCCCAAATGTTAGCGATAGCCTCTTTGACCAGGAAGACTCCAGTGAGGGGAGAATCAGAGAATTGGATCCTTAAAAATATTGCCTACCAAAGGATCAGTCTATAAAATTTGGTGGGGAATTCCATGAAACCAGGCCCACAAAGAGTATATTAAAGACATCTTCCCAGCTAGGTTAGTGGGGGAGGGGGGGAGGGGGATACTCAGTCAATCCTGGAAGCAAGGGAGAGTCAGAAGACCCTTCTGAGCACCACAGGTCTCAAGAAACTAGGCCCCCACATTCTGCAAGCCATTCCCAAGCTCACAGAATCAGGGAGAGCCTAGAGGATCAGACAGCCACCTCTTGTAAGAGTGCCTCTGAGTCAGAGGATGAGTGGACAAGGGTGACTAAGACTAAAAAGGCCAACAAAATTAAGAAGGCCCTACTGAAAGATCCCCTGAAAACAGATAAAGGCCATTAGGAACGTCATAACTCCCTATCATAAAAATGCCAAGTAGTCAGTTTCTTTTTTTAAAATATTGTTGTGTTTGATGATACATCTTTACAACATACAGATCAACAATACCTTTTAACACATCACAAATATTTAAAAGTTCAAACTCTTCCAAAGTTTATGAATACATTTACAACTCGAAGACTCTGTTTCTTATGTGTAAACTCGCTTCTTAACAGTTTGTATCCATATCAAAAACTTCACCTTAATTCATTACAACTGTATTTTTACTTAATCAAGTTTTTTTACCAATAATTTGCAAAAACTGAACCAAGGTAAATACCAGTGATATCCTGAATCCCCACATATATTGAACCCAGAGAGTTTCTAGACACCATTTTAATGTGGGATACATACTTTCCCAGATACTTCTGTCTGTCAATTTCAAAATATGCACAGTATAAAACCAGATGTTTCAAGGTTTCACTTGTGCCGGTTCCACAAATCTACAATTCATGTAAAACTGTTCATTGTTATTATTTTTCCAAAATGTCATGCAGTCTTTTGTTGATAACAAATTAAATTTAAATCGCATGTACATTGCTCTCACCAGGTTACTAGGTACCTGCCTGATATACAAGAGTAAAGGTCTCTGCGTGTGACGAAATTTCACGTATTCTTTATAACTTTTATATTGCCCAATCAGATCGGCTGTGTTTGTCCAATCATAATTATATAGTTTTTTTTTTTACAATTTGCGGCACAGTAACCAGATCTATTGTATTCTGTGCAATCAAAACCAAGGCATGTTGTATCTCATTATATACCTTCTGCAAGGAGTCTGGTTTGCCTTTCATCACCATTGCTGCTAGATCCTCATATAGAGAATTTTCACTAGGCTGTAGAATTTTTGCTAAATTTGCTAATCTACGCCATAACAATTTTGATGCTAGGGATGACTATCCTAGTTCATGCATGATTATGAAATTCGGCATGGAATATGGCAAATGTAATACTTTTTTCCATATCATACCCTGCAATGAATTTGAGATTTGGCCAATCGATAGTGTGCAAAGATCTAGACCATATAAAATGATGGATTCTACCTTAAGCAGGTAGAACTCAATCAGAGGAATGAGAGAGAATCCGCAAAGCTTACTATGGATGATCTTCATCTGGGCGATTAATGGCAAGGCTTTGATTGAAATTGCCAATTGCCATTTTGACACCAAGTCGGGGTTAGTAAGATTATATCCTAGATAGGGGATCCCCAAGGAACGAGGTATCAAATTTCCAATAATTAACCATTTGAATGACACTGTTTTCCTTTTGTTGGAAAAAATCATTATATTTGATTTACTAGGGTTAACAGAGAGGTTGTGTTTTTCACAAAAGTTAGAGAACAGGTGTAATTTATTTTGCAAACCAAAAGGTGTATGATCTAATAGGATTACGTTGTCGGCAAATGCCAACCAATTAATACATAAGTCCCCTAATTTTACGGGAAAAGAATCGGAGTGTCTCCACACATTGTCTATATCGGATAAATACAAGTTGGTAAGAGTAGCCGCTAGGTTACACCCTTGTTTTACCCCAATATAAGTACATATTGGATCAGTCAACCGACCAGTACAATCAATTCTTAGCCTATAACTAGTGTTGGTATGAAGCATAGCAATCATTGCTATTATATGAACAGGTATATGAAAATTGCGCATCTTGGCCCACAAGATTTCTCTGATGACACAGTCAAACACTGAAGAGAGATCAACAAATGCCATATAAATTGGACCTTTTAAATCTTGTCCCGAACTCTTCAGTAAGTGAGCAAGAATTGTTGCATTCAATTGTGTTCGCATTCCTTGCCTAAATCGCGTTTGAAAACGAGAGAATATCTGTGTAGCAGATATGAAGGTATTCAGCTCTCTAAGAATTAGAGCGGTGAAAACCTTTGCTGAAATTTCTATCAGGGCGATTGGTCTAAAATTGGCTGGTTCGGCAGTGCCTCCCTTTTTATGCAGGGGGATAACTAGGGCAGATAACCAAGAAGATGGCAGCTTTTTAGTTTTAAAATTGGTATCATAACAACTATTTAAATATGCTGCCCAGAATTTTGAATCATCCTTCAACAGACAAGGTGGAATTCCATCTGGGACGGCTGCTTTTGAGAACTTAAGGTTCTTGATTACTGACTCAATTGCTTCCACCCCCCATGGACATGTATCTGGTAAATCTGCTACACATACATCATACTTGAGTAATTTAAACTTTTCAGGCATAGAATATTTATTCCGATAAAACTCGACCCACACCTCCCCACTCACTGAGGAGCATTTCTGAGCAAGGATTCTTTCCATAGGGTCTCTTAAGATTCCCCAAATCTCCCGAGTTTTTCTACCAAGCAATAGATTAATCATTTTTTGGTTCTTTTTCATATATGCATTAAATTTCAAGATCCTAATATCATTTTTATACTTAACCAACATTGCTAATTTCCTGTCAGTTGCTTTTTCTTGGGAGAAGTTATAATCCCTTTTCAAGGACCTAATTTCAAAAATGTTCTCTCTTTTTCTTTTCGCTATACCCGGATCAAATCCGCCATCTACATCAATACACAATTCCTGTTTACACACCCTGGATATATGATTAAGATGTTTATGAATCATATCCTCATTCCTACTGTCTATTGACCTACATTCTGCCATAGACAACAATTTTGGGTTAAATTTTAACAAATCACGGCTAACTTAGCCGTTCAATTGTCGGCATGTATTTGGATTCCATTTTATAGATAACAACTGTCTGTCAATTTTGGGTAAAATCAATGGTCTATACAATTTATGTACATCAAATTTACTCTCCAGTGTACATTCCAAAAAGAAATGGTCGCTAAGTGATGACCCTTCGATAATACAAGGAAGGGCTGTCCTAGCTAATGTATCTGATGTGACAATGTAATCAATAGTTGAATTATATATCCCTCTTGTCCAGGGCATTTTCGAGCCCATCGCTTGCAAAAGGAATAATTTTCATGTCCCAGTCATAAAAAAAAATGTGCCCACAATTGTCCTCTCTCATATGATGAAATTGCATACTGGTCATTCTGATGTTCGTTTTATAAATGTCTTTGCAAGAGGGTGGAGTTAAAATCCCCACCCAAAATGATTTCAACATTAGGCATTTCATCCACCACATCCACCAATAATGCATTCAATCTCTCAAGAATACCATCAATAGAAAGTCTATTAGGATTCCAATATAGAGATATAACCAACAAGGCAACATACTGAACATTACTTGACAATATAACAATGGCCAGCATTTCTTCGGTTGTGTAGATCTGCCTAATTTCCACATCATACACCAAAGATACAAAAATAGCAAGGCCACCCCTTGGGTGCCCTAGAAGGCCTTTTTGTGCATGACTAAAAAGGGAAGCAAATCCCTCCACAGGGATATCTGAAATAGCCATGGTTTCTTGCAGGATAATAATTGCAGGTTGTTTCTGACATGTTAATAACCTAAACCATGCCTTTAGGTTCTTGTACCCACAGCAGTTCCACGATTTTACTATAAAGGCATTCTTTTATGATTTTTGAACCACCAAATTCTCTTTAAGGATTGATTTCATCATTGGTTCTAGCAGTGCAAGACTTTTTTATAATTTGTGCAACCGACTCTGCTTGTGCATTTACCTTTTCATGCAACATTGTCATTTGAGTATCCCTTGGATCATTTTTCAGATTTTGCTGTACTTCTTGATAGTCAATAAAGCTGGTCGCGTCCTCCATTGAATGAAAATCAAATACCTTATATCCTAGAAACTCAAGGTCTCTATAGTGGGTCCATATTAGGGATGCAATAATGGGGGATTGAAGCTTACATATCATTTGTTGGTTACTTGAGAAAGGTAGTTTAATCCAGTCAATATCATTTGATACCAGATTGCGTAGGGCCGGAATTTGGTGGAAGATTTTCATTACAGCAGCTCGATTTAGACTGGGATTATTAATCATTGTTATGTCGGCCCACCATCCCATCACTGATTTAATTTCTAAAGGGATTTCTTTACGTGGCACATCAATTACCAACTTTTCTACCTCCTCACTTACATTCTCATTTATTACCAAACTGAGATGTGATGCTTCTACGTCCCCTCTCAAGGGCTGTAACCCTGTCTCCAAAACAATCAAGGAACCGCCTTCATCTTTATCATTTTGGACAACCCTCTCATTGTGTGTTATGCTATCCACAACATTCCCTACAATACATTTAGATTCATTCATAACCTGTACAGACATAGAGGTAATTTTCTGGTCCATTTTCTCGAAACATCTTTGCAATTGGGTTTGTATTAACATTGGAGAGTTCTCATGCAACCCTCCCGTGTTAAACTCTTTTGGTCCGAATCTTACATCTTGCATCTTTTCGGGTGACTGAGCCAGTTGGAGAATCTTAGCTTCAGCCTGAGGTTTATTCACTTCTAGGTATAACTGACTTTCTTTATTCAATTGGTTTACATCAATGCCCATGTCATCCAATTCCCTTTGTCCAAGACAGATATTAGATGATCTAGGACTACATGTTTTTAATTTTTGATTTTTTTAGATTTGTTTTGTTTTTTCAGGGTTGATTATGGGCATTGATGGGGTGATAGCCATTCCCTTTCTTTTCTGAGCTTTTGCAAATAGTTTTTTTGCCTTCCGAGACATGAAGAATGTGGATTGTTGTGGATCACTTTGTGCAACATTAATCTCTGTTTGATCTTCTAACAGTGCTTGATTAGCAATATTGAGATCAATCAGATCTGTTAATGCTGAAGGACTATCAGGTCTATCAATATCTCCATCCACTGTTGCCAGTGTACTTCCACCATCTTTCTCCGTTAACTCAGGAGGTACTAAATTTGCTGCCACTATGATGTTTTCTAGAACCAGTATGCAATCATGTTGGAGCTTGGCGATCTCAAGATACTCAGGGACAGGAAGTGAGCTCTGCCTGGTAACAGTCTGCTGTTGCGAATTTAACCAGCTGGAGTTTACATCAAGGTTCACTTCAGTTTGTGAAAATTGATCACAATAAGTAGTTACGGTTGGCCTCTCTACATTTTGATCCAACTGCTTTATAATCGACAACTGAGATGCCCAGAAGTTGTTGCATTTTTCTTGGGCC
The DNA here is from genome assembly GCF_040938575.1 of Ambystoma mexicanum. Classification (NCBI taxonomy): domain Eukaryota; kingdom Metazoa; phylum Chordata; class Amphibia; order Caudata; family Ambystomatidae; genus Ambystoma; species Ambystoma mexicanum. Next base: position 1,231,213,247 of record NC_090930.1, read on the forward strand.
ATCATAAACCCTTCAATTCTACTTAGAGTGTTTATAATTTCAGCATTAGAATTACTCAAAGCATGGATTGCTCCGTGTGTATACTCGTGACCTTTATCGAGGAGATTCAAGATTCTTGCTAGGACTGGAAAATTTTGAAGCTCTTGGTTGTTTAAATCTATCAGGGTATCCTCAAGTGGGTAGAGTGGTAAAGAAGAAATTGGAAGGCGTATATGTTCATTTATTTCTTTCTGTTGATTTAGATCCATACCCAACACAGGCGATTGGGGATAACTCAATTCATCATGATTAGCTGCAGAATCATGAGCCGGAGAACTGGCCTTTTCATTAGTATTTTTTTTAGATGTGCTCTCATCTTTTTTCATGTTTTCTTTCAGCTGACTTAGGTTTGCTGCAATTGCAGCATGGAAATGGACTTGCTGCCTGAAGCCATGAGAATTTGCTGCGGGTGTGGATGGCCCATTAGACAATCTTGTACGACTGTGTAATTTGGCTAGCACCGCAGGAGCCACTAGCGATGTATCTGATGCAGGCAAAAATGATACCTCACCAACCGCACCTAGCAGCAAATTATCATTAATTGGTACATTGCAAATGAGGTTCTGGGGATATATGATGCCTTCAATGGCCTCAGTGCATTTATCATTTAATAAAACAGAGAGAACACTCGTGGCGTCTGTCTTTACCATACCGCTAAGTAGCTCAGAATTAACTAAATCATTACTGCCTTGAGTAGTCATTTGGGCAGCAGATTCGGCACCTGCAGTGATACTGCACACATTGTTTCCTTTTTTTAAAATGTTTACCTGATTCGCTTGCTCTTCGTAATACTCATCCTCAGAAATATTACCCTCAATTGCTGTATCAATGGATCAATGGATCTATTCAAACTCTGTTTCCCACTACGTACATTTTTCACCATATTTGTGTTTTGCCACCTATTGAACCAACAAAAACTAACTTTACACTTTCATATACAATTAGGCCCTCCTACATAAACATGTGCCGCCTAATAATACACCTGTAGGTAATCTGAAAAATCTACCGAGAATAATTCTCATCCAAAAATATCTTGCATTATAATTAAGCTTTGCCCTGTTACCATTTAATATTTAGCATGGATGAGGCACATTGTGTAAAAAAATGAACAACTGTACACCGTTCAGTAACGAATTTACAGACTTTGTTTCCCGCACCTCCGCACAACCAAACAGCTCAACAGCCACTTGGAACGCCCGCACTTCGAATATGCGTGCGCACTCTAGAAGTAGGAAGTGAGGCTGTAATGGGCAGAGAGAGGGCTGGTCAGGGTGGGGGTAGGAGTGAGTTGAAGGAGCTGTAGAAAAAGAAGAAGGTGGACTCTGGTAAGTGGTTGTAGAACAAGTGAAAGCACAGAGAAAGCACAGAGAGTTGCGGTGAAGCTGCGGTTCTACTAATATCACTTTACTGAACAGAAAATAAAGTCCTGCTACTTGATTTCCAAAGTCCATAACATCCACGTTACGGCTGCTTCAGAGATTCCTCTTGCAGACGGCAGCGAGTCTCAGAATAGCAAGACAGGACCAACAATACAATCCTCGCAGTCCGCAGCCCGCAGCCCAATAGCCACTTGGAGCGCCCACTTTGAATGCGCTCGCGCGAATGCACGCGCACTCTCTAGAAGTAGGAAGTGAGGCTGTAATGGGTGGAGAGAGGGCTGGTCGGGGGCAGGAGGGAGTTGAAGGAGTTGATTTCCAAAGTCCAGAACGTCCACGTTACGGCTGCTTCGGAGATTCCTCTTGCAGACGGCAGCGAGTCTCAGAATAGCAAGACAGGACCAACAATACAATCCTCGCAGTCCGCAGCCCGCAGCCCAACGGCTATTTTGAACGCCCACTTCGAATGCCCGCGTATTCAGTTTGGGAGCACCTCGAGTTGTGTGAGCAAATGATGGATACTTTCCATTTGAAAGATAGCCAGAGTTGTATTCAATATGTCAAGTGGACATTTTCCCCTGAATACTCCAGCTTCTTTGTGGGGCTGGAGGTTCAGAACCACTCAAGATGGTCCACCTATAGGGCGGCCATCTTAAAACATTTTTCCATACATAGGAACCCTCAAGAGGCCCGCAAGGCAGCCTCCAACCTGCAATGTGGGGAAGACCAGGCCCCACAAGAATTTGTACAAGAGTTAAAATGTGTCTTTGGACAGACCACCAGGAGGGTGCGCACAGACAGTAGGGAGCTCATTAATACCTTCTTTCATGCACTCCCTTAAACATCATGACCCAGCTGGTGAGGGACTTTCGTGAGAAGAGATCACTAGACTGGGTCATTGAACAGTCAACTCGCATTTATGAAGTGCAGAAACCATTAGAGAATAAAAGTACAAATAAGAACCCCAAACCAACCAACACCCCTGCTGCTGCTAAGTTGGCAGAGGTGAAGGTTGCCCCCATTTTATATCTGGAGATGGGGGGGCCTAAAATATTCCTGTGCAAAATCCTTCCAACCAAAGACCCAGAAGGCCCTCGGGCCAATCCCAAACAGGTAGTCAAGGAGGTAACCCCACAAATGGAAATCCCTAACTCCCCTGATTATATAAGCCCCAGTTACAAGGACAAAAGACCCATCCTGGACTATGTGTGGACTCCCCCAGCCCAAGAGTGGGGGGATCCAACCAGGTAGCTTCCAACCCAGGAAACTTCCCTCCTGGGAGGGCAGTTATTCCCCAAATGCCAGGTTGAGCTTCTTTCCCCTGTACCCGCCAAACATCAACCCCAAAAACAACCCTTCTTTCTTTCCCCACTTTCCTGAGCCCAGACAGCCCAATCTGGGAGAGGGGAGGCCAAGGGTGGAGGGGTACCAGAACTATCCCAACCAAGGGTATTATGGGAGAGGGGATAGTTATCCTTCCCGTGTTCCACCTAGGATGGACCAGAGACCCCCGTACCAGCCAAAGCGGGTGTCCCAACTGGAGCGCCAGGTCCAGAACTTGTCACAGGATCTGGGTCGCATGCTGAGGGCTCAGCAGAACCCTCAGATGAGCATGGCGACTCAGAAAACCTCAAAGCAAGGGTCTGGTACTCCAGAGCAATGACGGGGAGAGAACCCGGACAACCCACCGGTTCCCAAGGATGAGGGACAGGGGGAAGGGGGTGTAAAGCCTTAGAGGAAAGCCCTTGGAAACCCAGGAACCAGAACCAGAATCTCCTGCCCCCGAAAGTCTGCAACCTAAGGAACAGAGGGCGTGTAGGAGAAATAAAGGACCTAAAAGACCCATTTTGTGGAGGAGGTTAGAGTCTTCCAATTTGAAGGAGAGGGGTCCTCAGAGGATTCTGGGAAAAGGGTCGTCTCCTTCAGGGATGGGGGAACTCCTCCTAAAGAAAAATGGGTCCCGAGAGATCCTAGTCCAGACTCAGTAAATGTGGGGACTGAGTTAAAACTGCCCATCATTGAACCCCAGAATGACCAGCCAGAAAATCACCTGGCCCAAACCAATTCTGGTGACTGCCTCCAAAAAGAGGGGAGGGGGCGACGGCCCAGAATCAGAACCAGGGGAGCTCAAAACTACTTCCCCAATATCCAACAGTCACCTTTTTCTTACAGATTCCCAAATTCCCAAACAGAATCCTGCCCAAACTATTCATCTGTTAGAATCAAGAGTAAAGAAATTCACCCACCAATTGGCCCAAAATGCACATTATCTTTGCCACCTTGAGGAAAAGGAGGGAAGATTTTATGCCCTAGTCAAAATACAGGGGCAACGTACATTTTTGGCACTGGTGGACACTGGATCCCAAGCCACCCTTCTGTCAAAAAGGGCCTTCGATCAGCTCAATTCAGGAAGGGGGGAGCAATACCAGATCCCTCTGACCCCTCTTCCTGGACAACTTCAGGACTTTGATGGGAATGAAATTCCTGTCGAGGGGACTGTGGATTTAGACCTTAAAATTGGGTGACACAAGGAGAAACACCCAGTCATAGTTGTGACTCCAGAGGGCACACCATGTTTACTGGGAAATGACATCCTGCATAGATTATCTCCACTAATAGATTGTGTAAACAAGGTCCTCTGAACCCAGACTAACCGACCAATGAAATTAAAACATAGTGTCAACCATGTTAGTCTAAATGGTACATGCCACATAGTTGAACAAAAACCTGACCAAATTGAATTCCAGTTTCAAAACAACAAATGCCCTGAAGTGACAGTAATTACAGTAGGGCAACAAACTGGTGATGGGAAGTCCTCTCTATTTCTGAAAATCAACCTTCTTTCCAGTCTCAAGTGGGATTCCACACTGGAAGGAAATACTCTGAAATTCTATACCAATTCACAATCAGAAAATCCCACTTTTATAGTTCAAAATGAAGAGAAACCATCTCAAAGCTTGGCTGACATATAGAAAATTGGAGAATAGTTGTTCATCCCTGTTCGGTTAAATGAGGGGAAGGACTCTGTTCTCGCCCGAGTGTGTGTGAAAAATGGTAAGAGCTTCATCAGCAAAGCTATGTTCCGAAAACTTCAAAAAGATCCAGCCATTCCCACCTTTAAATTTATAGACACATGGGAAATGGACCTGGAAACTCTCAATTCCAAACATCTCCTGCCTAGCAGGTGTATGCTGAAAATGTCCATAGGCAACAAGCGCATACTCCATAATTATTGGGTCATGCGAGATGTCCCTGCTGCATTTTATTTAGGCAGTGGCATTCTCAATCGCTTTGCCATTAGTTTCGACCTAATAAACTTCAAAGCCTGTTCCCGATTAGCGGGTAATCCCATGGACTTTGATGACCTAGAGAAAGCATTTCGGTCGGCTCAACTGCTGCCATATGCAGTTGAAGTTCAGATAGGAGAGGAAGTCACCATCCCAGAACGGACCCGACAAGTCACACTTAAAGTAAAAATTAAAAGAGGACAGAAACTGCTAAATCCTGACGCATATGTTCACCTCAATGCCCATTTCCAACAGCAAGGGTTGGGGTTAAAACCAACACCATTAGGCAATACAGAACATGACACAATTCCAATAGTGGTGGATAACAGTGACCTTAGGAGTATCACTCTGTGCGCGGTCACCATTATTGAAATGGCGGTTGATGACCAACAATTTTCCATCGATTTAGGTAATGAACTGATAGGACCAATCCCCAATGACTGTTTTGACAGTGATAGAGACAATGACACAGCACCAGACAGGATCTTCACCCGACATGCGGGAATTTCCTGGTGTAGTCTTCCTGCCCTTATGTTAAGAAAGAGGTGGCCTTTGAATTCAGGAGGAATGAGGTGATATTTCAAGTCATCCAGGACTACCTTCCCCAACTGAAGCCATCAGTCCAAGTCAGTACTTTAACCAGGGACTTCTCCACCCAGCTGGAGGAGGCCGCTGAGATAGCCAAACCAGAAGTCTTTCTGGGCTTCAGGCACATGGCTGAAGAGAGAGTCATTTAATGGGTGACCTTAGAGGATCGGTTTCACAGAAGGTTCCTCATAATGTATGGGGGCTCCTGTTCTTAGGCATGAGGTGCATGGGGCTGTTGCCCATTTCAAAGACAGTTGTGTTATTTCATAAGAACTTGGGGTCACATTTCAATGAGGAACTATTTTTTCCTTTTTATTCGACCTTCATAAGAAGTGTGTGGTCCCCGAGTCTATAAATCACTTGCTGAGTCTTCAAGAGTGAGGTTTTCGTAGAGAAAAAGAAAAACATTTTTTAAAAAAGGAAGCAATGAATTTCATCCATAGAGTAAAGTTATATAGTGTTGTTCACAGGGTATCCCAGGTTGGTTTTTGGGGTATCCTTAGTTAAAAAAATGGTCGACCGGTTTCGATGAGTTTAATTGATCATCTTCTTCAGGACCTTGATTTTGGCTTGTCTCTATGAGATCAAGGGTATGGGAGGGACATAGACAGCATCATCCCTTTTACCTAAGAGAAAACAAACCAATTTGGGTTTTAGATCTTGGGGTCATAATGGTTATTCAAGTTTTTTTCTAGTATTTTCTATTGATTTTATGCAAATGAATTGATATGCTAAAATTTTTTGACAGTCATTGGCTATTTTAGGCTAAATTTGACATGAGAGGTAGCTGGTGATTACCTTATATATGCAGACACTGACAGCCGGGTCTTTTTTGTGTCTTGCATGTCTCCGGTCCTACAAGACATTAGCAAGGTGTGTTTTAGAAAAAGCCTGCGCGAGACCTCGTAGTGCTGTATCATAAGCAAATCGTGATGCGATTATAGGGATGCCTGGTACCGTCTGTTTTGGGTTTTTACTAGGAGATCACTCACCGTGTGTCACGAATGCTTGCTGGTGTCTGTGAGACGCCGAAAGAGTTGTTCTGTTTTTTCAGCCGTTGCTCGGCAACGGCGGCATTTATACGTTGGCCGTTTTCACTGTTGATGATCCTCGTTTTTGGGGGCCATCTTAGAGTGATTAGAGTTACATTTAAGGGATATACATTATTGTATAGGCGGTTTAGTAGCGGGCTGTAAAAGGCTGGTGCAGCAGCCTTATTTTAACTCCTATATTTATTACGGCAATCCTTTTTAAGTCGTAGTGGTATCGCTCCCTTATTTGGTTTTTGAAAAACGGAAAAAGGCAAAGATAATTTGTTATTCTAAGCAGTGTCCATATTTTGTTTATACCACCTACATATGCATTCGCCTTCTGTCTTCATCAAGGGTGCTGGGCAAGGGACTTGGGCGTAATTGCGATTCCTTACTTGGGTAGCTAGGTGATTAAGTTTTGAGGAGGGGGCGCCGGGCGGGGCCTCAGCACCACTTGACTGCGGAGAGGAGGTTCCACATATGTAGGGGATGTATATTATCATTTTTACAGGTGTATCCCCAATAGATGAAGTCCCATATGGGGTTTCTTGTCATGTTTCTTCATCTCTTTTTTGAACAGTATCTTCATTTCATCAGAGCCAGGCTGTTCCACTGGATTTCCTCATTGAGTCCATTTTTCTCTGTATTGAGTCTAAAGATCCCCAGTTGTTCTCGTTTCAGAAGCATTTTTCCAAAATCCCCACCTCTTCTGGGTGGGTTTAATTTTTCCAAGATGGTCCATGTGAAGTCTTCTTGTTTGTGACCTTTTTCCACGAAATGGTTCACAAGGGGGGCTATGAGTTTTTTTGTGCGAATACATGATTTGTGTTCAATAAGTCTTGTTTTTACTTCTCTCGTTGTCATGCCTACGTATCGTAGTGTACATGGGCACGTGATGAGGTAAATTACCCCTTTGGATTTGCAATTGGTAAAACTCCTCTGTTGCCATGGTGTATGCCATCCGATCTCGATGGATGTGCTACGTGTAGTTTGGGCGCACATTGAGCACCCTCCACATGGTGTGTGTCCCGTTGGTTTGTTAGCTCCCCAGATTGTGTTCTCCGACTCATTGTTGCTTGGTTCTCTCATAGTGTGGACCAGACTATCCCTTAGGTTTTTTCGTCTTTTGATGGCAAAGGACGGTAGAGCCAAGGAGCTGGAGCCTGTGTTCAGGATAGGCCAAAGTTTTTTTATTTCATTTTTGATGCGGTTGAACATGGGGGAATAGCTCATTACTACAGTTATTCTTCTCTTTTTTCATCTTTTTTGTGTTGTTGGAGAGTAATTTCTCTCGGTATATTTCTTGCCCTTTTGCATGTGTCATTAATGATTCTTTTCGGATAGCCCATTTTAATCAGTTGTTTCTTGAGGGCTCCAGATTGTTCTTTGAAGTCTTCCAATCTTGTACATGACCTGCGATATCGGAGAAATTGTCCAAAAGGGAGGTTGTCCCTCAGGGCTTTTGGGTGATAGCTGTTATATTGTAGTAATGAATTCCTGTCAGTATCTTTTTTATAGACCCGTGGCAACAGTTCATTTCCTTGGTTTGTGATATGGAGGTCCAGGAAGTGTCTCTCTGTCCTGTTGGCCTCAATGGTGAATCTCAGATGTGCATTACAGTTGTTCAGCCACTGATGGAAGGCTGTGAGTTCTTGTTCAGTCCCTTCAAATATCATAAGGACATCGTCGATGTACATTTTCCAGACTTTTATTTTGTCCCGATAGGGGTTTGTGTTTTCATATACGAATTCCTTTTCAAAATGTTCAACATAGAGATTCGCCAAGCTGGGCGCAAAGGTTGCGCCCATTGCTGTCCCGGAAATCTGCTGAAAGAATACGTTTTCCAGGATGAAAAAGTTTCTAGTAAGGGCTATGCTGGCAAGTTCTGTGATGAAGCCCACATGTCCTGAGTTAGGCTCTGGTCATTAATCAGGGTTCTTCTTACCATTTCCACTGTCTCCTGTTGGGGAATACTGGTATAGAGTGCCTCGATGTCCATTGTTACTAGCCATTGGTTGGTTCCATCAAAAGGGAGAGTAGTGAGCAGATTTAGTATGGCCGTTGAATCTTTTACGTAGGATGTCATCTTGGGGATCCTGTCACGTAGAAATCTATCTACATATTGGGAAAGGGGTTCCAGGATCGAGTTGATTCCTGATACTATAGGTCTTCCAGGTATGGGGGTTATTCCTTTATGCACCTTTGGTAGTGCGTAAAACGCTGGCAGCCTTGGATGTGTTGGTGTGAGGAAAGAGGCTTCTTTTTTGTTAATGTGTTCTTCATTGAGTGCCTCCTCTACGATAGGTGCAATCAATCTTCGTAGAGATGGAGTAGGATCACAGGGAAGAATTCTGTAACTGGTCTGATCTTGTACCAGAGTGTTGACCATCTGTTGGTAATTGTGTATGTCCATTAGGACCGTGGCTCCTCCCTTATCTGCTGGCTTAATTATTATTGTATGATCATTGGCCAATGTTTTTAAGGCCTCTGCTTCTGCTTTACTGTAATTGTTATGTACAAATTTGTGTTCTTTTTCCATTATTTCCACTTTTTTGATGAGTGCTTGTTCAAAAGTGTTACACTCTGAGGTGTTGCTTTCACTCGGAGGAAAAAATTGTGAAGCCGGATGGTGGTCCGTGAATTTCCCAGTTTCTTTTTCCATGGTATCTTGAAAGAATTGTTTCAATCTTATTTTTCTGATCAGTTGTTTGATTTCAATTCTTGTTTGGAATGGATCATATCGAGCAGTTGGTACAAAGGAGAGTCCTTTTTCTAGAATTCTTCTTTCTGCTTCTGTGAGTATATGTTATGACAGGTTCATGACTAGGGAAAGTTCGGTTGTTGGAATCCTTTGCCGCGGCTGCGGGTTGTCATTGGGGAGAAGGGTTGCCACCGTGGTCTCATTGTTGCTTGGTTCTCTCATAGTGTGGACCAGACTATCCCTTAGGTTTTTTCGTCTTTTGATGGCAAAGGACGGTAGAGCCAAGGAGCTGGAGCCTGTGTTCAGGATAGGCCAAAGTTTTTTTATTTCTTTTTTGATGCGGTTGAACATGGGGGAATAGCTCATTACTACAGTTATTTCTTCTCTTTTTTCATCTTTTTTGTGTTGTTGGAGAGTAATTTCTCTCGGTATATTTCTTGCCCTTTTGCATGTGTCATTAATGATTCTTTTCGGATAGCCCCTTTTAATCAGTTGTTTCTTGAGGGCTCCAGATTGTTCTTTGAAGTCTTCCAATCTTGTACATGACCTGTGATATCGGAGAAATTGTCCAAAAGGGAGGTTGTCCCTCAGGGCTTTTGGGTGATAGCTGTTATATTGTAGTAATGAATTCCTGTCAGTATCTTTTTTATAGACCCGTGCCAACAGTTCATTTCCTTGGTTTGTGATATGGAGGTCCAGGAAGTGTGTCTCTTTTGGCTAAAAAAGACATATTTTACAAAAACCATCAGATACCGAAAAAATGGCAGAAAATAACTATCTGACATTTGCAGAAGATCTTGTGGAAGGCATTTTAGCGAACCCCTCCCTACTTGGAACAAATGCAACAATACAAGCCATGACAAACAACGACGAATGGAATGAAATTGGAGCCCTAAGGAAAAAACTAATACGAACAGAACTGCATGGTGCACTAATGGTAGAATATCTAAGAGCCCATGCAGCACCGAGTGGGCTCATCATACACATAGAACCGAGAATCTTCCTAGACGACCTGCAATTTAGAAAAGACTGGTCCTTTATAGCTAATAAATGTACAAGAGATTGGCTAATTCTCATCATCAATACAGCCAAGACAGTCTCAGAAAAACTAATGAAGGACATTCAAACCAAATTAGATACCAGCAAAGCAAATATCGCACTAGAAATTTACAATACTAAACTAGCAGTGCTTGAGACATCATTGAAGGAATTCCATGAACAAAATCTCACAAGGAAGATCAACAAACTCAAAAAGGATCTGTCAGCCTTCTCACACGAGAAAGTCTACCCCTATACGACGGAAAACTACTTCACTGAAGAGGCGAAACTAGCAAGGAAAAATGTTGTCCTACAAAGCCAACAAGTGGGTGGAAGACAGTATAGAGGCAACAGATCGGGTTCCTCTAACAATTCTAGTATGAGCTCAGATGACGACCTCAGGACACAACAACATCAATCAATCACAACAGGCCAACCCCGGAACAACCGGGGACAAGGGCGAGGTACCAACAATGTCCGTTTTTTAGGCCAACAAGGGAACCAACGAGGGAGACCACGGTGGCAACCCTTCTCCCCAATGTCAACCCGCAGCCGCGGCAAAGGATTCCAACAACCGAACTTTTCCTAGTCATGAACCTGTCATCACATATACTCACAGAAGCAGAAAGAAGAATTCTAGAAAAAGGACTCTCCTTTGTACCAACTGCTCGATATGATCCATTCCAAACAAGAATTGAAATCAAACAACTGATCAGAAAAATAAGATTGAAACAATTCTTTCAAGATACCATGGAAAAAGAAACTGGGAAATTCACGGACCTCCATCCGGCTTCACAATTTTTTCCTCCGAGTGAAAGCAACACCCCAGAGTGTAACACTTTTGAACAAGCATTCATCAAAAAAGTGGAAATAATGGAAAAAGAACACAAATGTGTACATAACAATTACAGTAAAGCAGAAGCAGAGGCCTTAAAAACATTGGCCAATGATCATACAATAATAATTAAGCCAGCAGATAAGGGAGGAGCCACGGTCCTAATGGACATACACATTTACCAACAGATGGTCAACACTCTGGTACAAGATCAGACCAGTTACAGAATTCTTCCCTGTGATCCTACTCCATCTCTACGAAGATTGATTGCACCTATCGTAGAGGAGGCACTCAATGAAGAGAAGCCTCTTTCCTCACACCAACACATCCAAGGCTGCCAGCGTTTTACGCACTACCAAAGGTGCATAAAGGAATAACCCCCATACCTGGAAGACCTATAGTATCAGGAATCAACTCGATCCTGGAACCCCTTTCCCAATATGTAGATAGATTTCTACGTGACAGGATCCCCAAGATGACATCCTACGTAAAAGATTCAACGGCCATACTAAATCTGCTCACTACTCTCCCTTTTGATGGAACCAACCAATGGCTAGTAACAATGGACATCGAGGCACTCTATACCAGTATTCCCCAACAGGAGACAGTGGAAATGGTAGGAAGAACCCTGATTAATGACCAGAGCCTAATTCCAGGACATGTGGGCTTCATCACAGAACTTGCCAGCATAGCCCTTACTAGAAACTTTTTCATCCTGGAAAACGTATTCTTTCAGCAGATTTCCGGGACAGCAATGGGCGCAACCTTTGCGCCCAGCTTGGCGAATCTCTATGTTGAACATTTTGAAAAGGAATTCGTATATGAAAACACAAACCCCTATCGGGACAAAATAAAAGTCTGGAAAAGGTACATCGACGATGTCCTTATGATATTTGAAGGGACTGAACAAGAACTCATAGCCTTCCATCAGTGGCTGAACAACTGTAATGCACATCTGAGATTCACCATTGAGGCCAACAGGACAGAGACACACTTCCTGGACCTCCATATCACAAACCAAGGAAATGAACTGTTGGCACGGGTCTATAAAAAAGATACTGACAGGAATTCATTACTACAATATAACAGCTATCACCCAAAAGCCCTGAGGGACAACCTCCCTTTTGGACAATTTCTCCGATATCGCAGGTCATGTACAAGATTGGAAGACTTCAAAGAACAATCTGGAGCCCTCAAGAAACAACTGATTAAAAGGGGCTATCCGAAAAGAATCATTAATGACACATGCAAAAGGGCAAGAAATATACCAAGAGAAATTACTCTCCAACAACACAAAAAAGATGAAAAAAGAGAAGAAATAACTGTAGTAATGAGCTATTCCCCCATGTTCAACCGCATCAAAAAAGAAATAAAAAAACTTTGGCCTATCCTGAACACAGGCTCCAGCTCCTTGGCTCTACCGTCCTTTGCCATCAAAAGACGAAAAAACCTAAGGGATAGTCTGGTCCACACTATGAGAGAACCAAGCAACAATGAGTCGGAGAACACAATCTGGGGAGCTAACAAACCAACGGGACACACACCATGTGGAGGGTGCTCAATGTGCGCCCAAACTACACGTAGCACATCCATCGAGATCGGATGGCATACACCATGGCAACAGAGGAGTTTTACCAATTGCAAATCCAAAGGGGTAATTTACCTCATCACGTGCCCATGTACACTACGATACGTAGGCATGACAACGAGAGAAGTAAAAACAAGACTTATTGAACACAAATCATGTATTCGCACAATAAAACTGACAGCCCCCCTTGTGAACCATTTCGTGGAAAAAGGTCACAAACAAGAAGACTTCACATGGACCATCTTGGAAAAATTAAACCCACCCAGAAGAGGTGGGGATTTTGGAAAAATGCTTCTGAAACGAGAACAACTCTGGATCTTTAGACTCAATACAGAGAAAAATGGACTCAATGAGGAAATCCAGTGGAACAGCCTGGCTCTGATGAAATGAAGATACTGTTCAAAAAAGAGATGAAGAAACATGACAAGAAACCCCATATGGGACTTCATCTATTGGGGATACACCTGTAAAAATGATAATATACATCCCCTACATATGTGGAACCTCCTCTCCGCAGTCAAGTGGTGCTGAGGCCCCGCCCGGCGCCCCCGCCTCAAAACATAATCACCTAGCTACCCAAGTAAGGAATCGCAATTACGCCCAAGTCCCTTGCCCAGCACCCTTGATGAAGACAGAAGGCAAATGCATATGTAGGTGGTATAAACAAAATATGGACACTGCTTAGAATAACAAATTATCTTTGCCTTTTTCCGTTTTTCAAAAACCAAATAAGGGAGCGATACCACTACGACTTAAAAAGGATTGCCGTAATAAATATAGGAGTTAAAATAAGGCTGCTGCACCAGCCTTTTACAGCCCGCTACTAAACCGCCTATACAATAATGTATATCCCTTAAATGTAACTCTAATCACTCTAAGATGGCCCCCAAAAACGAGGATCATCAACAGTGAAAACGGCCAACGTATAAATACCGCCGTTGCCGAGCAACGGCTGAAAAAACAGAACAACTCTTTTGGTGTCTCACAGACACCAGCAAGCATTCGTGACACACGGTGAGTGATCTCCTAGTAAAAACCCAAAACAGACGGTACCAGGCATCCCTATAATCGCATCACGATTTGCTTATGATACAGCACTACGAGGTCTCGCGCAGGCTTTTTCTAAAACACACCTTGCTAATGTCTTGTAGGACCGGAGACACGCAAGACACAAAAAAGACCCGGCTGTCAGCGTCTGCATATATAAGGTAATCACCAGCTACCTCTCATGTCAAATTTAGCCTAAAATAGCCAATAACTGTCAAAAAATTTAGCATATCAATTTATTTGCATAAAATCAATAGAAAATACTAGAAAAAAACTTGAATAACCATTATGACCCCAAGATCTAAAACCCAAATTGGTTTGTTTTCTCTTAGGTAAAAGGGATGATGCTGTCTATGTCCCTCCCATACCCTTGATCTCATAGAGACAAGCCAAAATCAAGGTCCTGAAGAAGATGATCAATTAAACTCATCGAAACTGGTCGACCATTTTTTTAACTAAGGATACCCCAAAAACCAACCTGGGATACCCTGTGAACAACACTATATAACTTTACTCTATGGACGAAATTCATTGCTTCCTTTTTTTAAAAAATGTTTTCTTTTTTCTCTACGAAAACCTCACTCTTGAAGACTCAGCAAGTGATTTATAGACTCGGGGACCACACACTTCTTATGAAGGTCGAATAAAAAGGAAAACATAGTTCCTCATTGAAATGTGACCCCAAGTTCTTATGAAATAACACAACTGTCTTTGAAATGGGCAACAGCCCCATGCACCTCATGCCTAAGAACAGGAGCCCCCATACATTATGAGGAACCTTCTGTGAAACCGATCCTCTAAGGTCACCCATTAAATGGTACCAAAATAAGGATCAGCCTCCACACTGAAAAGGTGGACCCCAACAAGTGTTCTTGTGTGATAAAATATTGTTTCGAATAACACTTCGGGAAAAACTGTGAAATCTAATTCAACGTCTCCCTGAATGTGAATTAGTATATCTTTGTGCAGCCACTTGACTGCTGGGAAGTATTAAAATAACAACGGATCTGGAGTACCCCTCCGGTCATAAAGTAACCCACAACAAGAAGGAACAGTCTGGACATTTTTGGCTAAAAAAGACATATTTTACAAAAACCATCAGATACCGAAAAAATGGCAGAAAATAACTATCTGACATTTGCAGAAGATCTTGTGGAAGGCATTTTAGCGAACCCCTCCCTACTTGGAACAAATGCAACAATACAAGCCATGACAAACAACGACGAATGGAATGAAATTGAAGCCCTAAGGAAAAAACTAATACGAACAGAACTGCATGGTGCACTAATGGTAGAATATCTAAGAGCCCATGCAGCACCGAGTGGGCTCATTATACACATAGAACCGAGAATCTTCCTAGACGACCTGCAATTTAGAAAAGACTGGTCCTTTATAGCTAATAAATGTACAAGAGATTGGCTAATTCTCATCATCAATACAGCCAAGACAGTCTCAGAAAAACTAATGAAGGACATTCAAACCAAATTAGATACCAGCAAAGCAAATATCGCACTAGAAATTTACAATACTAAACTAGCAGTGCTTGAGACGTCATTGAAGGAATTCCATGAACAAAATCTCACAAGGAAGATCAACAAACTCAAAAAGGATCTGTCAGCCTTCTCACACGAGAAAGTCTACCCCTATACGACGGAAAACTACTTCACTGAAGAGGCGAAACTAGCAAGGAAAAATGTTGTCCTACAAAGCCAACAAGTGGGTGGAAGACAGTATAGAGGCAACAGATCGGGTTCCTCTAACAATTCCAGTATGAGCTCAGATGACGACCTCAGGACACAACAACATCAATCAATCACAACAGGCCAACCCCGGAACAACCGGGGACAAGGGCGAGGTACCAACAATGTCCGTTTTTTAGGCCAACAAGGGAACCAACGAGGGAGACCACGGTGGCAACCCTTATCCCCAATGACAACCCGCAGCCGCGGCAAAGGATTCCAACAACCGAACTTTCCCTAGTCATGAACCTGTCATCACATATACTCACAGAAGCAGAAAGAAGAATTCTAGAAAAAGGACTCTCCTTTGTACCAACTGCTCGATATGATCCATTCCAAACAAGAATTGAAATCAAACAACTGATCAGAAAAATAAGATTGAAACAATTCTTTCAAGATACCATGGAAAAAGAAACTGGGAAATTCACGGACCTCCATCCGGCTTCACAATTTTTTCCTCCGAGTGAAAGCAACACCTCAGAGTGTAACACTTTTGAACAAGCACTCATCAAAAAAGTGGAAATAATGGAAAAAGAACACACATTTGTACATAACAATTACAGTAAAGCAGAAGCAGAGGCCTTAAAAACATTGGCCAATGATCATACAATAATAATTAAGCCAGCAGATAAGGGAGGAGCCACAGTCCTAATGGACATACACAATTACCAACAGATGGTCAACACTCTGGTACAAGATCAGACCAGTTACAGAATTCTTCCCTGTGATCCTACTCCATCTCCACGAAGATTGATTGCACCTATCGTAGAGGAGGCACTCAATGAAGAACACATTAACGAAAAAGAAGCCTCTTTCCTCACACCAACACATCCAAGGCTGCCAGCGTTTTACGCACTACCAAAGGTGCATAAAGGAATAACCCCCATACCTGGAAGACCTATAGTATCAGGAATCAACTCGATCCTGGAACCCCTTTCCCAATATGTAGATAGATTTCTACGTGACAGGATCCCCAAGATGACATCCTACGTAAAAGATTCAACGGCCATACTAAATCTGCTCACTACTCTCCCTTTTGATGGAACCAACCAATGGCTAGTAACAATGGACATCGAGGCACTCTATACCAATATTCCCCAACAGGAGACAGTGGAAATGGTAGGAAGAACCCTGATTAATGACCAGAGCCTAATTCCAGGACATGTGGGCTTCATCACAGAACTTGCCAGCATAGCCCTTACTAGAAACTTTTTCATCCTGGAAAACGTATTCTTTCAGCAGATTTCCGGGACAGCAATGGGCGCAACCTTTGCGCCCAGCTTGGCGAATCTCTATGTTGAACATTTTGAAAAGGAATTCGTATATGAAAACACAAACCCCTATCGGGACAAAATAAAAGTCTGGAAAAGGTACATCGACGATGTCCTTATGATATTTGAAGGGACTGAACAAGAACTCATAGCCTTCCATCAGTGGCTGAACAACTGTAATGCACATCTGAGATTCACCATTGAGGCCAACAGGACAGAGACACACTTCCTGGACCTCCATATCACAAACCAAGGAAATGAACTGTTGGCACGGGTCTATAAAAAAGATACTGACAGGAATTCATTACTACAATATAACAGCTATCACCCAAAAGCCCTGAGGGACAACCTCCCTTTTGGACAATTTCTCCGATATCGCAGGTCATGTACAAGATTGGAAGACTTCAAAGAACAATCTGGAGCCCTCAAGAAACAACTGATTAAAAGGGGCTATCCGAAAAGAATCATTAATGACACATGCAAAAGGGCAAGAAATATACCGAGAGAAATTACTCTCCAACAACACAAAAAAGATGAAAAAAGAGAAGAAATAACTGTAGTAATGAGCTATTCCTCCATGTTCAACCGCATCAAAAAAGAAATAAAAAAACTTTGGCCTATCCTGAACACAGGCTCCAGCTCCTTGGCTCTACCGTCCTTTGCCATCAAAAGACGAAAAAACCTAAGGGATAGTCTGGTCCACACTATGAGAGAACCAAGCAACAATGAGTCGGAGAACACAATCTGGGGAGCTAACAAACCAACGGGACACACACCATGTGGAGGGTGCTCAATGTGCGCCCAAACTACACGTAGCACATCCATCGAGATCGGATGGCATACACCATGGCAACAGAGGAGTTTTACCAATTGCAAATCCAAAGGGGTAATTTACCTCATCACGTGCCCATGTACACTACGATACGTAGGCATGACAACGAGAGAAGTAAAAACAAGACTTATTGAACACAAATCATGTATTCGCACAATAAAACTGACAGCCCCCCTTGTGAACCATTTCGTGGAAAAAGGTCACAAACAAGAAGACTTCACATGGACCATCTTGGAAAAATTAAACCCACCCAGAAGAGGTGGGGATTTTGGAAAAATGCTTCTGAAACGAGAACAACTCTGGATCTTTAGACTCAATACAGAGAAAAATGGACTCAATGAGGAAATCCAGTGGAACAGCCTGGCTCTGATGAAATGAAGATACTGTTCAAAAAAGAGATGAAGAAACATGACAAGAAACCCCATAAGGGACTTCATCTATTGGGGATACACCTGTAAAAATGATAATATACATCCCCTACATATGTGGAACCTCCTCTCCGCAGTCAAGTGGTGCTGAGGCCCCGCCCGGCGCCCCCGCCTCAAAACATAATCACCTAGCTACCCAAGTAAGGAATCGCAATTACGCCCAAGTCCCTTGCCCAGCACCCTTGATGAAGACAGAAGGCAAATGCATATGTAGGTGGTATAAACAAAATATGGACACTGCTTAGAATAACAAATTATCTTTGCCTTTTTCCGTTTTTCAAAAACCAAATAAGGGAGCGATACCACTACGACTTAAAAAGGATTGCCGTAATAAATATAGGAGTTAAAATAAGGCTGCTGCACCAGCCTTTTACAGCCCGCTACTAAACCGCCTATACAATAATGTATATCCCTTAAATGTAACTCTAATCACTCTAAGATGGCCCCCAAAAACGAGGATCATCAACAGTGAAAACGGCCAACGTATAAATGCCGCCGTTGCCGAGCAACGGCTGAAAAAACAGAACAACTCTTTTGGTGTCTCACAGACACCAGCAAGCATTCGTGACACACGGTGAGTGATCTCCTAGTAAAAACCCAAAACAGACGGTACCAGGCATCCCTATAATCGCATCACGATTTGCTTATGATACAGCACTACGAGGTCTCGCGCAGGCTTTTTCTAAAACACACCTTGCTAATGTCTTGTAGGACCGGAGACACGCAAGACACAAAAAAGACCCGGCTGTCAGCGTCTGCATATATAAGGTAATCACCAGCTACCTCTCATGTCAAATTTAGCCTAAAATAGCCAATAACTGTCAAAAAATTTAGCATATCAATTCATTTGCATAAAATCAATAGAAAATACTAGAAAAAAACTTGAATAACCATTATGACCCCAAGATCTAAAACCCAAATTGGTTTGTTTTCTCTTAGGTAAAAGGGATGATGCTGTCTATGTCCCTCCCATACCCTTGATCTCATAGAGACAAGCCAAAATCAAGGTCCTGAAGAAGATGATCAATTAAACTCATCGAAACTGGTCGACCATTTTTTTAACTAAGGATACCCCAAAAACCAACCTGGGATACCCTGTGGACAACACTATATAACTTTACTCTATGGACGAAATTCATTGCTTCCTTTTTTTAAAAAATGTTTTCTTTTTTCTCTACGAAAACCTCACTCTTGAAGACTCAGCAAGTGATTTATAGACTTGGGGACCACACACTTCTTATGAAGGTCGAATAAAAAGGAAAACATAGTTCCTCATTGAAATGTGACCCCAAGTTCTTATGAAATAACACAACTGTCTTTGAAATGGGCAACAGCCCCATGCACCTCATGCCTAAGAACAGGAGCCCCCATACATTATGAGGAACCTTCTGTGAAACCGATCCTCTAAGGTCACCCATTAAATGGTACCAAAATAAGGATCAGCCTCCACACTGAAAAGGTGGACCCCAACAAGTGTTCTTGTGTGATAAAATATTGTTTCGAATAACACTTCGGGAAAAACTGTGAAATCTAATTCAACGTCTCCCTGAATGTGAATTAGTATATCTTTGTGCAGCCACTTGACTGCTGGGAAGTATTAAAATAACAACGGATCTGGAGTACCCCTCCGGTCATAAAGTAACCCACAACAAGAAGGAACAGTCTGGACATTTTTGGCTAAAAAAGACATATTTTACAAAAACCATCAGATACCGAAAAAATGGCAGAAAATAACTATCTGACATTTGCAGAAGATCTTGTGGAAGGCATTTTAGCGAACCCCTCCCTACTTGGAACAAATGCAACAATACAAGCCATGACAAACAACGACGAATGGAATGAAATTGAAGCCCTAAGGAAAAAACTAATACGAACAGAACTGCATGGTGCACTAATGGTAGAATATCTAAGAGCCCATGCAGCACCGAGTGGGCTCATTATACACATAGAACCGAGAATCTTCCTAGACGACCTGCAATTTAGAAAAGACTGGTCCTTTATAGCTAATAAATGTACAAGAGATTGGCTAATTCTCATCATCAATACAGCCAAGACAGTCTCAGAAAAACTAATGAAGGACATTCAAACCAAATTAGATACCAGCAAAGCAAATATCGCACTAGAAATTTACAATACTAAACTAGCAGTGCTTGAGACGTCATTGAAGGAATTCCATGAACAAAATCTCACAAAGAAGATCAACAAACTCAAAAAGGATCTGTCAGCCTTCTCACACGAGAAAGTCTACCCCTATACGACGGAAAACTACTTCACTGAAGAGGCGAAACTAGCAAGGAAAAATGTTGTCCTACAAAGCCAACAAGTGGGTGGAAGACAGTATAGAGGCAACAGATCGGGTTCCTCTAACAATTCCAGTATGAGCTCAGATGACGACCTCAGGACACAACAACATCAATCAATCACAACAGGCCAACCCCGGAACAAACGGGGACAAGGGCGAGGTACCAACAATGTCCGTTTTTTAGGCCAACAAGGGAACCAACGTGGGAGACCACGGTGGCAACCCTTCTCCCCAATGACAACCCGCAGCCGCGGCAAAGGATTCCAACAACCGAACTTTCCCTAGTCATGAACCTGTCATCACATATACTCACAGAAGCAGAAAGAAGAATTCTAGAAAAAGGACTCTCCTTTGTACCAACTGCTCGATATGATCCATTCCAAACAAGAATTGAAATCAAACAACTGATCAGAAAAATAAGATTGAAACAATTCTTTCAAGATACCATGGAAAAAGAAACTGGGAAATTCACGGACCTCCATCCGGCTTCACAATTTTTTCCTCCGAGTGAAAGCAACACCTCAGAGTGTAACACTTTTGAACAAGCACTCATCAAAAAAGTGGAAATAATGGAAAAAGAACACACATTTGTACATAACAATTACAGTAAAGCAGAAGCAGAGGCCTTAAAAACATTGGCCAATGATCATACAATAATAATTAAGCCAGCAGATAAGGGAGGAGCCACAGTCCTAATGGACATACACAATTACCAACAGATGGTCAACACTCTGGTACAAGATCAGACCAGTTACAGAATTCTTCCCTGTGATCCTACTCCATCTCTACGAAGATTGATTGCACCTATCGTAGAGGAGGCACTCAATGAAGAACACATTAACGAAAAAGAAGCCTCTTTCCTCACACCAACACATCCAAGGCTGCCAGCGTTTTACGCACTACCAAAGGTGCATAAAGGAATAACCCCCATACCTGGAAGACCTATAGTATCAGGAATCAACTCGATCCTGGAACCCCTTTCCCAATATGTAGATAGATTTCTACGTGACAGGATCCCCAAGATGACATCCTACGTAAAAGATTCAACGGCCATACTAAATCTGCTCACTACTCTCCCTTTTGATGGAACCAACCAATGGCTAGTAACAATGGACATCGAGGCACTCTATACCAGTATTCCCCAACAGGAGACAGTGGAAATGGTAGGAAGAACCCTGATTAATGACCAGAGCCTAATTCCAGGACATGTGGGCTTCATCACAGAACTTGCCAGCATAGCCCTTACTAGAAACTTTTTCATCCTGGAAAACGTATTCTTTCAGCAGATTTCCGGGACAGCAATGGGCGCAACCTTTGCGCCCAGCTTGGCGAATCTCTATGTTGAACATTTTGAAAAGGAATTCGTATATGAAAACACAAACCCCTATCGGGACAAAATAAAAGTCTGGAAAAGGTACATCGACGATGTCCTTATGATATTTGAAGGGACTGAACAAGAACTCATAGCCTTCCATCAGTGGCTGAACAACTGTAATGCACATCTGAGATTCACCATTGAGGCCAACAGGACAGAGACACACTTCCTGGACCTCCATATCACAAACCAAGGAAATGAACTGTTGGCACGGGTCTATAAAAAAGATACTGACAGGAATTCATTACTACAATATAACAGCTATCACCCAAAAGCCCTGAGGGACAACCTCCCTTTTGGACAATTTCTCCGATATCGCAGGTCATGTACAAGATTGGAAGACTTCAAAGAACAATCTGGAGCCCTCAAGAAACAACTGATTAAAAGGGGCTATCTGAAAAGAATCATTAATGACACATGCAAAAGGGCAAGAAATATACCGAGAGAAATTACTCTCCAACAACACAAAAAAGATGAAAAAAGAGAAGAAATAACTGTAGTAATGAGCTATTCCCCCATGTTCAACCGCATCAAAAAAGAAATAAAAAAACTTTGGCCTATCCTGAACACAGGCTCCAGCTCCTTGGCTCTACCGTCCTTTGCCATCAAAAGACGAAAAAACCTAAGGGATAGTCTGGTCCACACTATGAGAGAACCAAGCAACAATGAGTCGGAGAACACAATCTGGGGAGCTAACAAACCAACGGGACACACACCATGTGGAGGGTGCTCAATGTGCGCCCAAACTACACGTAGCACATCCATCGAGATCGGATGGCATACACCATGGCAACAGAGGAGTTTTACCAATTGCAAATCCAAAGGGGTAATTTACCTCATCACGTGCCCATGTACACTACGATACGTAGGCATGACAGCGAGAGAAGTAAAAACAAGACTTATTGAACACAAATCATGTATTCGCACAATAAAACTGACAGCCCCCCTTGTGAACCATTTCGTGGAAAAAGGTCACAAACAAGAAGACTTCACATGGACCATCTTGGAAAAATTAAACCCACCCAGAAGAGGTGGGGATTTTGGAAAAATGCTTCTGAAACGAGAACAACTCTGGATCTTTAGACTCAATACAGAGAAAAATGGACTCAATGAGGAAATCCAGTGGAACAGCCTGGCTCTGATGAAATGAAGATACTGTTCAAAAAAGAGATGAAGAAACATGACAAGAAACCCCATATGGGACTTCATCTATTGGGGATACACCTGTAAAAATGATAATATACATCCCCTACATATGTGGAACCTCCTCTCCGCAGTCAAGTGGTGCTGAGGCCCCGCCCGGCGCCCCCGCCTCAAAACATAATCACCTAGCTACCCAAGTAAGGAATCGCAATTACGCCCAAGTCCCTTGCCCAGCACCCTTGATGAAGACAGAAGGCAAATGCATATGTAGGTGGTATAAACAAAATATGGACACTGCTTAGAATAACAAATTATCTTTGCCTTTTTCCGTTTTTCAAAAACCAAATAAGGGAGCGATACCACTACGACTTAAAAAGGATTGCCGTAATAAATATAGGAGTTAAAATAAGGCTGCTGCACCAGCCTTTTACAGCCCGCTACTAAACCGCCTATACAATAATGTATATCCCTTAAATGTAACTCTAATCACTCTAAGATGGCCCCCAAAAACGAGGATCATCAACAGTGAAAACGGCCAACGTATAAATGCCGCCGTTGCCGAGCAACGGCTGAAAAAACAGAACAACTCTTTTGGTGTCTCACAGACACCAGCAAGCATTCGTGACACACGGTGAGTGATCTCCTAGTAAAAACCCAAAACAGACGGTACCAGGCATCCCTATAATCGCATCACGATTTGCTTATGATACAGCACTACGAGGTCTCGCGCAGGCTTTTTCTAAAACACACCTTGCTAATGTCTTGTAGGACCGGAGACACGCAAGACACAAAAAAGACCCGGCTGTCAGCGTCTGCATATATAAGGTAATCACCAGCTACCTCTCATGTCAAATTTAGCCTAAAATAGGCAATAACTGTCAAAAAATTTAGCATATCAATTCATTTGCATAAAATCAATAGAAAATACTAGAAAAAAACTTGAATAACCATTATGACCCCAAGATCTAAAACCCAAATTGGTTTGTTTTCTCTTAGGTAAAAGGGATGATGCTGTCTATGTCCCTCCCATACCCTTGATCTCATAGAGACAAGCCAAAATCAAGGTCCTGAAGAAGATGATCAATTAAACTCATCGAAACTGGTCGACCATTTTTTTAACTAAGGATACCCCAAAAACCAACCTGGGATACCCTGTGGACAACACTATATAACTTTACTCTATGGACGAAATTCATTGCTTCCTTTTTTTAAAAAATGTTTTCTTTTTTCTCTACGAAAACCTCACTCTTGAAGACTCAGCAAGTGATTTATAGACTTGGGGACCACACACTTCTTATGAAGGTCGAATAAAAAGGAAAACATAGTTCCTCATTGAAATGTGACCCCAAGTTCTTATGAAATAACACAACTGTCTTTGAAATGGGCAACAGCCCCATGCACCTCATGCCTAAGAACAGGAGCCCCCATACATTATGAGGAACCTTCTGTGAAACCGATCCTCTAAGGTCACCCATTAAATGGTACCAAAATAAGGATCAGCCTCCACACTGAAAAGGTGGACCCCAACAAGTGTTCTTGTGTGATAAAATATTGTTTCGAATAACACTTCGGGAAAAACTGTGAAATCTAATTCAACGTCTCCCTGAATGTGAATTAGTATATCTTTGTGCAGCCACTTGACTGCTGGGAAGTATTAAAATAACAACGGATCTGGAGTACCCCTCCGGTCATAAAGTAACCCACAACAAGAAGGAACAGTCTGGAAATTTTTGGCTAAAAAAGACATATTTTACAAAAACCATCAGATACCGAAAAAATGGCAGAAAATAACTATCTGACATTTGCAGAAGATCTTGTGGAAGGCATTTTAGCGAACCCCTCCCTACTTGGAACAAATGCAACAATACAAGCCATGACAAACAACGACGAATGGAATGAAATTGAAGCCCTAAGGAAAAAACTAATATGAACAGAACTGCATGGTGCACTAATGGTAGAATATCTAAGAGCCCATGCAGCACCGAGTGGGCTCATCATACACATAGAACCGAGAATCTTCCTAGACGACCTGCAATTTAGAAAAGACTGGTCCTTTATAGCTAATAAATGTACAAGAGATTGGCTAATTCTCATCATCAATACAGCCAAGACAGTCTCAGAAAAACTAATGAAGGACATTCAAACCAAATTAGATACCAGCAAAGCAAATATCGCACTAGAAATTTACAATACTAAACTAGCAGTGCTTGAGACGTCATTGAAGGAATTCATGAACAAAATCTCACAAGGAAGATCAACAAACTCAAAAAGGATCTGTCAGCCTTCTCACACGAGAAAGTCTACCCCTATACGACAGAAAACTACTTCACTGAAGAGGCGAAACTAGCAAGGAAAAATGTTGTCCTACAAAGCCAACAAGTGGGTGGAAGACAGTATAGAGGCAACAGATCGGGTTCCTCTAACAATTCCAGTATGAGCTCAGATGACGACCTCAGGACACAACAACATCAATCAATCACAACAGGCCAACCCCGGAACAACCGGGGACAAGGGCGAGGTACCAACAATGTCCGTTTTTTAGGCCAACAAGGGAACCAACGAGGGAGACCACGGTGGCAACCCTTCTCCCCAATGACAACCCACAGCCGCGGCAAAGGATTCCAACAACCGAACTTTCCCTAGTCATGAACCTGTCATCACATATACTCACAGAAGCAGAAAGAAGAATTCTAGAAAAAGGACTCTCCTTTGTACCAACTGCTCGATATGATCCATTCCAAACAAGAATTGAAATCAAACAACTGATCAGAAAAATAAGATTGAAACAATTCTTTCAAGATACCATGGAAAAAGAAACTGGGAAATTCACGGACCTCCATCCGGCTTCACAATTTTTTCCTCCGAGTGAAAGCTACACCTCAGAGTGTAACACTTTTGAACAAGCACTCATCAAAAAAGTGGAAATAATGGAAAAAGAACACACATTTGTACATAACAATTACAGTAAAGCAGAAGCAGAGGCCTTAAAAACATTGGCCAATGATCATACAATAATAATTAAGCCAGCAGATAAGGGAGGAGCCACAGTCCTAATGGACATACACAATTACCAACAGATGGTCAACACTCTGGTACAAGATCAGACCAGTTACAGAATTCTTCCCTGTGATCCTACTCCATCTCTACGAAGATTGATTGCACCTATCGTAGAGGAGGCACTCAATGAAGAACACATTAACGAAAAAGAAGCCTCTTTCCTCACACCAACACATCCAAGGCTGCCAGCGTTTTACGCACTACCAAAGGTGCATAAAGGAATAACCCCCATACCTGGAAGACCTATAGTATCAGGAATCAACTCGATCCTGGAACCCCTTTCCCAATATGTAGATAGATTTCTACGTGACAGGATCCCCAAGATGACATCCTACGTAAAAGATTCAACGGCCATACTAAATCTGCTCACTACTCTCCCTTTTGATGGAACCAACCAATGGCTAGTAACAATGGACATCGAGGCACTCTATACCAGTATTCCCCAACAGGAGACAGTGGAAATGGTAAGAAGAACCCTGATTAATGACCAGAGCCTAATTCCAGGACATGTGGGCTTCATCACAGAACTTGCCAGCATAGCCCTTACTAGAAACTTTTTCATCCTGGAAAACGTATTCTTTCAGCAGATTTCCGGGACAGCAATGGGCGCAACCTTTGCGCCCAGCTTGGCGAATCTCTATGTTGAACATTTTGAAAAGGAATTCGTATATGAAAACACAAACCCCTATCGGGACAAAATAAAAGTCTGGAAAAGGTACATCGACGATGTCCTTATGATATTTGAAGGGACTGAACAAGAACTCACAGCCTTCCATCAGTGGCTGAACAACTGTAATGCACATCTGAGATTAACCATTGAGGCCAACAGGACAGAGACACACTTCCTGGACCTCCATATCACAAACCAAGGAAATGAACTGTTGGCACGGGTCTATAAAAAAGATACTGACAGGAATTCATTACTACAATATAACAGCTATCACCCAAAAGCCCTGAGGGACAACCTCCCTTTTGGACAATTTCTCCGATATCGCAGGTCATGTACAAGATTGGAAGACTTCAAAGAACAATCTGGAGCCCTCAAGAAACAACTGATTAAAATGGGCTATCCGAAAAGAATCATTAATGACACATGCAAAAGGGCAAGAAATATACCGAGATAAATTACTCTCCAACAACACAAAAAAGATGAAAAAAGAGAAGAAATAACTGTAGTAATGAGCTATTCCCCCATGTTCAACCGCATCAAAAAAGAAATAAAAAAACTTTGGCCTATCCTGAACACAGGCTCCAGCTCCTTGGCTCTACCGTCCTTTGCCATCAAAAGACGAAAAAACCTAAGGGATAGTCTGGTCCACACTATGAGAGAACCAAGCAACAATGAGTCGGAGAACACAATCTGGGGAGCTAACAAACCAACGGGACACACACCATGTGGAGGGTGCTCAATGTGCGCCCAAACTACACGTAGCACATCCATCGAGATCGGATGGCATACACCATGGCAACAGAGGAGTTTTACCAATTGCAAATCCAAAGGGGTAATTTACCTCATCACATGCCCATGTACACTACGATACGTAGGCATGACAACGAGAGAAGTAAAAACAAGACTTATTGAACACAAATCATGTATTCGCACAAAAAAACTGACAGCCCCCCTTGTGAACCATTTCGTGGAAAAAGGTCACAAACAAGAAGACTTCACATGGACCATCTTGGAAAAATTAAACCCACCCAGAAGAGGTGGGGATTTTGGAAAAATACTTCTGAAACGAGAACAACTCTGGATCTTTAGACTCAATACAGAGAAAAATGGACTCAATGAGGAAATCCAGTGGAACAGCCTGGCTCTGATGAAATGAAGATACTGTTCAAAAAAGAGATGAAGAAACATGACAAGAAACCCCATATGGGACTTCATCTATTGGGGATACACCTGTAAAAATGATAATATACATCCCCTACATATGTGGGACCTCCTCTCCGCAGTCAAGTGGTGCTGAGGCCCCGCCCGGCGCCCCCGCCTCAAAACATAATCACCTAGCTACCCAAGTAAGGAATCGAAATTACGCCCAAGTCCCTTGCCCAGCACCCTTGATGAAGACAGAAGGCGAATGCATATGTAGGTGGTATAAACAAAATATGGACACTGCTTAGAATAACAAATTATCTTTGCCTTTTTCCATTTTTCAAAAACCAAATAAGGGAGCGATACCACTACGACTTAAAAAGGATTGCCGTAATAAATATAGGAGTTAAAATAAGGCTGCTGCACCAGCCTTTTACAGCCCGCTACTAAACCGCCTATACAATAATGTATATCCCTTAAATGTAACTCTAATCACTCTAAGATGGCCCCCAAAAACGAGGATCATCAACAGTGAAAACGGCCAACGTATAAATGCCGCCGTTGCCGAGCAACGGCTGAAAAAACAGAACAACTCTTTCGGCGTCTCACAGACACCAGCAAGCATTCGTGACACACGGTGAGTGATCTCCTAGAAAAAAAACCCAAAACAGACGGTACCAGGCATCCCTATAATCGCATCACGATTTGCTTATGATACAGCACTACGAGGTCTCGCGCAGACTTTTTCTAAAACACACCTTGCTAATGTCTTGTAGGACCGGAGACACGCAAGACACAAAAAAACCCGGCTGTCAGCGTCTGCATATGTAAGGTAATCACCAGCTACCTCTCATGTCAAATTTAGCCTAAAATAGCCAATGACTGTCAAAAAATTTTAGCATATCAATTCATTTGCATAAAATCAATAGAAAATACTAGAAAAAAACTTGAATAACCATTATGACCCCAAGATCTAAAACCCAAATTGGTTTGTTTTCTCTTAGGTAAAAGGGATGATGCTGTCTATGTCCCTCCCATACCCTTGATCTCATAGAGACAAGCCAAAATCAAGGTCCTGAAGAAGATGATCAATTAAACTCATCGAAACCGGTCGACCATTTTTTTAACTAAGGATACCCCAAAAACCAACCTGGGATACCCTGTGAACAACACTATATAACTTTACTCTATGGACGAAATTCATTGCTTCCTTTTTTTTAAAAAAAATTTCTTTTTTCTCTACGAAAACCTCACTCTTGAAGACTCAGCAAGTGATTTATAGACTCGGGGACCACACACTTCTTATGAAGGTCGAATAAAAAGGAAAAAATAGTTCCTCATTGAAATGTGACCCCAAGTTCTTATGAAATAACACAACTGTCTTTGAAATGGGCAACAGCCCCATGCACCTCATGCCTAAGAACAGGAGCCCCCATACATTATGAGGAACCTTCTGTGAAACCGATCCTCTAAGGTCACCCATTAAATGGTACCAAAATAAGGATCAGCCTCCACACTGAAAAGGTGGACCCCAACAAGTGTTCTTGTGTGATAAAACATTGTTTCGAATAACACTTCGGGAAAAACTGTGAAATCTAATTCAACGTCTCCCTGAATGTGACTTAGTATATCTTTGCGCAGCCACTTGACTGCTGGGAAGTATTAAAATAACAACGGATCTGGAGTACCCCTCCGGTCATAAAGTAACCCACAACAAGAAGGAACAGTCTGGAAATTTTTGGCTAAAAAAGACATATTTTACAAAAACCATCAGATACCGAAAAAATGGCAGAAAATAACTATCTGACATTTGCAGAAGATCTTGTGGAAGGCATTTTAGCGAACCCCTCCATACTTGGAACAAATGCAACAATACAAGCCATGACAAACAACGACGAATGGAATGAAATTGAAGCCCTAAGGAAAAAACTAATACGAACAGAACTGCATGGTGCACTAATGGTAGAATATCTAAGAGCCCATGCAGCACCGAGTGGGCTCATCATACACATAGAACCGAGAATCTTCCTAGACGACCTGCAATTTAGAAAAGACTGGTCCTTTATAGCTAATAAATGTACAAGAGATTGGCTAATTCTCATCATCAATACAGCCAAGACAGTCACAGAAAAACTAATGAAGGACATTCAAACCAAATTAGATACCAGCAACGCAAATATCGCACTAGAAATTTACAATACTAAACTAGCAGTGCTTGAGACGTCATTGAAGGAATTCCATGAACAAAATCTCACAAGGAAGATCAACATACTCAAAAAGGATCTGTCAGCCTTCTCACACGAGAAAGTCTACCCCTATACGACGGAAAACTACTTCACTGAAGAGGCGAAACTAGCAAGGAAAAATGTTGTCCTACAAAGCCAACAAGTGGGTGGAAGACAGTATAGAGGCAACAGATCGGGTTCCTCTAACAATTCCAGTATGAGCTCAGATGACGACCTCAGGACACAACAACATCAATCAATCACAACAGGCCAACCTCGGAACAACTGGGGACAAGGGCGAGGTACCAACAATGTCCGTTTTTTAGGCCAACAAGGGAACCAACGAGGGAGACCACGGTGGCAACCCTTCTCCCCAATGACAACCCGCAGCCGCGGCAAAGGATTCCAACAACCGAACTTTCCCTAGTCATGAACCTGTCATCACATATACTCACAGAAGCAGAAAGAAGAATTCTAGAAAAGGGACTCTCATTTGTACCAACTGCTCGATATGATCCATTCCAAACAAGAATTGAAATCAAACAACTGATCAGAAAAATAAGATTGAAACAATTCTCTCAAGATACCATGGAAAAAGAAACTGGGAAATTCACGGACCTCCATCCGGCTTCACAATTTTTTCCTCCGAGTGAAAGCAACACCTCAGAGTGTAACACTTTTGAACAAGCACTCATCAAAAAAGTGGAAATAATGGAAAAAGAACACAAATTTGTACATAACAATTACAGTAAAGCAGAAGCAGAGGCCTTAAAAACATTGGCCAATGATCATACAATAATAATTAAGCCAGCAGATAAGGGAGGAGCCACGGTCCTAATGGACATACACAATTACCAACAGATGGTCAACACTCTGGTACAAGATCAGACCAGTTACAGAATTCTTCCCTGTGATCCTACTCCATCTCTACGAAGATTGATTGCACCTATCGTAGAGGAGGCACTCAATGAAGAACACATTAACGAAAAAGAAGCCTCTTTCCTCACACCAACACATCCAAGGCTGCCAGCGTTTTACGCACTACCAAAGGTGCATAAAGGAATAACCCCCATACCTGGAAGACCTATAGTATCAGGAATCAACTCGATCCTGGAACCCCTTTCCCAATATGTAGATAGATTTCTACGTGACAGGATCCCCAAGATGACATCCTAAGTAAAAGATTCAACGGCCATACTAAATCTGCTCACTACTCTCCCTTTTGATGGAACCAACCAATGGCTAGTAACAATGGACATCGAGGCAATCTATACCAGTATTCCCCAACAGGAGACAGTGGAAATGGTAAGAAGAACCCTGAAAAATGACCACAGCCTAACTCCAGGACATGTGGGCTTCATCACAGAACTTGCCAGCATAGCCCTTACTAGAAACTTTTTCATCCTGGAAAACGTATTCTTTCAGCAGATTTCCGGGACAGCAATGGGCGCAACCTTTGCGCCCAGCTTGGCGAATCTCTATGTTGAACATTTTGAAAAGGAATTCGTATATGAAAACACAAACCCCTATCGGGACAAAATAAAAGTCTGGAAAAGGTACATCGATGATGTCCTTATGATATTTGAAGGGACTGAACAAGAACTCACAGCCTTCCATCAGTGGCTGAACAACTGTAATGCACATCTGAGATTCACCATTGAGGCCAACAGGACAGAGACACACTTCCTGGACCTCCATATCACAAACCAAGGAAATGAACTGTTGGCACGGGTCTATAAAAAAGATACTGACAGGAATTCATTACTACAATATAACAGCTATCACCCAAAAGCCCTGAGGGACAACCTCCCTTTTGGACAATTTCTCCGATATCGCAGGTCATGTACAAGATTGGAAGACTTCAAAGAACAATCTGGAGCCCTCAAGAAACAACTGATTAAAAGGGGCTATCTGAAAAGAATCATTAATGACACATGCAAAAGGGCAAGAAATATACCGAGAGAAATTACTCTCCAACAACACAAAAAAGATGAAAAAAGAGAAGAAATAACTGTAGTAATGAGCTATTCCCACATGTTCAACCGCATCAAAAAAGAAATAAAAAAACTTTGGCCTATCCTGAACACAGGCTCCAGCTCCTTGGCTCTACCGTCCTTTGCCATCAAAAGACGAAAAAACCTAAGGGATAGTCTGGTCCACACTATGAGAGAACCAAGCAACAATGAGTCGGAGAACACAATCTGGGGAGCTAACAAACCAACGGGACACACACCATGTGGAGGGTGCTCAATGTGCGCCCAAACTACACGTAGCACATCCATCGAGATCGGATGGCATACACCATGGCAACAGAGGAGTTTTACCAATTGCAAATCCAAAGGGGTAATTTACCTCATCACGTGCCCATGTACACTACGATACGTAGGCATGACAACGAGAGAAGTAAAAACAAGACTTATTGAACACAAATCATGTATTCGCACAAAAAAACTGACAGCCCCCCTTGTGAACCATTTCGTGGAAAAAGGTCACAAACAAGAAGACTTCACATGGACCATCTTGGAAAAATTAAACCCACCCAGAAGAGGTGGGGATTTTGGAAAAATGCTTCTGAAACGAGAACAACTCTGGATCTTTAGACTCAATACAGAGAAAAATGGACTCAATGAGGAAATCCAGTGGAACAGCCTGGCTCTGATGAAATGAAGATACTGTTCAAAAAAGAGATGAAGAAACATGACAAGAAACCCCATATGGGACTTCATCTATTGGGGATACACCTGTAAAAATGATAATATACATCCCCTACATATGTGGAACCTCCTCTCCGCAGTCAAGTGGTGCTGAGGCCCCACCCGGCGCCCCCGCCTCAAAACATAATCACCTAGCTACCCAAGTAAGGAATCGCAATTACGCCCAAGTCCCTTGCCCAGCACCCTTGATGAAGACAGAAGGCAAATGCATATGTAGGTGGTATAAACAAAATATGGACACTGCTTAGAATAACAAATTATCTTTGCCTTTTTCCGTTTTTCAAAAACCAAATAAGGGAGCGATACCACTACGACTTAAAAAGGATTGCCGTAATAAATATAGGAGTTAAAATAAGGCTGCTGCACCAGCCTTTTACAGCCCGCTACTAAACCGCCTATACAACAATGTATATCCCTTAAATGTAACTCTAATCACTCTAAGATGGCCCCCAAAAACGAGGATCATCAACAGTGAAAACGGCCAACGTATAAATGCCGCCGTTGCCGAGCAACGGCTGAAAAAACAGAACAACTCTTTTGGTGTCTCACAGACACCAGCAAGCATTCGTGACACACGGTGAGTGATCTCCTATTAAAAACCCAAAACAGACGGTACCAGGCATCCCTATAATCGCATCACGATTTGCTTATGATACAGCACTACGAGGTCTCGCACAGGCTTTTTCTAAAACACACCTTGCTAATGTCTTGTAGGACCGGAGACACGCAAGACACAAAAAAGACCCGGCTGTCAGCGTCTGCATATATAAGGTAATCACCAGCTACCTCTCATGTCAAATTTAGCCTAAAATAGACAATAACTGTCAAAAAATTTAGCATATCAATTCATTTGCATAAAATCAATAGAAAATACTAGAAAAAAACTTGAATAACCATTATGACCCCAAGATCTAAAACCCAAATTGGTTTGTTTTCTCTTAGGTAAAAGGGATGATGCTGTCTATGTCCCTCCCATACCCTTGATCTCATAGAGACAAGCCAAAATCAAGGTCCTGAAGAAGATGATCAATTAAACTCATCGAAACTGGTCGACCATTTTTTTAACTAAGGATACCCCAAAAACCAACCTGGGATACCCTGTGAACAACACTATATAACTTTACTCTATGGACGAAATTCATTGCTTCCTTTTTTTAAAAAATGTTTTCTTTTTTCTCTACGAAAACCTCACTCTTGAAGACTCAGCAAGTGATTTATAGACTCGGGGACCACACACTTCTTATGAAGGTCGAATAAAAAGGAAAACATAGTTCCTCATTGAAATGTGACCCCAAGTTCTTATGAAATAACACAACTGTCTTTGAAATGGGCAACAGCCCCATGCACCTCATGCCTAAGAACAGGAGCCCCCATACATTATGAGGAACCTTCTGTGAAACCGATCCTCTAAGGTCACCCATTAAATGGTACCAAAATAAGGATCAGCCTCCACACTGAAAAGGTGGACCCCAACAAGTGTTCTTGTGTGATAAAATATTGTTTCGAATAACACTTCGGGAAAAACTGTGAAATCTAATTCAACGTCTCCCTGAATGTGAATTAGTATATCTTTGTGCAGCCACTTGACTGCTGGGAAGTATTAAAATAACAACGGATCTGGAGTACCCCTCCGGTCATAAAGTAACCCACAACAAGAAGGAACAGTCTGGAAATTTTTGGCTAAAAAAGACATATTTTACAAAAACCATCAGATACCGAAAAAATGGCAGAAAATAACTATCTGACATTTGCAGAAGATCTTGTGGAAGGCATTTTAGCGAACCCCTCCCTACTTGGAACAAATGCAACAATACAAGCCATGACAAACAACGACGAATGGAATGAAATTGAAGCCCTAAGGAAAAAACTAATACGAACAGAACTGCATGGTGCACTAATGGTAGAATATCTAAGAGCCCATGCAGCACCGAGTGGGCTCATCATACACATAGAACCGAGAATCTTCCTAGACGACCTGCAATTTAGAAAAGACTGGTCCTTTATAGCTAATAAATGTACAAGAGATTGGCTAATTCTCATCATCAATACAGCCAAGACAGTCTCAGAAAAACTAATGAAGGACATTCAAACCAAATTAGATACCAGCAAAGCAAATATCGCACTAGAAATTTACAATACTAAACTAGCAGTGCTTGAGACGTCATTGAAGGAATTCCATGAACAAAATCTCACAAGGAAGATCAACAAACTCAAAAAGGATCTGTCAGCCTTCTCACACGAGAAAGTCTACCCCTATACGACGGAAAACTACTTCACTGAAGAGGCGAAACTAGCAAGGAAAAATGTTGTCCTACAAAGCCAACAAGTGGGTGGAAGACAGTATAGAGGCAACAGATCGGGTTCCTCTAACAATTCCAGTATGAGCTCAGATGACGACCTCAGGACACAACAACATCAATCAATCACAACAGGCCAACCCCGGAACAACCGGGGACAAGGGCGAAGTACCAACAATGTCCGTTTTTTAGGCCAACAAGGGAACCAACGAGGGAGACCACGGTGGCAACCCTTCTCCCCAATGACAACCCGCAGCCGCGGCAAAGGATTCCAACAACCGAACTTTCCCTAGTCATGAACCTGTCATCACATATACTCACAGAAGCAGAAAGAAGAATTCTAGAAAAAGGACTCTCCTTTGTACCAACTGCTCGATATGATCCATTCCAAACAAAAATTGAAATCAAACAACTGATCAGAAAAATAAGATTGAAACAATTCTTTCAAGATACCATGGAAAAAGAAACTGGGAAATTCACGGACCTCCATCCGGCTTCACAATTTTTTCCTCCGAGTGAAAGCAACACCTCAGAGTGTAACACTTTTGAACAAGCACTCATCAAAAAAGTGGAAATAATGGAAAAAGAACACACATTTGTACATAACAATTACAGTAAAGCAGAAGCAGAGGCCTTAAAAACATTGGCCAATGATCAAACAATAATAATTAAGCCAGCAGATAAGGGAGGAGCCACGGTCCTAATGGACATACACAATTACCAACAGATGGTCAACACTCTGGTACAAGATCAGACCAGTTACAGAATTCTTCCCTGTGATCCTACTCCATCTCTACGAAGATTGATTGCACCTATCGTAGAGGAGGCACTCAATGAAGAACACATTAACGAAAAAGAAGCCTCTTTCCTCACACCAACACATCCAAGGCTGCCAGCGTTTTACGCACTACCAAAGGTGCATAAAGGAATAACCCCCATACCTGGAAGACCTATAGTATCAGGAATCAACTCGATCCTGGAACCCCTTTCCCAATATGTAGATAGATTTCTACGTGACAGGATCCCCAAGATGACATCCTACGTAAAAGATTCAACGGCCATACTAAATCTGCTCACTACTCTCCCTTTTGATGGAACCAACCAATGGCTAGTAACAATGGACATCGAGGCAATCTATACCAGTATTCCCCAACAGGAGACAGTGGAAATGGTAAGAAGAACCCTGATTAATGACCACAGCCTAACTCCAGGACATGTGGGCTTCATCACAGAACTTGCCAGCATAGCCCTTACTAGAAACTTTTTCATCCTGGAAAACGTATTCTTTCAGCAGATTTCCGGGACAGCAATGGGCGCAACCTTTGCGCCCAGCTTGGCGAATCTCTATGTTGAACATTTTGAAAAGGAATTCGTATATGAAAACACAAACCCCTATCGGGACAAAATAAAAGTCTGGAAAAGGTACATCGATGATGTCCTTATGATATTTGAAGGGACTGAACAAGAACTCACAGCCTTCCATCAGTGGCTGAACAACTGTAATGCACATCTGAGATTCACCATTGAGGCCAACAGGACAGAGACACACTTCCTGGACCTCCATATCACAAACCAAGGAAATGAACTGTTGGCACGGGTCTATAAAAAAGATACTGACAGGAATTCATTACTACAATATAACAGCTATCACCCAAAAGCCCTGAGGGACAACCTCCCTTTTGGACAATTTCTCCGATATCGCAGGTCATGTACAAGATTGGAAGACTTCAAAGAACAATCTGGAGCCCTCAAGAAACAACTGATTAAAAGGGGCTATCTGAAAAGAATCATTAATGACACATGCAAAAGGGCAAGAAATATACCGAGAGAAATTACTCTCCAACAACACAAAAAAGATGAAAAAAGAGAAGAAATAACTGTAGTAATGAGCTATTCCCACATGTTCAACCGCATCAAAAAAGAAATAAAAAAACTTTGGCCTATCCTGAACACAGGCTCCAGCTCCTTGGCTCTACCGTCCTTTGCCATCAAAAGACGAAAAAACCTAAGGGATAGTCTGGTCCACACTATGAGAGAACCAAGCAACAATGAGTCGGAGAACACAATCTGGGGAGCTAACAAACCAACGGGACACACACCATGTGGAGGGTGCTCAATGTGCGCCCAAACTACACGTAGCACATCCATCGAGATCGGATGGCATACACCATGGCAACAGAGGAGTTTTACCAATTGCAAATCCAAAGGGGTAATTTACCTCATCACGTGCCCATGTACACTACGATACGTAGGCATGACAACGAGAGAAGTAAAAACAAGACTTATTGAACACAAATCATGTATTCGCACAAAAAAACTGACAGCCCCCCTTGTGAACCATTTCGTGGAAAAAGGTCACAAACAAGAAGACTTCACATGGACCATCTTGGAAAAATTAAACCCACCCAGAAGAGGTGGGGATTTTGGAAAAATGCTTCTGAAACGAGAACAACTCTGGATCTTTAGACTCAATACAGAGAAAAATGGACTCAATGAGGAAATCCAGTGGAACAGCCTGGCTCTGATGAAATGAAGATACTGTTCAAAAAAGAGATGAAGAAACATGACAAGAAACCCCATATGGGACTTCATCTATTGGGGATACACCTGTAAAAATGATAATATACATCCCCTAAATATGTGGAACCTCCTCTCCGCAGTCAAGTGGTGCTGAGGCCCCGCCCGGCGCCCCCGCCTCAAAACATAATCACCTAGCTACCCAAGTAAGGAATCGCAATTACGCCCAAGTCCCTTGCCCAGCACCCTTGATGAAGACAGAAGGCAAATGCATATGTAGGTGGTATAAACAAAATATGGACACTGCTTAGAATAACAAATTATCATTGCCTTTTTCCGTTTTTCAAAAACCAAATAAGGGAGCGATACCACTACGACTTAAAAAGGATTGCCGTAATAAATATAGGAGTTAAAATAAGGCTGCTGCACCAGCCTTTTACAGCCCGCTACTAAACCGCCTATACAATAATGTATATCCCTTAAATGTAACTCTAATCCCTCTAAGATGGCCCCCAAAAACGAGGATCATCAACAGTGAAAACGGCCAACGTATAAATGCCGACGTTGCCGAGCAACGGCTGAAAAAACAGAACAACTCTTTCGGCGTCTCACAGACACCAGCAAGCATTCGTGACACACGGTGAGTGATCTCCTAGTAAAAACCCAAAACAGACGGTACCAGGCATCCCTATAATCGCATCACGATTTGCTTATGATTCAGCACTACGAGGTCTCGCGCAGGCTTTTTCTAAAACACACCTTGCTAATGTCTTGTAGGACCGGAGACACGCAAGACACAAAAAAGACCCGGCTGTCAGCGTCTGCATATATAAGGTAATCACCAGCTACCTCTCATGTCAAATTTAGCCTAAAATAGCCAATGACTGTCAAAAAATTTAGCATATCAATTCATTTGCATAAAATCAATAGAAAATACTAGAAAAAAACTTGAGTAACCATTATGACCCCAAGATCTAAAACCCAAATTGGTTTGTTTTCTCTTAGGTAAAAGGGATGATGCTGTCTATGTCCCTCCCATACCCTTGATCTCATAGAGACAAGCCAAAATCAAGGTCCTGAAGAAGATGATCAATTAAACTCATCGAAACCGGTCGACCATTTTTTTAACTAAGGATACCCCAAAAACCAACCTGGGATACCCTGTGAACAACAGTATATAACTTTACTCTATGGACGAAATTCATTGCTTCCTTTTTTTAAAATCTTTTTTCTTTTTTCTCTACGAAAACCTCACTCTTGAAGACTCAGCAAGTGATTTATAGACTCGGGGACCACACACTTCTTATGAAGGTCGAATAAAAAGGAAAAAATAGTTCCTCATTGAAATGTGACCCCAAGTTCTTATGAAATAACACAACTGTCTTTGAAATGGGCAACAGCCCCATGCACCTCAGGCCTAAGAACAGGAGCCCCCATACATTATGAGGAACCTTCTGTGAAACCGATCCTCTAAGGTCACCCATTAAATGGTACCAAAATAAGGATCAGCCTCCACACTGAAAAGGTGGACCCCAACAAGTGTTCTTGTGTGATAAAACATTGTTTCGAATAACACTTCGGGAAAAACTGTGAAATCTAATTCAACGCCTCCCTGAATGTGACTTAGTATATCTTTGCGCAGCCACTTGACTGCTGGGAAGTATTAAAATAACAACGGATCTGGAGTACCCCTCCGGTCATAAAGTAACCCACAACAAGAAGGAACAGTCTGGAAATTTTTGGCTAAAAAAGACATATTTTACAAAAACCATCAGATACCGAAAAAATGGCAGAAAATAACTATCTGACATTTGCAGAAGATCTTGTGGAAGGCATTTTAGCGAACCCCTCCCTACTTGGAACAAATGCAACAATACAAGCCATGACAAACAACGACGAATGGAATGAAATTGAAGCCCTAAGGAAAAAACTAATACGAACAGAACTGCATGGTGCACTAATGGTAGAATATCTAAGAGCCCATGCAGCACCGAGTGGGCTCATCATACACATAGAACCGAGAATCTTCCTAGACGACCTGCAATTTAGAAAAGACTGGTCCTTTATAGCTAATAAATGTACAAGAGATTGGCTAATTCTCATCATCAATACAGCCAAGACAGTCTCAGAAAAACTAATGAAGGACATTCAAACCAAATTAGATACCAGCAACGCAAATATCGCACTAGAAATTTACAATACTAAACTAGCAGTGCTTGAGACGTCATTGAAGGAATTCCATGAACAAAATCTCACAAGGAAGATCAACATACTCAAAAAGGATCTG
The DNA here is from genome assembly GCF_040938575.1 of Ambystoma mexicanum. Lineage (NCBI taxonomy): Eukaryota > Metazoa > Chordata > Amphibia > Caudata > Ambystomatidae > Ambystoma > Ambystoma mexicanum. The sequence continues at coordinate 1,231,252,777 of NC_090930.1, forward strand.
TCAGCCTTCTCACACGAGAAAGTCTACCCCTATACGACGGAAAAATACTTCACTGAAGAGGCGAAACTAGCAAGGAAAAATGTTGTCCTACAAAGCCAACAAGTGGGTGGAAGACAGTATAGAGGCAACAGATCGGGTTCCTCTAACAATTCCAGTATGAGCTCAGATGACGACCTCAGGACACAACAACATCAATCAATCACAACAGGCCAACCTCGGAACAACCGGGGACAAGGGCGAGGTACCAACAATGTCCGTTTTTTAGGCCAACAAGGGAACCAACGAGGGAGACCACGGTGGCAACCCTTCTCCCCAATGACAACCCGCAGCCGCGGCAAAGGATTCCAACAACCGAACTTTCCCTAGTCATGAACCTGTCACCACATATACTCACAGAAGCAGAAAGAAGAATTCTAGAAAAAGGACTCTCATTTGTACCAACTGCTCGATTTGATCCATTCCAAACAAGAATTGAAATCAAACAACTGATCAGAAAAATAAGATTGAAACAATTCTCTCAAGATACCATGGAAAAAGAAACTGGGAAATTCACCGACCTCCATCCGGCTTGACAATTTTTTCCTCCCAGTGAAAGCAACACCTCAGAGTGTAACACTTTTGAACAAGCACTCATCAAAAAAGTGGAAATAATGGAAAAAGAACACAAATTTGTACATAACAATTACAGTAAAGCAGAAGCAGAGGCCTTAAAAACATTGGCCAATGATCATACAATAATAATTAAGCCAGCAGATAAGGGAGGAGCCACGGTCCTAATGGACATACACAATTACCAACAGATGGTCAACACTCTGGTACAAGATCAGACCAGTTACAGAATTCTTCCCTGTGATCCTACTCCATCTCTACGAAGATTGATTGCACCTATCGTAGAGGAGGCACTCAATGAAGAACACATTAACGAAAAAGAAGCCTCTTTCCTCACACCAACACATCCAAGGCTGCCAGCGTTTTACGCACTACCAAAGGTGCATAAAGGAATAACCCCCATACCTGGAAGACTTATAGTATCAGGAATCAACTCGATCCTGGAACCCCTTTCCCAATATGTAGATAGATTTCTACGTGACAGGATCCCCAAGATGACATCCTACGTAAAAGATTCAACGGCCATACTAAATCTGCTCACTACTCTCCCTTTTGATGGAACCAACCAATGGCTAGTAACAATGGACATCGAGGCAATCTATACCAGTATTCCCCAACAGGAGACAGTGGAAATGGTAAGAAGAACCCTGATTAATGACCACAGCCTAACTCCAGGACATGTGGGCTTCATCACAGAACTTGCCAGCATAGCCCTTACTAGAAACTTTTTCATCCTGGAAAACGTATTCTTTCAGCAGATTTCCGGGACAGCAATGGGCGCAACCTTTGCGCCCAGCTTGGCGAATCTCTATGTTGAACATTTTGAAAAGGAATTCGTATTTGAAAACACAAACCCCTATCGGGACAAAATAAAAGTCTGGAAAAGGTACATCGATGATGTCCTTATGATATTTGAAGGGACTGAACAAGAACTCACAGCCTTCCATCAGTGGCTGAACAACTGTAATGCACATCTGAGATTCACCATTGAGGCCAACAGGACAGAGACACACTTCCTGGACCTCCATATCACAAACCAAGGAAATGAACTGTTGGCACGGGTCTATAAAAAAGATACTGACAGGAATTCATTACTACAATATAACAGCTATCACCCAAAAGCCCTGAGGGACAACCTCCCTTTTGGACAATTTCTCCGATATCGCAGGTCATGTACAAGATTGGAAGACTTCAAAGAACAATCTGGAGCCCTCAAGAAACAACTGATTAAAAGGGGCTATCTGAAAAGAATCATTAATGACACATGCAAAAGGGCAAGAAATATACCGAGAGAAATTACTCTCCAACAACACAAAAAAGATGAAAAAAGAGAAGAAACAACTGTAGTAATGAGCTATTCCCACATGTTCAACCGCATCAAAAAAGAAATAAAAAAACTTTGGCCTATCCTGAACACAGGCTCCAGCTCCTTGGCTCTACCGTCCTTTGCCATCAAAATACGAAAAAACCTAAGGGATAGTCTGGTCCACACTATGAGAGAACCAAGCAACAATGAGTCGGAGAACACAATCTGGGGAGCTAACAAACCAACGGGACACACACCATGTGGAGGGTGCTCAATGTGCGCCCAAACTACACGTAGCACATCCATCGAGATCGGATGGCATACACCATGGCAACAGAGGAGTTTTACCAATTGCAAATCCAAAGGGGTAATTTACCTCATCACGTGCCCATGTACACTACGATACGTAGGCATGACAACGAGAGAAGTAAAAACAAGACTTATTGAACACAAATCATGTATTCGCACAAAAAAACTGACAGCCCCCCTTGTGAACCATTTCGTGGAAAAAGGTCACAAACAAGAAGACTTCACATGGACCATCTTGGAAAAATTAAACCCACCCAGAAGAGGTGGGGATTTTGGAAAAATGCTTCTGAAACGAGAACAACTCTGGATCTTTAGACTCAATACAGAGAAAAATGGACTCAATGAGGAAATCCAGTGGAACAGCCTGGCTCTGATGAAATGAAGATACTGTTCAAAAAAGAGATGAAGAAACATGACAAGAAACCCCATATGGGACTTCATCTATTGGGGATACACCTGTAAAAATGATAATATACATCCCCTACATATGTGGAACCTCCTCTCCGCAGTCAAGTGGTGCTGAGGCCCCGCCCGGAGCCCCCGCCTCAAAACATAATCACCTAGCTACCCAAGTAAGGAATCGCAATTACGCCCAAGTCCCTTGCCCAGCACCCTTGATGAAGACAGAAGGCGAATGCATATGTAGGTGGTATAAACAAAATATGGACACTGCTTAGAATAACAAATTATCTTTGCCTTTTTCCGTTTTTCAAAAACCAAATAAGGGAGTGATACCACTACGACTTAAAAAGGATTGCCGTAATAAATATAGGAGTTAAAATAAGGCTGCTGCACCAGCCTTTTACAGCCCGCTACTAAACCGCATATACAATAATGTATATCCCTTAAATGTAACTCTAATCACTCTAAGATGGCCCCCAAAAACGAGGATCATCAACAGTGAAAACGGCCAACGTATAAATGCCGCCGTTGCCGAGCAACGGCTGAAAAAACAGAACAACTCTTTCGGCGTCTCACAGACACCAGCAAGCATTCGTGACACACGGTGAGTGATCTCCTAGTAAAAACCCAAAACAGACGGTACCAGGCATCCCTATAATCGCATCACGATTTGCTTATGATTCAGCACTACGAGGTCTCGCGCAGGCTTTTTCTAAAACACACCTTGCTAATGTCTTGTAGGACCGGAGACACGCAAGACACAAAAAAGACCCGGCTGTCAGCGTCTGCATATATAAGGTAATCACCAGCTACCTCTCATGTCAAATTTAGCCTAAAATAGCCAATGACTGTCAAAAAATTTAGCATATCAATTCATTTGCTTAAAATCAATAGAAAATACTAGAAAAAAACTTGAATAACCATTATGACCACAAGATCTAAAACCCAAATTGGTTTGTTTTCTCTTAGGTAAAAGGGATGATGCTGTCTATGTCCCTCCCATACCCTTGATCTCATAGAGACAAGCCAAAATCAAGGTCCTGAAGAAGATGATCAATTAAACTCATCGAAACCGGTCGACCATTTTTTTAACTAAGGATACCCCAAAAACCATCCTGGGATACCCTGTGAACAACACTATATAACTTTACTCTATGGACGAAATTCATTGCTTCCTTTTTTTAAAAAATGTTTTCTTTTTTCTCTACGAAAACCTCACTCTTGAAGACTCAGCAAGTGATTTATAGACTCGGGGACCACACACTTCTTATGAAGGTCGAATAAAAAGGAAAAAATAGTTCCTCATTGAAATGTGACCCCAAGTTCTTATGAAATAACACAACTGTCTTTGAAATGGGCAACAGCCCCATGCACCTCATGCCTAAGAACAGGAGCCCCCATACATTATGAGGAACCTTCTGTGAAACCGATCCTCTAAGGTCACTCATTAATTGGTACCAAAATAAGGATCAGCCTCCACACTGAAAAGGTGGACCCCAACAAGTGTTCTTGTGTGATAAAACATTGTTTCGAATAACATTTCGGGAAAAACTGTGAAATCTAATTCAATGTCTCCCTGAATGTGACTTAGTATATCTTTGCGCAGCCACTTGACTGCTGGGAAGTATTAAAATAACAACGGATCTGGAGTACCCCTCCGGTCATAAAGTAACCCACAACAAGAAGGAACAGTCTGGAAATTTTTGGCTAAAAAAGACATATTTTACAAAAACCATCAGATACCGAAAAAATGGCAGAAAATAACTATCTGACATTTGCAGAAGATCTTGTGGAAGGCATTTTAGCGAACCCCTCCCTACTTGGAACAAATGCAACAATACAAGCCATGACAAACAACGACGAATGGAATGAAATTGAAGCCCTAAGGAAAAAACTAATACGAACAGAACTGCATGGTGCACTAATGGTAGAATATCTAAGAGCCCATGCAGCACCGAGTGGGCTCATCATACACATAGAACCGAGAATCTTCCTAGACGACCTGCAATTTAGAAAAGACTGGTCCTTTATAGCTAATAAATGTACAAGAGATTGGCTAATTCTCATCATCAATACAGCCAAGACAGTCTCAGAAAAACTAATGAAGGACATTCAAACCAAATTAGATACCAGCAAAGCAAATATCACACTAGAAATTTACAATACTAAACTAGCAGTGCTTGAGACGTCATTGAAGGAATTCCATGAACAAAATCTCACAAGGAAGATCAACAAACTCAAAAAGGATCTGTCAGCCTTCTCACACGAGAAAGTCTACCCCTATACGACGGAAAACTACTTCACCGAAGAGGCGAAACTAGCAAGGAAAAATGTTGTCCTACAAAGCCAACAAGTGGGTGGAAGACAGTATAGAGGCAACAGATCGGGTTCCTCTAACAATTCCAGTATGAGCTCAGATGACGACCTCAGGACACAACAACATCAATCAATCACAACAGGCCAACCCCGGAACAACCGGGGACAAGGGCGAGGTACCAACAATATCCGTTTTTTAGGCCAACAAGGGAACCAACGAGGGAGACCACGGTGGCAACCCTTCTCCCCAATGACAACCCGCAGCCGCGGCAAAGGATTCCAACAACCGAACTTTCCCTAGTCATGAACCTGTCATCACATATACTCACAGAAGCAGAAAGAAGAATTCTAGAAAAAGGACTCTCCTTTGTACCAACTGCTCGATATGATCCATTCCAAACAAGAATTGAAATCAAACAACTGATCAGAAAAATAAGATTGAAACAATTCTTTCAAGATACCATGGAAAAAGAAACTGGGAAATTCACGGACCTCCATCCGGCTTCACAATTTTTTCCTCCGAGTGAAAGCAACACCTCAGAGTGTAACACTTTTGAACAAGCACTCATCAAAAAAGTGGAAATAATGGAAAAAGAACACAAATTTGTACATAACAATTACAGTAAAGCAGAAGCAGAGGCCTTAAAAACATTGGCCAATGATCATACAATAATAATTAAGCCAGCAGATAAGGGAGGAGCCACGGTCCTAATGGACATACACAATTACCAACAGATGGTCAACACTCTGGTACAAGATCAGACCAGTTACAGAATTCTTCCCTGTGATCCTACTCCATCTCTACGAAGATTGATTGCACCTATCGTAGAGGAGGCACTCAATGAAGAACACATTAACGAAAAAAAAGCCTCTTTCCTCACACCAACACATCCAAGGCTGCCAGCGTTTTACGCACTACCAAAGGTGCATAAAGGAATAACCCCCATACCTGGAAGACCTATAGTATCAGGAATCAACTCGATCCTGGAACCCCTTTCCCAATATGTAGATAGATTTCTACGTGACAGGATCCCCAAGATGACATCCTACGTAAAAGATTCAACGGCCATACTAAATCTGCTCACTACTCTCCCTTTTGATGGAACCAACTAATGGCTAGTAACAATGGACATCGAGGCACTCTATACCAGTATTCCCCAACAGGAGACAGTGGAAATGGTAAGAAGAACCCTGATTAATGACCAGAGCCTAACTCCAGGACATGTGGGCTTCATCACAGAACTTGCCAGCTTAGCCCTTACTAGAAACTTTTTCATCCTGGAAAACGTATTCTTTCAGCAGATTTCCGGGACAGCAATGGGCGCAACCTTTGCGCCCAGCTTGGCGAATCTCTATGTTGAACATTTTGAAAAGGAATTCGTATATGAAAACACAAACCCCTATCGGGACAAAATAAAAGTCTGGAAAAGGTACATTGACGATGTCCTTATGATATTTGAAGGGACTGAACAAGACCTCAAGCCTTCCATCAGTGGCTGAACAACTGTAATGCACATCTGAGATTCACCATTGAGGCCAACAGGACAGAGACACACTTCCTGGACCTCCATATCACAAACCAAGGAAATGAACTGTTGGCACGGGTCTATAAAAAAGATACTGACAGGAATTCATTACTACAATATAACAGCTATCACCCAAAAGCCCTGAGGGACAACCTCCCTTTTGGACAATTTCTCCGATATCGCAGGTCATGTACAAGATTGGAAGACTTCAAAGAACAATCTGGAGCCCTCAAGAAACAACTGATTAAAAGGGGCTATCCGAAAAGAATCATTAATGACACATGCAAAAGGGCAAGAAATATACCGAGAGAAATTACTCTCCAACAACACAAAAAAGATGAAAAAAGAGAAGAAATAACTGTAGTAATGAGCTATTCCCCCATGTTCAACCGCATCAAAAAAGAAATAAAAAAACTTTGGCCTATCCTGAACACAGGCTCCAGCTCCTTGGCTCTACCGTCCTTTGCCATCAAAAGACGAAAAAACCTAAGGGATAGTCTGGTCCACACTATGAGAGAACCAAGCAACAATGAGTCGGAGAACACAATCTGGGGAGCTAAAAAACCAACGGGACACACACCATGTGGAGGGTGCTCAATGTGCGCCCAAACTACACGTAGCACATCCATCGAGATCGGATGGCATACACCATGGCAACAGAGGAGTTTTACCAATTGCAAATCCAAAGGGGTAATTTACCTCTTCACGTGCCCATGTACACTACGATACGTAGGCATGACAACGAGAGAAGTAAAAACAAGACTTATTGAACACAAATCATGTATTCGCACAAAAAAACTGACAGCCCCCCTTGTGAACCATTTCGTGGAAAAAGGTCACAAACAAGAAGACTTCACATGGACCATCTTGGAAAAATTAAACCCACCCAGAAGAGGTGGGGATTTTGGAAAAATGCTTCTGAAACGAGAACAACTCTGGATCTTTAGACTCAATACAGAGAAAAATGGACTCAATGAGGAAATCCAGTGGAACAGCCTGGCTCTGATGAAATGAAGATACTGTTCAAAAAAGAGATGAAGAAACATGACAAGAAACCCCATATGGGACTTCATCTATTGGGGATACACCTGTAAAAATGATAATATACATCCCCTACATATGTGGAACCTCCTCTCCGCAGTCAAGTGGTGCTGAGGCCCCGCCCGGCGCCCCCGCCTCAAAACATAATCACCTAGCTACCCAAGTAAGGAATCGAAATTACGCCCAAGTCCCTTGCCCAGCACCCTTGATGAAGACAGAAGGCGAATGCATATGTAGGTGGTATAAACAAAATATGGACACTGCTTAGAATAACAAATTATCTTTGCCTTTTTCCGTTTTTCAAAAACCAAATAAGGGAGCGATACCACTACGACTTAAAAAGGATTGCCGTAATAAATATAGGAGTTAAAATAAGGCTGCTGCACCAGCCTTTTACAGCCCGCTACTAAACCGCCTATACAATAATGTATATCCCTTAAATGTAACTCTAATCACTCTAAGATGGCCCCCAAAAACGAGGATCATCAACAGTGAAAACGGCCAACGTATAAATGCCGCCGTTGCCGAGCAACGGCTGAAAAAACAGAACAACTCTTTTGGTGTCTCACAGACACCAGCAAGCATTCGTGACACACGGTGAGTGATCTCCTAGTAAAAACCCAAAACAGACGGTACCAGGCATCCCTATAATCGCATCACGATTTGCTTATGATACAGCACTACGAGGTCTCGCGCAGGCTTTTTCTAAAACACACCTTGCTAATGTCTTGTAGGACCGGAGACACGCAAGACACAAAAAAGACCCGGCTGTCAGCGTCTGCATATATAAGGTAATCACCAGCTACCTCTCATGTCAAATTTAGCCTAAAATAGACAATAACTGTCAAAAAATTTAGCATATCAATTCATTTGCATAAAATCAATAGAAAATACTAGAAAAAAACTTGAATAACCATTATGACCCCAAGATCTAAAACCCAAATTGGTTTGTTTTCTCTTAGGTAAAAGGGATGATGCTGTCTATGTCCCTCCCATACCCTTGATCTCATAGAGACAAGCCAAAATCAAGGTCCTGAAGAAGATGATCAATTAAACTCATCGAAACTGGTCGACCATTTTTTTAACTAAGGATACCCCAAAAACCAACCTGGGATACCCTGTGAACAACACTATATAACTTTACTCTATGGACGAAATTCATTGCTTCCTTTTTTTAAAAAATGTTTTCTTTTTTCTCTACGAAAACCTCACTCTTGAAGACTCAGCAAGTGATTTATAGACTCGGGGACCACACACTTCTTATGAAGGTCGAATAAAAAGGAAAACATAGTTCCTCATTGAAATGTGACCCCAAGTTCTTATGAAATAACATAACTGTCTTTGAAATGGGCAACAGCCCCATGCACCTCATGCCTAAGAACAGGAGCCCCCATACATTATGAGGAACCTTCTGTGAAACCGATCCTCTAAGGTCACCCATTAAATGGTACCAAAATAAGGATCAGCCTCCACACTGAAAAGGTGGACCCCAACAAGTGTTCTTGTGTGATAAAATATTGTTTCGAATAACACTTCGGGAAAAACTGTGAAATCTAATTCAACGTCTCCCTGAATGTGAATTAGTATATCTTTGTGCAGCCACTTGACTGCTGGGAAGTATTAAAATAACAACGGATCTGGAGTACCCCTCCGGTCATAAAGTAACCCACAACAAGAAGGAACAGTCTGGAAATTTTTGGCTAAAAAAGACATATTTTACAAAAACCATCAGATACCGAAAAAATGGCAGAAAATAACTATCTGACATTTGCAGAAGATCTTGTGGAAGGCATTTTAGCGAACCCCTCCCTACTTGGAACAAATGCAACAATACAAGCCATGACAAACAACGACGAATGGAATGAAATTGAAGCCCTAAGGAAAAAACTAATACGAACAGAACTGCATGGTGCACTAATGGTAGAATATCTAAGAGCCCATGCAGCACCGAGTGGGCTCATCATACACATAGAACCGAGAATCTTCCTAGACGACCTGCAATTTAGAAAAGACTGGTCCTTTATAGCTAATAAATGTACAAGAGATTGGCTAATTCTCATCATCAATACAGCCAAGACAGTCTCAGAAAAACTAATGAAGGACATTCAAACCAAATTAGATACCAGCAAAGCAAATATCGCACTAGAAATTTACAATACTAAACTAGCAGTGCTTGAGACGTCATTGAAGGAATTCCATGAACAAAATCTCACAAGGAAGATCAACAAACTCAAAAAGGATCTGTCAGCCTTCTCACACGAGAAAGTCTACCCCTATACGACGGAAAACTACTTCACTGAAGAGGCGAAACTAGCAAGGAAAAATGTTGTCCTACAAAGCCAACAAGTGGGTGGAAGACAGTATAGAGGCAACAGATCGGGTTCCTCTAACAATTCCAGTATGAGCTCAGATGACGACCTCAGGACACAACAACATCAACCAATCACAACAGGCCAACCCCGGAACAACCGGGGACAAGGGCGAGGTACCAACAATGTCCGTTTTTTAGGCCAACAAGGGAACCAACGAGGGAGACCACGGTGGCAACCCTTCTCCCCAATGACAACCCGCAGCCGCGGCAAAGGATTCCAACAACCGAACTTTCCCTAGTCATGAACCTGTCATCACATATACTCACAGAAGCAGAAAGAAGAATTCTAGAAAAAGGACTCTCCTTTGTACCAACTGCTCGATATGATCCATTCCAAACAAAAATTGAAATCAAACAACTGATCAGAAAAATAAGATTGAAACAATTCTTTCAAGATACCATGGAAAAAGAAACTGGGAAATTCACCGACCTCCATCCGGCTTCACAATTTTTTCCTCCGAGTGAAAGCAACACCTCAGAGTGTAACACTTTTGAACAAGCACTCATCAAAAAAGTGGAAATAATGGAAAAAGAACACACATTTGTACATAACAATTACAGTAAAGCAGAAGCAGAGGCCTTAAAAACATTGGCCAATGATCATACAATAATAATTAAGCCAGCAGATAAGGGAGGAGCCACGGTCCTAATGGACATACACAATTACCAACAGATGGTCAACACTCTGGTACAAGATCAGACCAGTTACAGAATTCTTCCCTGTGATCCTACTCCATCTCTACGAAGATTGATTGCACCTATCGTAGAGGAGGCACTCAATGAAGAACACATTAACGAAAAAGAAGCCTCTTTCCTCACACCAACACATCCAAGGCTGCCAGCGTTTTACGCACTACCAAAGGTGCATAAAGGAATAACCCCCATACCTGGAAGACTTATAGTATCAGGAATCAACTCGATCCTGGAACCCCTTTCCCAATATGTAGATAGATTTCTATGTGACAGGATCCCCAAGATGACATCCTACGTAAAAGATTCAACGGCCATACTAAATCTGCTCACTACTCTCCCTTTTGATGGAACCAACCAATGGCTAGTAACAATGGACATCGAGGCAATCTATACCAGTATTCCCCAACAGGAGACAGTGGAAATGGTAAGAAGAACCCTGATTAATGACCACAGCCTAACTCCAGGACATGTGGGCTTCATCACAGAACTTGCCAGCATAGCCCTTACTAGAAACTTTTTCATCCTGGAAAACGTATTCTTTCAGCAGATTTCCGGGACAGCAATGGGCGCAACCTTTGCGCCCAGCTTGGCGAATCTCTATGTTGAACATTTTGAAAAGGAATTCGTATTTGAAAACACAAACCCCTATCGGGACAAAATAAAAGTCTGGAAAAGGTACATCGATGATGTCCTTATGATATTTGAAGGGACTGAACAAGAACTCACAGCCTTCCATCAGTGGCTGAACAACTGTAATGCACATCTGAGATTCACCATTGAGGCCAACAGGACAGAGACACACTTCCTGGACCTCCATATCACAAACCAAGGAAATGAACTGTTGGCACGGGTCTATAAAAAAGATACTGACAGGAATTCATTACTACAATATAACAGCTATCACCCAAAAGCCCTGAGGGACAACCTCCCTTTTGGACAATTTCTCCGATATCGCAGGTCATGTACAAGATTGGAAGACTTCAAAGAACAATCTGGAGCCCTCAAGAAACAACTGATTAAAAGGGGCTATCTGAAAAGAATCATTAATGACACATGCAAAAGGGCAAGAAATATACCGAGAGAAATTACTCTCCAACAACACAAAAAAGATGAAAAAAGAGAAGAAATAACTGTAGTAATGAGCTATTCCCACATGTTCAACCGCATCAAAAAAGAAATAAAAAAACTTTGGCCTATCCTGAACACAGGCTCCAGCTCCTTGGCTCTACCGTCCTTTGCCATCAAAAGACGAAAAAACCTAAGGGATAGTCTGGTCCACACTATGAGAGAACCAAGCAACAATGAGTCGGAGAACACAATCTGGGGAGCTAACAAACCAACGGGACACACACCATGTGGAGGGTGCTCAATGTGCGCCCAAACTACACGTAGCACATCCATCGAGATCGGATGGCATACACCATGGCAACAGAGGAGTTTTACCAATTGCAAATCCAAAGGGGTAATTTACCTCATCACGTGCCCATGTACACTACGATACGTAGGCATGACAACGAGAGAAGTAAAAACAAGACTTATTGAACACAAATCATGTATTCGCACAAAAAAACTGACAGCCCCCCTTGTGAACCATTTCGTGGAAAAAGGTCACAAACAAGAAGACTTCACATGGACCATCTTGGAAAAATTAAACCCACCCAGAAGAGGTGGGGATTTTGGAAAAATGCTTCTGAAACGAGAACAACTCTGGATCTTTAGACTCAATACAGAGAAAAATGGACTCAATGAGGAAATCCAGTGGAACAGCCTGGCTCTGATGAAATGAAGATACTGTTCAAAAAAGAGATGAAGAAACATGACAAGAAACCCCATATGGGACTTCATCTATTGGGGATACACCTGTAAAAATGATAATATACATCCCCTACATATGTGGAACCTCCTCTCCGCAGTCAAGTGGTGCTGAGGCCCCGCCCGGAGCCCCCGCCTCAAAACATAATCACCTAGCTACCCAAGTAAGGAATCGCAATTACGCCCAAGTCCCTTGCCCAGCACCCTTGATGAAGACAGAAGGCGAATGCATATGTAGGTGGTATAAACAAAATATGGACACTGCTTAGAATAACAAATTATCTTTGCCTTTTTCCGTTTTTCAAAAACCAAATAAGGGAGCGATACCACTACGACTTAAAAAGGATTGCCGTAATAAATATAGGAGTTAAAATAAGGCTGCTGCACCAGCCTTTTACAGCCTGCTACTAAACCGCATATACAATAATGTATATCCCTTAAATGTAACTCTAATCACTCTAAGATGGCCCCCAAAAACGAGGATCATCAACAGTGAAAACGGCCAACGTATAAATGCCGACGTTGCCGAGCAACGGCTGAAAAAACAGAACAACTCTTTCGGCGTCTCACAGACACCAGCAAGCATTCGTGACACACGGTGAGTGATCTCCTAGTAAAAACCCAAAACAGACGGTACCAGGCATCCCTATAATCGCATCACGATTTGCTTATGATACAGCACTACGAGGTCTCGCGCAGGCTTTTTCTAAAACACACCTTGCTAATGTATTGTAGGACCGGAGACACGCAAGACACAAAAAAGACCCGGCTGTCAGCGTCTGCATATAGAAGGTAATCACCAGCTACCTCTCATGTCAAATTTAGCCTAAAATAGCCAATGACTGTCAAAAAAGTTTAGCATATCAATTCATTTGCATAAAATCAATAGAAAATACTAGAAAAAAACTTGAATAACCATTATGACCCCAAGATCTAAAACCCAAATTGGTTTGTTTTCTCTTAGGTAAAAGGGATGATGCTGTCTATGTCCCTCCCATACCCTTGATCTCATAGAGACAAGCCAAAATCAAGGTCCTGAAGAAGATGATCAATTAAACTCATCAAAACCGGTCGACCATTTTTTTAACTAAGGATACCCCAAAAACCAACCTGGGATACCCTGTGAACAACACTATATAACTTTACTCTATGGACGAAATTCATTGCTTCCTTTTTTTAAAAAAAATGTTTCTTTTTTCTCTACGAAAAACTCACTCTTGAAGACTCAGCAAGTGATTTATAGACTCGGGGACCACACACTTCTTATGAAGGTCGAATAAAAAGGAAAAAATAGTTCCTCATTGAAATGTGACCCCAAGTTCTTATGAAATAACACAACTGTCTTTGAAATTGGCAACAGCCCCATGCACCTCATGCCTAAGAACAGGAGCCCCCATACATTATGAGGAACCTTCTGTGAAACCGATCCTCTAAGGTCACCCATTAAATGGTACCAAAATAAGGATCAGCCTCCACACTGAAAAGGTGGACCCCAACAAGTGTTCTTGTGTGATAAAACATTGTTTCGAATAACACTTCGGGAAAAACTGTGAAATCTAATTCAACGTCTCCCTGAATGTGACTTAGTGAAGAGAGAGTCAACCTAGCTGACGCCTGTGAGACTCTAGAGCAAAAGCAAAAATTGAAACAAGTTTTCTTAGATTTTCAAGATCTCTTTGCGGTGGACTCATATGATTGTGGTCGCACCGAAATCCATACAACAACAATTCTCACGGACCCTGGCATGACTCCAGTGTTTGTGAAGCAATACCGCTTGCCTCTCACATTAATGGAGTCCCTTACAGAAATAATTAAGAACCTTGAGTCCCGTGGGATAATTTGTCCAGTCCACAGCACCTTCAATAATCCGGTGCTGGGATTTTGAAACTAAATGGCCAGTGGAGACTCTGTGCTGACCTAAGGGAGCTAAATAAATGGGACCACACTTCCCGATGGCCTCTTCCCTACATTGACCAAAGGCTGGCCCAGATCCAGGGGTATAAGGTATACACTGCCATTGACCTGACCAATGGGTACTGGATTATACCTGTCAGTAGGGAGGACCAATACAAGCTGACCTTTACCTTCGGGCGGGCAGCAGTACACTTGGACGCGGACTCCCTTCATATAGATCAACTCCGGTAATTAATTTAATATCTTTTTCCATAAGGCCATGTCCAATTTAGGGTAACCTGGCCTATGTAGATGATTTCCTAATCAAAAGCTCAACTGTGGAGGAACACATAGCGGAGATCCGTTATGTTCTGACACAGTTGAGGGCTGCCGGAGCAAAACTATCTTTCCAAAAGGCACAGTGGTGCAGGACCCATGTCAACTTCTTGGGGCATGAGCTTACTCCTGAGGGTCTCTGTCCCCAGGAAAAGTAAGTAGAAGCACTCCAGAAACTAAAAGACCCCACAACTCTGTGTGAGCTGAGGAGCCTCCTTGGACTGACTAATTATATCAGAAAGTACATTGAGGATTACGCAGAGATCACAAGACCCCTGATCCATCTGTTGAAGGGGGGGCCAAGTGGGAGTTGGGTCCAGAACAAGCCGAGGCAGTAAGACAACTCAAAAGAATCCTCTCACAAGCACCTTGCCTAGATTACCCTGTCAAAAACAAGGAGTTCTTCTTGGAGACAGGGTTCTCAAATACATGCTTGACTGCAGTATTATACCAAAAGCATGACAAAGTCAATAAAGTCATCTCCTATGCGATTAAGACTTTATCCTCTATGGAGGAAAAATTCAATGATTGTGAGAAGGCACTCCTGGCAACAGTGCGGGCATTGAAGAATTATCTTCCATTCATCCAGGGGTAACACATCATAGTGGAGACTCCACACCAGCCTCTGCAATATCTGCAAAGAGACGGAATCCGAGCCAGAAATGTGAGTAATTCCCGAATTACTTCCTGGATTCTGTCAATGCAAGGGTTTCCTGTGGAGGTCATATATGGCCAAAACAAGAAGAGCCCCCTCGCGCAAGGTGTGGCTGACTTGCATGATTGTGCCAGAGAAAACTGTCTTGAGGACAAAAGTCTTAAAATCAAGGACAACATGGAGGCATACCTTAATTCCCCACTAAAAGTCTATGAAGAAGACAAGTGTGAGGTAATGCCCACTATCTATGTGGATGGGTGCTCCTACCATGTTGACAACAACAGGGAAAAGGAACTTGTGGCCGATGTGGGGAAAGCATGTGTGAATGATGCCCCAGAGAACTCCGCTGGGTACAGCATTGGTCCCCGTAGTAGTCAAGGGGCAGAGCTGATGGCTGTGCATCAAGCCATCCTCACTTCTGTCCAACACCAACTCCACGAACTGGTCATAATCACGTATTCAGATTATGTACGTAACGGGTTTGTGGAGCACCTGGTTAATTGGAAAACCAGAGGCATGCTACATGCTAACAATAATCCACTAAAACATGGAAAATTAATACAGAATATTGATGATCTGATCACCTCAAATGGGATGACCATAAACTGGAAAAAGATCAAGGGTCATTCTAAAGTAGAGGGACCAGACAAAACTGCAAATGACTTAGTTGATCAGCTGGCCAAAACCGGAGCCATCCAAGGGGATCTACTTGAGATCGAGTCCCTGTTGGGGGAAATCCAGGTCCCTGCTATCACTAGGTCCCAGACAAATGCTCACAATGAACTCTCAACTGCCCAATGGAGTAAGGAGACCCCAGATGCTGATTTGATTACAGCTCAAAAAGAGGATCCAATAATTGGTAAGTTTTATCAACATATTGAGGACCCTGAGAACTTTGACAAATGCCTCCACAACTCATGAGTATGTTGAGAATCTGAGAAAACACCTTCAACATGCTTTTGCATATGCTCAGCGGAAACTATAAAGATCTGCAGACAGTATGAAGACCCACTATGACCTTAAAACAACTAAAAAGGAATATCAAGTAGGAGACCGGGTCTTCTTGTACAATTTCCAGAGGAACGAAGCTAAAGAGTGCAAATTCCTCCTAAGTTGGTGGGGTCCTTTTGAAATTGTGGACAGAATCTCACCAGTCGCCTACACAATTCGCATCCCCAAGGGCAGTTTGACAGAAGGGGCAGACAAGTGGATCCACATGAACCAGCTAAGATTTGCCATCCCAGGCATACTTTGCGGCAAATAGAGGAGCCAACCGGAAACCAAGAGGGGGAAAATCCGGAGACATAAAAAGAATTATTAAATGTTCATTGAGTATGTACAAGGAAAGAGTGTTAAGACCAGTATTAAATTTGGGGGTGGGAATATTGTAAATTGTATTCAGTGCATACACCGGCCCATTACACCCTTGGGGAGTAGTATTGGGCAAATTTCCATAGCCATGCTATGTTCTGTTTTCTATCACTGGAACTAAAAACCACCTAATCACCAAGGAGGAATCCTCGGGGACCGGAAAAAAAAAAAAGAACCAAGAGCCCGTAGTGCAGCTCCACATTCCCAACCAAAACCAGCAAGGATAGTGTGTCACATCTATCGCTGATGGGAGAAGCAACCAGATTTTTCACATGGACCGAAATAAAAATAATACCACTTGCCCAACTCCCCCATGACTGGATGTCACGATGGAGTCGGGGGGTATGTGTAATATTTGTATCCACAAAAATGCACCACACTGAACCCCTTTGCCAATGGGGAAAGAAAACTGCCAACAATGGAGGCAATAACCCCTGTGCACATTAAATCTTCAAAATTGTGCAGAGCTCATAAACCACCAAAAGAGCTGGCCTCCCTGCAACACAGGCAAAGTGGTGTAAAAGCAGGAATCACTGCTGTCATCTGATATCTGTCATCTGTCACCTGAAACAAGGCCACAGAAGGGCCTTATCCGAAAATGCCCTCAACAATTCAGTAATTTTCCCAGAGGATTATGGAAAGGAAAGTGCGCTGAAACCATGGATTCTCCAGTCAGTCAGAGAAATCCAGGCCTCCATGCCTGACAGCTGCTTAAGGAAACTAGCTGTCAAACCCATTTGAAGGTGATTCTTTTTCTGGAAGAAATTGCGAATTCCTCTATTTCACGCATGTTTGTGAAGAGCTAATTCTTTAAAAATGTTTAAATCCTTTATAAACTGTGCTTAAATTTTATATGGGAAATGAAAAGACTTTAATATCCAGGCGCCCAGTCTTGGGCCAAGCCACTAGGTAATTCTGATCTGACATCCTGGCCTGGGAAAACTGACATCTCCACTTGATACTTCCTCGAGAACAGGAAGGCTAATATGTAAGTGGTTTCAACCCAGCATTCCACCTAAGTCAATGCATAGCGTGTGATGCACAGCTGGAACCCTTAATTATATATTTGTATCTATACGTTCTTTTATTTCTGAATGATGTGCCCTTATATCACGCCCCTCTCTTTGAATCCCCTCGGTCTCACTGAACCAGGAAGCAGGTTGTTTTGCAAAGTTAAAAGATGTATTTTTATGAATTTGAACTATATATATATATATATATATATATATATATACTATATATATATATATATATATATATATATATATATATATATATATATATATATATATATATATATATATATATATATATACATATATATCACACTATTAATATTTATACAATGATCACCATTGGGTGATGTTACAATCAACACTCTCTTTAATCAGTAGGAGTATGGATGAGAAGAATAATGTAGCATAGAATAAAACTTTGTGTGGGTTCAGTCAAATGCAATGATAGGAAATTAATGCAGCACAGCAATAATACTTTTGTGTGCTCAATCAAATGCAATGTAATCACTCTTTCCCCTGCACACTACTCAATCCCCCCTAATATGTAATATAGAGATGGAAGGAGAGAAAATAGGTTTCAGGAATATACATTCTCAACCAATACAGTTCCAGTCCCAATTCCCCCCAGCAAGCATAGAGAGAAACAGGAATGATTTTAAACAGGTCAAATGCTTTTGAATGTGGCTTGCAATGAATGGGAACAATCACTGAAAAATTGATTTAATTCTCTAAATTTGATTCAAAACTATTAGGAGCCGCTTTGGATAGCTTCAGGTAAACACTAGCAATGATGGTTGAATAACTAGCAGATTGAAACTTGAATTCTGTGCTGCAAAGAATAGCTATTTTACATGTGATGAAATTGAGTCAAACACAAATTTGTGACAAACTTTTCAGCGTGCGAGAAATGCGATTATAGAAAAACAGGGGGGTTGGAATTGTGGTTTGTTTGAAAGCTGAGGATGGTAGCTTCAATTCGACACTTACATTTAGTTTCTGACATGTACGGTTCAGAAGTTATGAAGGTTTTAGTAGAGGTTGATTTTTCTCAAAAAGAGTCAAGATTTTCAAATGAAAGATGCGCTTTTGAATAACAAACAAGGATTTTCGTTACACTAAGGGAGGCTATGAAGATGCAAGATACCCAATGGGACAGCCACCAGAACAGTGGAGCCTCTGCTCTGACTTTTGCCCACCAAGACACATGTCTTTCTTCAGCAAATATATTAGCGCAAATATGAATTTATCACTACAATTAACAAAGGACTATATGGATGAGGGAAAGATTCAGAACAACAAGAAGGTTCTACAATTCAGTTCTTAAAAAATGGGTTAGATAGGATTACTTACGGATAAGAGATTGGCTATGGACAATTCTATGCTAGATACTCACAATTATGGTTTTGGAATAGGCCCGTCAGGATCTGGCCAAAGGCTTCTGGACTGGAATTCTGCTAGCCCACCGGACAGGATTCAGGCACCCGGTTCTGCACTCAGCACAGCACTCTGGTATCTGCCCGGCCTTTGGACTGGATCTGGCAGGTTGGTTCTGGGTTACAGCTATCGGGTTACAGCTCTGCTCTACTGGTTTGGATCTCCGGGTTCCAGCAAGAGTTCTTGGCAAGAAGCAGAATCAGTATAGCCAGGCTGTTCAATTTTTGGTGTGCCTCTTGGAAGTCTGGGGTTAAAATCCAGTTGCAAGATTTTAAAGGCCAAGCTGAGAAAGGTTCAGCTTTGGAATTGGACCTTCGGCTTTCAGAGTTCTGGAGTCTTGGATATGGGTTCTCCTGCAGAGTGCTTCGCCAGTAAGTCAGTTGATGAGTGAATCTGTGTCCGTCTAGGTCCTAAACTGTCCCTATTGATGTATTTCCCAAAGGGGTGGGTAAGCTGAATTATACTAGGCACACCCTCTAGGTAGTCCATTGGTTAGGGTCTTCCCTCTCCCTTGATTGGAGAAGCAACTAGAGTGTCATCATGCCGCTCTGTTTTAAGTTCCAGGAGAAACCTCCCATTTGTTCTTGCACAAGAAATCTACTTTTCATACAAGACCCATTTATAATTTTACCAAATTAATATCAATGGCATATTTATATCACATATTTTGTGGAGCACGTATTTATCCAATCCCCGTCGCTGTGAAAGCTTGGGTCTGGGTTTGGCAATTTTTTGCACTTTTGTCCGGGACACAATTGTCCGATTTGTCTACAATTTTATGCATATGTGCGCATGATATCTGGGCATAATCCTATAAAGTGTCATACTTCTGGCATCAACACAATTGCTACAAACCCACAATTTCTGCAGTTAGGTCCCTGAACATAGCACAGAGTTCTGAGTACTTTTAAAATGTGACCAGAATGTTCATATTAACAATACTGTAATTTTACAATTTTTACAATTTCACACAGTTCTGTGTTAGTCCTTTTCAAAATATACTTTTCTGTGCTTTCAGAATAAACAAAACTGTCTGTCCCCTCCCCCAAAGTTTTGGTGGCTGAAGAGCAATCCCTGCCTCCTTCCACTGGCAGGGGCTACTGTTGACACTTGAATCTGCATACTGTTTCAGCCCAGGAAGTCCTTTGTCTCACTCCCAGGAGCCAGTGCCCCTCCACTCTGAATCAACACCTGAACGTGAGCTCCTGCCCTGTTGGTGGGAAGCAGAAGGGTGGTGTGTTTCCCAGTGGGGGAAGCTTCTTTGAAGTTTTGCTGAATCAGGTTACTTTAAAGTAAATTGTTACATTGTTCTTTGTTGAAATTAAAGTTACATTTTTAAAACAGCAAACAAATCTCTAATTCCTGTCTTTTTAAAACACAGAGATTAAATAGTTTCAACCTATATTGCAACCTATATTCTTAATTTCAACCATGTGATTCTAACTGCACAAGTTAAGCTTCCAATGCAATTAACTGACAGCTTTCCTACAGGCGTCCGAAGGTACTGCGCCCATATTTTACATATTTTCACAGACAAGTACACTTTTTAATGTGAATATTCTTATGATGGATTCTGCTTCTCCAGACATTGTGTGCTTCTGTTAATTATTTAAATGAAGTGATGGGTAACACCCAGCAAGGACGTTGGACATTTTCTGATGTTTTTGAACCATTATTTTGCAATTTCAGCAGCCAAGGAAAAAAGTATTCCAGAGCACCTTTGGGTTTCCTTGCAATAAAGCACTGCCTTTCATGAAGTTTCCATTTGCACTCTGTGGGCAGCCCAATGACAGGTTTTGGTAGTGTGGTCTCTGGTTCCACCACTGACACTGGCAAAATGGATTGGCGGCCTATTTTTCAGGTTTCCCTACGCACTTCTCATTGATCTTTAGCACATAGAGCTTTTTGGCGGCCATCCTGTTGTTTCTGATGAAAACAGCAAACAGTGATGTTGCAGGGCAGAGCCTAGTGGGTCAGAACATCCCACAAGCATCCTTGCGATTTGGCGTGTATCATCCATCAAAGGGAAGTTGCAAGACTGGGATGATCAGTCTCATTTCTTTTGGTTCCAAAAATGGCAAAGTTCATCCTCTTTTCTTCCATCGGGGGTGGACCGACCAGTTCCTCACCCAGTCCTGATGTGGGTATGAAGCAATACCCTGGGCTTCTTGGATCTTTGCTTCCAGTCGCTGGGTGGTACACCTTGGTTTTAGTCTCCATTTTTTCCAATTCTAGGATGAACAAAGCAAAAACATATTTGTAGACATTTCCCCACCACTATTGATGTAGTGGGGCGGACACATACATTTTGACAAATCAGGACACATATTGCTATTTTAATTTATGGACTATATATGGAATATTTTATAGTTGGAATTCTAGGGAGCTGGAGTGACCCCCTGTGGGGTTCCAGAAGACTCCTCCAGTTGCTGCAGAGTGTGCCTAGGATGGCAACACTTTAGTTGGTTAATATGGACACACTTATCTTCCCCCCTCTGCCAAACTGTCTTTGGGGATGTGGATGTGGATTTTGTAGGCGACTGGTGAGATTTTGTCTACAATTTCAAAAGGTCCCCTCCGGCTAGGCAAATATTTGCGCTGTTTGGCCTGGTTCCTTTGGAAATTGTATAAGTAGATCCGGTCTCATGAATTGCATTCTTTTCTAGTAGTCTTTAAGTCATAGTGGGTCTTCATGCTGTCTGTCTGTCAGATTTCGCTGAGCATAGGCAAAAGCATGTTGAAGGTGTTTTCTTAGATTTTCAACATACTCATGAGTTGTGGAGGCATTGATCAATATCTGCTCTTGGGTTCTGTAGAGCAGATGCTGGGGAAGCACCATCCTGCATCCAGTCATCAGCTCAAACGGTGACAATTTAGTTGCAGATCAAGGGGTAGATCTGATGGCCATTAGGTCAAGAGGCAATCGAATATCCCAACTTGGCCTAGAATCTGCCACAAATGTTTTAATATGCTCACAATTGTTTTATTGTATCTCTCTATTACACCACTAGAGACTTGCCGGTAGGCAATGTGTAATTTCCTTTTGATGCCAAGTATCTCACACATCTTTGTCATTACTTCGCTAGTGAAGTGGCTACCTCGGTCTGACTCGATCCTTTGGGGTAGTCCAAAATGGAAGAAGATGTGGTTGATCATCAGGGCAGCTGCTGTTTCTGCCTTTCAATTTGGGGCTGGGAGACATTCCACCCACTTAGTAAACAAGCATGTCACAGTCAACATGTACTTATTTCTCCTAGAGAAGCGAATCACGGGCCCGATATAATCGACTTGTAAATCTGACCAAGGCAGTGTCATCCCTCTCTTTTGGAGAGGCGCACGGTGTGTGAGGGATGTTGGCTGAAATTGTGCACACACAAGACCCCCTTCAAATATTGGTCGAGGTCCTGCCCCTTGTGTGGCCAGTATGCAAACTCTCTTAAGATTTCAAGTGTTGTATGAAACCCCCTATGACTGGCTGTGGCCGCATCATGGGCGTGACTTAACATCAGGCTTCGGAATGAGGTACGGACCACCCACTGATCATGGCCAGCTAGGGATTTCCTCACCAATCCCTTGGTCTTGGATTCAGAACATTTTTGGACATTTCATCAACACTCTGAGGTCCTTTTTCCCTATGTAATCGCTATTCGTCAGGTGAAAGTTCTCAGGGTCCTCAATGTCTTGATAGAACTTACCAATTATTGGATCCCATTTTTGAGCCGTAATCAAATCAGCATCTGGGTTCTCCTTACTCCATTGTGCAGTTGAGAGTTCATTGTGAGCATTTGTCTGGGACCTAGTGATAGCAGTGACCTGGATTTCCCCCAACAGGGACTGGATCTCAAGTAGATCCCCTTGGATGGCTCCGGTTTTGGCCAGCTGATCAGCTAAGTCATTTCTAGTTTTGTCTGGTCCCTCTACTTTAGAATGACCTTTGATCTTTTTCCAATAGATGGTCATCCCATTCGAGGTGACCAGATAATCAATGTTTTGAATCAATTAACCATGTTTCAATGGTTTGTTATTAGCACATAACATGCCTCTTGTTTTCCAGTTAACCAGGTGCTCCACAAACCCGTTCCGTACATAATCTTCCAAATCTGTGATTATGACCAGTTCGTGGAGTTTATGCTGGACAGCAGTTGGGATGGCTTGATGCACAGCCATCAACTCTGCCACTTGACTACTTCGGGACAATCTCGTACCCAGCGGAGGGTTCTGGGGTCTCATTCACCCATGCATTCCCTACGCCGGCCAGAAGTTCTTTTTCCCCGTTGTTGTCAACATGGGAAGAGCATCCATCCACATAGACAGTGGGCATTCCCTCACACTTGTCTTCTTCAAAGACCTTGTGTGGGGAATTGATGTATGCCTCCATGTTGTCCTTCATTTTTAGACTTTCGTCCTCGAGACAGTTTTCTCTGGCACAATCATGCAAGTCAGCCAGACCTTGCGCGAGGGGACTCTTCTTGTTTTGGCCATATATGACCTCCACAGGAAAGCCTTGCATTGACAGATTTCAGGAAGTAATTCGATAATTACTCATATTTCCGGCCCAGATTGTGTCACTTTGGAGATATTGCAGAGGCTGGTGTGGAGTCTCCACTATGATGTGTTCCCTCTGGATAAACGGGCAGTAATTCTTCAATGCCCACACCGTTGCCAGGACTGCCTTCTCACAATCATTGAATTTCTCCACCACAAAGGATAAAGTTTTACTCGCATAGGAGATTACTTTATTGACCTTGTCATGCTTTTGATATAATACTGCAGTCAAGCATGTATTAGAGAACCCTGTCTTCAAGAAGACCTCCTTGTTTTTGACAGGGTAAGCTAGGCAAGGGGCTTATGAGAGGCTTCTTTTGAGTTGTCTTACTGCCTTGGCTTGTTCTGGGCCCCACTCACACTTGACCCCCCCTTCAAAAGATGAATCAGGGGTCTTGTGAATTCTGTGTAGTCCTCAATGAACTTTCTACTGTAATTAGTCAGTCCAAGGAGGCTCCTTATTTCCCTCAGAGTTGTGGGGTCTTTAAGTATCTGGAGTGCTTCCACTTTCTTTTCCTGGGGACAGAGACCCTGAGGAGTAATCTCATGCCCCGAGAAATGTACACGGGTTCTACACCACTGTGCCTTTTTAAAGGATAAATTTGCTCCGGCAGCCCTCAACTGTGTCAGAACATAACGGATCTCCACTATATGTTCCTCCACAGTTGAGTTTTTGATCAGAACATCATCTACATAGGCCAGGTTACCCCTTTCACCTAGGTCGGGCATGTCCTTATGTAGAAAAATGTTGAATTAATTGCCGGAGTTGATGTATCCGAGGGAGTCCAGGTCCATGTGTACTGCTGCCCTCCAACGGTAAAGGCCAGTTTGTACTGGTCCTCCCTACTGACAGGTACAGTCCAGTATCCATTGGTCAGGTCTATTGCAGTGAATACCTGTGACCTCTGGATCTGGGCCAGCGCTTGGTCAATGTAGGGAAGAGGCCATCGGGAAGTATGGACCCATTTGTTGAGCTCCCTAAGGTTGTCGCAGAGTCTCCACTGGCCATTTGGCTTCAATATCCCCAGCACCAGATTATTGAAGGTGCTGTGGACTGGACGGATTATCCCACGGGACTCAAGGTTCTTAATTATTTCAGTAAGGGACTCCATTGATGCGAGAGGGAAGCGATATTGCTTCACAAACAAGGAGTCATGCCAGGGTCTGTGGGAATTGTAGTTGTGTGGATGTTGGTGCAACCACAGTCATATGAGTCCACCGCACAGAGATCTTGAAAATCCAAGAAAACTTGTTTACATTTTTGCTTCTGCTCCAGAGTCCCACAGGCATCAGCTAGGTTGACTCTCTCTTCAACCATCTGCCTGAAGCCTGGAAAGACTTCTGGTTTTGCTATCTCAGCGGCCTCCTCCAGCTGGGTGGAGAAGTACCTGGTCAAAGTGCTGATTTGGATGCAGAAAATCACCTCATCCTTCCTGAAGTCACAGGTCACATCTTCCTTACCATAAGGGCAGGAAGTGTACACCAGGAAGTTCCCCCCAAGCCGGGTAAAGATCCTGTCTGGTGTTGTGTTGTCATCACTATCACTATCAAAACATTCCTTCGGGATAGGTCCTAACAGTTCTTTGCCTCAATCTATGGAAAAATGTTGGTCATCAACCGCCATTCCAATAATGGTGCCTGCGGCTAGAGTGATACTCTTTAAGTCGCTGTTATCCACCTCTATTGGAATGGTGTCATGTTCTATGTTGACTATGGTGTTGGATTTACCCCAACCCATACTGTTGGAGAGAAGCATTTAGATGAATATAGGCATCAGGGATTTTCAATTTCTGTCCTCTTTTAACTTTCACTTCCAGGGAGAATTGTCGGGTCCTTTCTGGGATGTGACTTCCTCTCCAATCTGAATTTCAACTGCATAAGGCAGCAGTTGAGCTGACTTAAATGCTTTCTCTGGGTCATCAAAGCCCATGGGATTATCTGCTAATTGGGACCAAGCTTTGAAGTTTATTAGGTCCAAACTAATGGCAAAGCTATTGAGAATGTCACTGCCTAAATAAAAGGCGGCAGTGACATCTCGCACGACCCACCAATTATGGACTATGCTCTTGTTGCCTATAGAGATTTTGAGCATGCACCTGCTTGACAGGAGATGTTTGGAATTGGGTGTTTCCAGATCCATTTCCCATTTGTCTATGACTCTAAATGTGGGGATGGCTGGATCTTTTGGGAGTTGGAGGAACATGGCTTTGCTGATGAAGCTCTTATCGTTGTTCACACACACTCGGACGAGAACAGAGTCCTTCCCTTCATTTAACTGAACAGGGATGAACAACTGTTCTCCAATTTGCTGAATATCAGCCATGGTCTGAGCTGATTTCACATCTTTCTGGACTATAGGAGTTGGAATGTCTGATTGTGGATTGATAAAGAATTTCAGTGTTTCCTTCCAGTGTGGAATGCCACCTTAAACTGGAAGGAGGTTGATTTTCAGAAATAGAGATGACCCCCCATCACCAGTTTGTTGTCCTACTGCTATTACTGTCACGTCTGGGGTTTGGTTGTTCTGGAAGTGAAATTTTACTTGGTCAGATTTTTGTTCAACCATGTGGCAGGTGCCATTTAAACTAACATGGTTGACACTCTGTTTTAATTTTATTGGTCAGTTAGTTTGGGTCCAGAGGACCTTGTTTACACAGTCTATTAGGGGTGATAACCTTCTCAGGAGGTCATTCCCTAGTAAACAAGGAGTGCCCTCTGGAGTTACAACTATGACTGGGTGCTTCACCTTGTGTCGCCCAATTTTAATGTCCAAATCTGCAGTCCCCTAGACAGGTCCTTCCCGTCAAAGTTCTGAAGTTGTCCAGGAAGAAGGGTGAGAGGAATTTGGTAATTCTCCCCCCTGCCTGAATTCAGTTTATCAAAGGCCTTTTTGGATAGAAGGGTAGCTTGGGATCCAGGGATTTCTTAGAGCGTTCCTATTGAGGGGGGCTTTTCACAGTGTAACACAGCGTGGTAGCCCAACAGGATATACGTACCCTGTCAGTTAGCACACTGTATTAAACTGTCACAAGTGGTATATCTAATTCAGAAATCCAGGTACGAGCCCCCAATCCTGTAAGTGGTTTCAACCCAGCATTCCACCTAAGTCAATGCCTAGCGTGTGATGCACAGCTGGAACCCTTAATTATATATTTGTATCTATACGTTCTTTTATTTCTGAATGATGTACCCTTATATCACACCCCTCTCTTTGAATCCCCCCGGTCTCACTGAACCAGGAAGCAGGTTGTTTTGCAATGTTAAAAGATTTATTTTTATGAATTTGAACAATATATATATATATATATATATATATATATATATATATCACACTATTACTATTTATACAATGATCACCAATGGGTGATGTTACAATCAACACTCTCTTTAATCAGTAGGAGTATGGATGAGAAGAATAATGTAGCATAGAATAAAACTTTGAGTGGGTTCAGTCAAATGCAATGATAGGAAATTAATGAAGCACAGCAATAATACTTTTGTGTGTTCAATCAAATGCAATGTAATCACTCTTTCCCCCTGCACTCTACTCAATCCCCCCTAATATGCAATATAGAGATGGAAGGACAGAAAACACGTTTCAGGAATATACAATCTCAACCAATACAATTTTGAATGTGGCTTGCAATGAATGGGAACAATCACTGAAAAATTGATTTAATTCTCTAAATTTGATTCAAAACTATTGGGAGCTGCTTTGGATAGCTTCTGGTAAACACTAGCAATGATGGTTGAATAACTAGCAGATTGGAAACTTGAATTCTGAGGTCGGATGCAAAGAATAGCAATTTTACATGTGATGAAAATGAGTCAAACGCGAATTTGCGGCAAACATTTCAACGCTCGAGAAATGCTATTATAGAAAAACTACAAGGAGTTGGAATGCTTTGAAAGCTGATGGTGGTAGCTTCAATTTGACACTTAAATTTAGTTTCTAGCATGTACAGGTTCAGAAGTTATGAAGGTTTTAGTAGAGGTCGATTTTTCTCAAAAAGAGTCAAGATTTTCAAATGAAAGATGCGCTTTTGAATTACAAACAAGGATTTTCGTTACACTAAGGGAGGCTATGAAGATGCAAGATACCCAAGGGGACAGCCACCAGAACAGCAGCGCCTCTGCTCTGACTTTTGCCCGCCAAGACACTTGGCTTTCTTCAGTAAATATATTAGCACAAAGATGAATTTATCACTACAATTAACAAAGGACTATATGGATGAGGGAAATATTCAGAAAAACAAGAAGGTTCTACAATGCAGTTCTGAATATGCTAAAAAAAAATGGGTTGGATAGGATTACTTAAGGATAAGAGATTGGCTATGGACAATTCTATGCTAGTTACTCACAACTATGGGTTTGGAATAGGCCCGTCAGGATCCGGTCAAAGGGTTCTGGACTGGAATTCTGCTAGCCCACCAGACAGGATTCAGGCACCCGGTTCTGCACTCAGCACGGCACTCTGGTATCTGCCCGGCCTTTGGACTGGATCTGGCGGGTTGGTTCTGGGAAACAGCTATCTGGTTACAGCTCTGCTCTACTGGTTTCGATCTCTGGGTTCCAGCAAGGGTTCTTGGCAAGAAGCAGAATCAGCACAGCCAGGTTGTTCAATTTTTGGTGTGCCCCTTAGAAGTCTGGGGTTAAAATCAGGTTGCAAGATTTTAAAGGCCAAGCTGAGAAAGGTTCAGCTTTGGAATTGGGCCTTCTGCTTTCAGAGTTCTGGAGTCTTGGATCTGGGTTCTCCTGCAGAGTGTTTCGCCAGTAAGTCAGTTGATGGGTGAATCTGTGTCAGTCTAGGTCCTAAACTGTCCCTATTTATGTATTTCCCAAAGGGGTGGGTAAGCTGAATTATACTAGGCACACCCTCTAGGTAGTCCACTGTTTAGGGTCTTGCCTCTCCCTTGATTGGAGAAGCAACCAGAGTGTCATCATGTGTCACAACGCGACCCTGGACACTGTGGAAAAGATGGAGGCTAGTTTAGGCTCCTTGCGGTCCTTACCGTTCTAGTCTTTTTTGGTCCTTTTCCTTTAAAAGGCAGCCACGCCCACAACGCTGTGCGTTGCAACTCGCATTGTCAGCCTTTCGCTAACTTCGCCTGCAGTGCCGCTCCTTGAGCTTGGTCCTTTGATACTTCCTTTCTAATACTCAGCCCGCTTAGGCTTTCCCTGTTTCTAGGCTCTTTCCTTCTGTACGGGTTCCCGTACATAAGGCTGTCCTTTGCTCCCACTCGCCCTCTCCCTTCCTTGCCCGATCCCGCTCCTGTTCGCTCTCTCATTCTCCTCTCTCTCTCTCTCGCTCTCCGGTGTTGGCTCTCTCTCTCTCTCTCTCTCTCTCTCTCTGGCGCTTGTTCGCCCGCCTTTGCTCCCGCACGCCCTCTCCCTTCCTTGCCTGATCCCGCTTCTGTTCGCTCTCTCATTCTCCTCTCTCTCTCTCTCGCTCTCCGGTGTTGTCTCTCTCTCTCTGGCGCTTGTTCGCCCGCCTTTGCTCCCGCATGCTCTCTCCCTTCCTTGCCCGATCCCGCTTCTGTTCGCTCTCTCATTCTCCTCTCTCTCTCTCTCGCTCTCCGGTGTTGTCTCTCTCTCTCTCTCTCTCTCTCTCCCTGGCGCTTGCTCACCCGCCTTTGCGCCCGCTCGCTCTCTCCCTTCCTTGCTCAATCCTGCGCCTGTTCGCTCTCTCATTCTCCACTCTCTCACTCTTACCTGCAGTATAGACTTACCTTCCTTGCTGACAGCTCTTGTGCAGCCTCCGCTTTGCCCTCCTTGGATCGCAGTGGACTCTCGCCCTATCCTTCTCGACACCAGTCTACCTCGTCTGGAAATACTTGGATTCAAGAACAGTCACCGTATACAAGTCACCAGCCTCTTCCACTTCTGACACACTCCCTGCCAGCAAGGGCTCGCATCTACAGGGTTTTTTCTGCCGTCACTGGCTTTTTTCCTGGTGTTACGGGACTGGCTCCCCTGGGTCCACCCGACAGCTTGTTCCTACCACTGTCAGGGTGGCCTCAAGCGGAGCTCGTCCCTATCTCTACGAGCGCAAGAAGGAAAAGAAGGAAAGGAAGAGCACTAAGGCGGACGAAGAACCGCAGATCAAGAAGGAGGGGAGAAGAAGACCAAAGACATCAACCCAGGAGGATTCCTCTAAGGAGTCAGGTGAGGAGCATTCGAGGGTGGTAGCTTCCGATTCTGACAGTTTGCAACGCCCACAAGTCAACATGGCCTCCCTAGAACAGATCCAGGAGATGGTAGCTGCAATCCAAGGCCTTCAGACTGAAGTACAGAATCTCCGAACCGAAAATGTCAGTCTACGGCAACAGATCGCAGTACGAGATGATACTCGGGGCGACTTGCCTCCACAGTCATTCTCTTTTGGAAAATATGATGGCAATCCGAAGCATTTGAAGGAATTCCTGGATGCTTGCATGGTCTATTTCACTTTTAGGCCAAAGGCCTACGAACTAGACAGGTCCAAGGTTGGTTTCCTCGTTGCTAATCTCGTCGGAAACGCCTTGGCTTGGGCCACCCCGTTGATATCCCAATCCGATCCAGCAGTCAACGATTATTCTCTGTTTACCCAGCAGATGAGAGTCAGATTCGACAGACCTGAGGTTCTGTTTTCCTCTTATGAAGCCCTCTTGGACATTCGTCAAGGGAATCAAGATGTTCAAATTTTTGCTTCTGCTTTCATCAGACTGGCAAAGGATGCAGAATGGCCTGATTCTGCTGAACAAACCCTCTTTTGCCGGGGACTCCATGACGATCTCAAAGACGAACTAGCCAGAGTGGCTCGTCCATCCTCCTTCCAAGAACTAGTGACCCTGACTCTTCAGCTGGAATACCGACTTCAAGAGCGAAGACAAGAAAGGAGGAGGTTCTGAAACCTTCCTTCTGCCAGCACTACTCCGGTTCCTCTTCCATATCGGAACCAGACTGAAGAACCGATGCAGATCGGGACTACTAGAGGCCCCCTGACTCCAGAGGAGAGAAAGAGACGTAGAGATCTGGGTCTCTGCATGTACTGTGGATCTTCTAAGCATTTGCTCCGGAATTGCCCCGAAGTACCTCCAAGACGTTCGGGAAACGCTTCTCCTCGGTCTTGAGCAGGGATAAGAACCGGGCAGAGACGACCAATCCCTGCAACACTACTTGTCAGAAGGCTATCGAAGATGACAATAGAATGCTGGTATTCACCATTCATCTCACTTTCGAGCCCAATCCCACCGTAGAGGTCTTGGCTATGTTGGACTGCGGTGCTGCGGGTAATTTCATCGATGTCCAATGGGCTCAAGATCAGGGGGTGCCATTTTTGCAGAAGAGCAGTTCCTTACCCGTAGAAGGAGTGGATGGAACTCCACTCTCCTCCGGGCCTATTGTACAAGAAACCATACCCGCTACTATGCTTCTTTTTCAACACCAAGAACAGATTGTTTTCGATGTGATAAGAGCTGCACACTTCCCAATAATACTGGGTATATCGTGGCTTCGTAAGCATAATCCTACTATAGATTGGTCAGCCAACACTATCAGCTTTTCATCATTATTCTGCACATCTTCCTGCCTTCTCCAGACCAATCCGGTTCCTGGTAAGGGAATCCCCACTCCCAAGTCGGCCTCAGTGGTGCAGATGGTGCTGCTCTGCTACCAACGATACGCTGAACTTTTTGAAGACGAATTACCACGCTCTTTACCTCCTCATCGGCCTGAAGACTGCTCCATTGAATTAAAGCCAGGTGCTTCCGTTCCTTTCGGCCGAATGTATCCCATGTCTCTCCCGGAAAGAAGGGCCCTTAAGGAATATCTGGACGCGAACCTTCAGAACGGTCTCATCAGAGAGTCACGTTCCCCTGCCGGAGCATCTATGTTCTTCATACCCAAGAAAGGGACCTCCGAATTGAGACCGTGCATTGATTACCGTGGTTTGAACTGTTTGACAATAAGAGACAGATATCCCATGCCTCTTATAAAGGAAGTGCTGGAAGCCGTTGAGGGGGCAAACATTTTTACCAAACTCGACCTTCGAGGTGCCTACCATCTGTTGAGAATCAAGGAGGGAGATGAGTGGAAAACCGCCTTCAGAACTCCTCTGGGAAACTTCGAATATCGAGTGATGCCCTTCGGACTGGTAAACGCTCTGGCGGTTTTCCAACGGTTTGTGGACAAGATTTTCTCAGACCTGCGTTATTCTTTTGTAGTAGTCTATCTTGACGACATTCTTGTCTTCTCTTCCACTCCGGCCGAACATCACAGACACGTGGAGCAGGTGTTAAGAAGACTACAAGAGAATCATCTATTGTTAAAGCCAGAAAAGTGCATCTTCGAATCCTCGTCTGTTCCTTACCTAGGCTTTATTCTCTCCAAAGAAGGAGTTCAGATGGATCCCGAGAAGGTGAAAGCGGTACTTCTTTGGCCCACTCCCAGCAGCCCTAAGGATGTACAGAGGTTCTTGGGTCTCTCGAATTTCTACAGACGCTTTATCCCAAATTTCTCAGAGATCGTGCTACCTATTACCAATTTACTAAAGAAGGGTCAAGAATTTGTATGGGATTCGAAGGCAGAACGAGCCTTTCAAGTACTTAAAGAAGCCTTCACCACTGCGCCCATCCTTGTTCAACCCAATCAGTCCCTTCCCTTTGTGGTCGAAATGGACGCCTCTGGAGGTGCCATAGGGGCAGCCTTATTACAGTCCGGTAAGGATGGTATCGAACACCCGGTGGCGTACTACTCCCGGACTCTCACCCCGAGCGAAAGAAACTACTCGGTGTTGGAACGGGAATTGTTGGCCATCCGCCAGGCTTGTGTTGAGTGGAGGCACCTGTTACAGGGGGCTGCCCAACCGTTTCTGGTGAGAACGGATCATCGGAACCTTAAGGTACTCCAACATATGGAGTGTCGCAATTCCAGACATGCCCGGTGGGCCTATTTTTTCTCCCAGTTTGACTTTGACATCACGTATCTTCCAGGGAAGGAGAACGTGTTGGCTGATGCCTTATCCCGGAGCCTAGGAGAAGAATGCCCAGTAGATGGAATCAAGTCTGAGCAGATTCTGTCGGGAAAGAAGATATTAGGAGCGGTCAATTCATTTTTACAAAAGGTTGAACGTACAACTGGTTCTACCCAGATACCCAACGACCATCTGTCTTCATTGGAGAAGAGAGGAACAGTGTACTTTTACAAGGACACTCTGTTCCTTCCGTCTAAAGAGCTTCAAATTCAAGCATTGTCTTGGTGTCACGATCTACCTTCTGCTGGCCACAAGGGGCAAGGAGCCACGACCAATTTGGTATCAAGGTATTTCTGGTGGCCCATTTTGGCCAAAGATGTGAAGGCTTATGTAGGCGCCTGTCCTATTTGCGCCTCCAGTAAGCCCTCTACGCATCGCCCTTTGGGTCTCCTTCAACAAGGACAGTTGCCAACACGTCCTTGGGAACACATTTCTACTGATTTTATCGTGGATCTTCCTCTCTCTAGGGGCTCTACCGCCATCATGGTTACCGTAGATTCCCTAAGTAAGATGGCACACTTTCTCCTCTGCCTGGCCTACCATCGGCTCCGGAATTGGCAGAGGTTTTTCTGAGAGATGTAGTTAGGCTTCACGGTCTACCCCAAACTATTGTTTCCGACAGAGGCTCTCAATTCACTTCTCGTTTCTGGTCTACACTGTGCAAGACTCTGGGGATCAGTAGAGCTCTCTCTTCTGGATATCACCCCCAGAGTAACGGACAAACTGAGCGTCTGAACTCCACTTTAGAGCAGTACCTTCGTTGTTTCTGTGGTCAAGAACAGGAGAGTTGGAGGTCTTTTCTCTCCACAGCGGAATTCGCCTACAATAACACAGTACACTCTTCCTTAGGAACCAGTCCATTCTTTTTCTCCTATGGCTTTCATCCCATGCATATCCCCTTGGTCGGAATACCGTCGACTGCTGTCCCAGCGGTTGACCAAAGGCTTAGTGAACTAAGACGTATACAAGGGGAGGCTAAGAAGAACTTGGAGACTAGCAGGGAGCTCCAAAAGAAGTACGCCGACAGGAAGAGATCTCAGAACCCCAAATGGACGGTCGGCACTAAAGTGTGGTTGTCCACTAAATTCTTGCCACGCTGGTTACACCCAGGGAAGTTTTCTGCCAGATTCATTGGGCCTTTTCCCATTTCCTCACAGATCAATCCGGTGGCCTTTCGCCTGAAACTTCCTCACAGTATGAAGCGCATCCATCCAGTGTTCCACTCGTCCCTTCTCAAGGCCTATCTATCGGACCCGCATGGTCGGACAGTGCCACGCTCATCAATTCCAGATAACCCAGAACCTGAGGAATACGAGGTGGAGAGGCTGGTGGATTCTCGCTACAGACATGGTACTATTCAGTACCTGGTACATTGGAAGGGGTATTCCTCTGCAGAGCGTACCTGGGAACCTAGTAGCCACATCCATGCCCCTCGCTTGTTACGTCTTTTTCACCGCTGTCATCCGGGTAAGCCCGGGGGATCCCGGCTGGAAAGGGGGCATACTGTCACAACGCGACCCTGGAACCTGTGGAAAAGATGGAGGCTAGTTTAGGCTCCTTGCAGTCCTTACTGTTCTAGTCTTTTTTGGTCCTTTTCCTTTAAAAGGCAGCCACGCCCACAACGCTGTGCATTGCAACTCGCATTGTCAGCCTTTCGCTAACTTCGCCTGCAGTGCCGCTCCTTGAGCTTGGTCCTTTGATACTTCCTTTCTAATACTCAGCCCGCTTAGGCTTTCCCTGTTTCTAGGCTCTTTTCTTCTGTACGGGTTCCCGTACATAAGGCTGTCCTTTGCTCCCGCTCGCCCTCTCCCTTCCTTGCCCGATCCCGCTTCTGTTCGCTCTCTCATTCTCCTCTCTCTCTCTCGCTCTCCGGTGTTGTCTCTCTCTCTCTCTCTCTCTCTCTCTCTCTCTATCTCTCTCTGGCGCTTGTTCGCCCGCCTTTGCTCCCGCACGCTCTCTCCCTTCCTTGCCCGATCCCGCTTCTGTTCGCTCTCTCATTCTCCTCTCTCTCTCTCTCGCTCTCCGGTGTTCTCTCTCTCTCTCTCTCTCTGGCGCTTGTTCGCCCGCCTTTGCTCCCGCACGCTCTCTCCCTTCCTTGCCCGATCCCGCTTCTGTTCGCTCTCTCATTCTCCTCTCTCTCTCTCTCTCGCTCTCCGGTGTTGTCTCTCTCTCTCTCTCCCTGGCGCTTGCTCATCCGCCTTTGCGCCCGCTCGCTCTCTCCCTTCCTTGCTCGATCCTGCGCCTGTTCACTCTCTCATTCTCCACTCTCTCACTCTTACCTGCAGTATAGACTTACCTTCCTTGCTGACAGCTCTTGTGCAGCCTCTGCTTTGCCCTCCTTGGATCGCAGTGGACTCTCGCCCTATCCTTCTCGACACCAGTCTACCTCGTCTGGAAATACTTGGATTCAAGTACAGTCACCGTATACAAGTCACCAGCCTCTTCCACTTCTGACACACTCCGTGCCAGCAAGGGCTCGCATCTACAGGGTTTTTTCTGCTGTCACTGGCTTTTTCCCTGGTGTTACGGGACTGGCTCCCCTGGGTCCACCCGACAGCTTGTTCCTACCACTGTCAGGGTGGCCTCAAGTGGAGCTCGTCCCTATCTCTACGAGCGCAAGAAGGAAAAGAAGGAAAGGAAGAGCACTAAGGCGGACGAAGAACCGCAGGAGATCAAGAAGGAGGGGAGAAGAAGACCAAAGACATCAACCCAGGAGGATTCCTCTAAGGAGTCAGGTGAGGAGCATTCAAGGGTGGTAGCTTCCGATTCTGACATCATGACCCTCTGTTTTATGATCCAGGAGAAACCTCCCATTTGTTCTTGCACAAGAAATCTACTTTTCATACAAGACACATTTATAATTTTACCAACTTAATATCAATGGCACATTTACATCACATATTTTGTGGAGCAAGAATTTATCCATCCCTGTTGCTGTGAGAGCTGGGTCTGGATTTGGCAATTTTTCGCACTTTTGTCTGGGACACAATTGTCCGATTTGTCCACAGTTTTATGTATATGTGCGCATGATATCTGGGCATAATCCTATGAAGTTGCATACTTCTGGCATCAACACAAGTGCTACAAACCCACAATTTCTGCAGTTATGTCCCTGAACATAGCACATAGTTCTGAGTACTTTTAAAACGTGACTAGAATTTTCATATTAACAATACTGTAATTTTACAATTTTTACAATTTCGCACTTTTCTGTGCTTTCAGAATAAACAAAACTGTCTGTCCCCGCCCCAAAAGTTTCAGGTGGATGAAGAGCAATCCCTGCCTCCTTCGTCTGGCAGGGGCTACTGTTGACACTTGAATCTGCACACTCTTTCAGCCCAGGAAGTCCTTTGTCTCACTCCAGGGGCAGCAGCCAGTGCCCCTCCCCTCCTAATCAACACCTGAATGTGAGCTCCTGCCCTGTTGGTGGGAAGCAGAAGGGTGGTGTGTTTCCCAGTGGGGGAAGCTTCTTTGAAGTTTTGCTGAATCAGGTTACTTTAAAGTAAATTGTTACATTGTTCTTTGTTGAAATTAAAGTTACAATTTTAAAACAGGCAAACAAATCTCTAATTCCAGTCTTTTTAAAACACAGAGATTAAATAGTTGCAACCTATATTGCTTTCGATGGCAAGTCACTTAATTTCAACCATGTGATTCTAACGGCACAAGTTAAGCTTGCAATGTAATTAACTGACAGCTTTCCTACAGGTGGTCAACGGTACTGCGCCCATATTTTACATATTTTCACAGGCAAGTACACTTTTTAATGTGGATATTCTTATGGTGGATTCTGCTTCTCCAGACATTGTGTGCTTCTGTTAATTCTTTAAATGATGTGATGGGTAACACCCAGCAAGGATGTTGGACATTTTCTGATGTTTTTGAGCCATTATTTTGCAATTTCAGCAGCCAAGGAAAAAAGGATTTCAGAGCACCTTTGGGTTTCCTTGCAATAAAGCAGTGCCTTTCATGAAGTTTCCATTTGCACTCTGTGGGCAGCCCAATGACAGGTTTTGGTAGTGTGGTCTCCAGGTTCCACCACTGACACAGGCAAAATGGATTGGCGGCCTATTTTTCAGGTTTCCATGCACACTTCTCAGAGATTTTTAGCGCATAGAGCTTTTTGGCAGCCATCCTGTTGTTTCTGAGGAAAACAGCACACAGTGATGTTGCAGGGCAGACCCTAGTGGGTCAGAACATCCCACAAATGGCTGTTAATGGTTCCCGCATAACGCCAGCAAGCAAGACAATGGGGCCACATTAGACATTTGTCTGCCGGCTGACCAAAGAACAAAGGACAGGCTGAGCATTGACCTCTGCAAGGAGGGGCAGGATGTGGAGGAGGTTTCTCAGTGAACATCAAAGGACTGGACAGCTGCTGCCTGAAAAGGGGAGGTTACCCAGGAGGACTTTGGTGTGAAATCCTTATTTATTATTAAAGTTTAAAACTCTTTAACTCCTACAGAGGGATAAATCTGAAACTTGGTAGACATTAAACCAATTTCAGCCTTGTGATTTGAAGACATTGAGGAAACTCGTACCATTTAAGGAACCAAAGTCTGATTGTGGCAAAACTATTAATGTTGCAAATGTACAATTGCATGTATACAATTCACTGATAAGCGCCCAGAGATGTATGAAATTAGAAATGAGTCATCCAAAGTGTTAAGACTAAAATTGATAAAAATCCACAGAATGACCAATTAAGCTCTCATAAAAATGGGAAGTGACTTTAAATGTAGACACGCAAATCTAAAGTATTTGAGTCCAATGTTATGAGGGTACATAATGGTAGAAATGTACATTTGTACAAAGGTATGTTTTAGGTAAAAATCCAGGTGGGAGTTTCTAAACCCTGTCATAAGATGACAGCTCTGTTCAGGCTGTCAAACAAAACAAAGCACATGCCTGTAGCCACTCACAACCATGGGAGTGTGTTTTGAAGTTCTACCCATGCCATAAACTGTGTAATGGATAAATATAGGACACTGCTTCCAGAACAAACTGCTTCTAGAACCAATCCAGATGTCCGTGCAGCATCTTATTGCAGAACTTTTCATCTTGTAGCTGACTCCAGAATTCTTTGACAGAAACAGATTTCTTGACAGAATCCAAACTCTAGCATTGCAAAATTATTGCTAGCCTGACCCAATTACAAACATCCAAAAATTGAAGGGATTTAATTCTGATTCAGTTTATCTTGCTACCATTAAGGGTTGCCCGCGGAAAACTTGTATCCTGCTATCTACTGTGTCCAGAAACCAGAAGGGGCCCATCCAAATCCAGTCTGAGTTGCAGTCCAAATTGACCAGAACCGCATTGCTGATCCAATCCCGCTAGAGGTGCCCTGCTGCCGGTAGACCGGATCCAATTCATTGACCAGAGCTGACGGTCCAATTTAATAATTTCTTCTGTAAGTATTAACAGGAAGAACAGTGACCAATAGTACACCTGTATTGTATTATCCCTATCTCAAGGCATCCCATCTTTAATTCCGAGCTCCAGTATTGTTAAAATCCTTCTTGCGCTGATTGTCTCACCTGTGTTCCAAAAACATAACTCCCTGGTGATTTTGAATAACTAAAGTAAATCCCAGGAAGAAGCAGAGTATCCACAATGGGATGGGTTACGCTGATCACGTGACTGTAAGATCCATATGTGGCATTCTCTTTTTCATAGTCATAATATAGTGTAATCAAACCCATCTATCATTTTCAAAAGTGCATTTCTGTTTACATTTTCACGCCTATTTTGCAAAAATGCCTCTCACTAAAACCTCTATAACTCCATCAGTTTTAAAGGTAGAAATTAAATTTCAACTCTCACTGATACCTAACAACCTTGGCTACATCCACAACTAAAAACCACATTGCGGTACAGTGGATTTGACCCGTTTTTCTTCAATATCGCATAGTAAAAGTTTGATGCGAATTTGCAAAAATCCCAAGTTTACACGTGTCATTTCCCTTTTTCAAAATGCTTTTTCCACCCCATCCTGACCTAAAGTTTGTATTGTAGTTTACAATATAGCTCATGTATGTTAGGACCTGATTAGTGTTGCTTTTCTTAGAATTTCGATCCATTTAAGCATTTTTTGTACCCTCTTGCAGTCTTTCAAAAAGCCATTTTCATCTGTCAGTTTAAAAGTGTCATTTGGAAAAACGTGTTTCTCTCTTGTTTAGGGAGGGAAGATTGCCTATAACTCTAGAAATTGTATTTCCTTCCTGAATACCTTCTGACTACTCACATTGGTGTAGGATTGCTCATTTGTATTTAAACAAAATTTTGCAGGGGGAAATAATAACCTGCATGCTATCTGTGGACAAACAAAACTGTTCTCTTTCCTATGTTTTTTATTCTGCATTAGGATAAGTTAATTCAATTGCATTTCTTATATCTTTGAATTGTATAGTCACCCTTTGGGTGATTGCTGCCCCATATATATCTATATTAAACCTATGTGTGATTGAATATTAAATAAATCTTTACCTTTACAAACTAGTCTGATTCCTGGTTCAGTGTGACCTGGGGGTATTTTGAAAAGGGTGTGATATGAGTGGTATATCATTCAGAATATTGAACTTATAGACACAAATAAATAAGAGTTTAATTGCACACTACATTGCTAGATGAGACCTGGGTGTATGCCTGATTGAAATCCCTTACAGCTGCACGAATATGGGGGTACACGAGTGCGCTTTTCACACAATTCCACTTGCGTGAGCGGGGTACACGTATTCTGCGGGTGTGCAAGAAGTATTAAACGCGATAGGTCTGGCACAAGTGGGGTACGCGTATTCCGGGGGTGCGTGAGAAGTATTACACATGATAGGGCTGGCGTGAGCGGGGTACGTGTATTCTGGGATTGCGCAAGGAGTTTAGCATGCGATTGGGCTGGCGTGAGTGGGATACGCATATTATAGGGGTGCGTGAGGAGTTTCACACGCGGTGGGGCAGGCGCGAGTGGGGTACACGTTTCTCGCGCTGTCCCGGAATACGCCTACCCCGCTCGCACCAGCCCAATTGTGTGAAAAAGGACAAGCATGATCGGATCACCCGCGAACACATCTCACAAGCAGCCCACGCCACAACGGAGCCCCCATCGCCCATGAGCATGCCAGCAGGCAGCTGTGTGGGAGGAGGGAGTCTTGGACACTTCCTGGGTGGGCCCAGTGTGGCTAATTTGGGTTCATGGCCACGGCCCCGGAGCCCCCCGTGCAGGAATACCCCAAGGAACTGTGACCCCCCTTAAGACAGCATATGATCAGTATTGAACCAGATTACATTTTGTGAGCCACTGACTCCATTTTGTTATTTCGTATTGGCAGGCCAGCTGTAAACTTACAACACAGTCCTGTAGGTCTTCCAGCCAGGCACGCACAGCAGACAATCTACTCCTCCCGCCTTCTCCCCGCTGCCATCTCTGCTGTGTAATTGCAACAAACTTTACACTGTATCCCCTGTCTTTCTTCTTACCTCATTTGACCCTGCCACAGCCCAGCACTGGGATAAACAACAGAAGCCGTTCATCTCTATAAACCTGCCCCCCACCCAACAGACCCAGGCCATAAAGAATACCATCCCCATATTCCCTAAAACATGATCAAACAGCTAGAAGTGACCCTCAAGTATATTTAATTAATCGTACCCCAATAGAAGAAAAACAAGGGCCTCATTACGACCCTGGCGGTACGGAGTGAATGGCGCTGTAAAAGGTGCCGGCGCCGTTCACTCCGTACCGCCGCATTACGAGTTCCCCTCGCGGGACATGGTAAGCACGCCTGGGAAAACCAGGCGTGCTTACCGAGTCCCATGAGGGGAAGAGGGAGCAAACAACGGGCCACCTCGTAATGGCCCGTTGTTTGCTCCCTCTCCCATTCCCATTCAGCCCTTTGGGGGCTGAAATGGAAATTGGGAAGGACCGGGTCCGGGTCCTTGGAGGGAGGAATTACCGGGCCTTTCGAACTCAGAATGGCCCGGTAAATCCTCATTCCGAGGACCCGGACCCCGACGCAATTTTGGCAGCAGCCATGCCACCAATAGCGGCATGGTTACCGCCGAACACGTAATGAGGCCCCAAGTGTTTTCCCCCATGCAATTAGAACAAGCTGCTCATTTTTTGTAGAATAATGTAAGACTTGTGGTAGAACAATCAGCATATTAGTAATGTATAATATATATGTGATCAAAAACATTAACGTTAGAATCCAGTTATCAAAGAGTGATGTGTGTTAACGTGTAATATGACGTTGTTTAATAGAAATGAATTGCAATAACAAAATGCATAGCAGAATATAACACTGTGCATGCCAGCAAAAAGCTACCTCGTTTTGAAGCTCAATGTAAATATATGCATGATATAGTATGCCATAATTAATGTGATTCTAACATGACAATATATGCTAGAGCTTACATGTGTAGAATTTAATAATGAATTGTTCAATTGAGTATAGATAATGACCTAAGTATATGCGACTTATTATCGTGAAGTATGTAACCACAAGAACACTCAGACAGATAGAATAGATAGTATGCTTTAAGTGACTATAATTAGAATGCAATGAGCCATCTTTTTGTAAAACCTACTCCTAAAGGCCCTAGTTTTCCAGGCTATGCAGACCTACACTGCAAAGGTGTTTCGATTCCCCTCTGCCCTCCATAGTGTCAAAGCAGATCAGCAAAGATTTAATTATGTTTAAACAACCGGCCTCTAACCCCCACAGTAAGACTTAGGACCATTGTGATATGTGCCCTTTTTGTGGCCTAGTCTTTTATGTGTAGATCTTAGATTTAGAGTCTCCTTTGTTGTTTATCAGAGAGACATTCCAGACCACACAATGACCTCAAAGGTCTCACCTCTTTAGCCAATATATTTTGTAGTGTATCGGCACAT
Source organism: Ambystoma mexicanum (assembly GCF_040938575.1). Lineage (NCBI taxonomy): Eukaryota > Metazoa > Chordata > Amphibia > Caudata > Ambystomatidae > Ambystoma > Ambystoma mexicanum. Next base: position 1,231,294,318 of record NC_090930.1, read on the forward strand.
AGTCAAGCCAACACTAGTTAAGCCTGCTTATCAATGGATCAAACACTGGCTGTATTTTGACCTATGCCCAATGATAAATTAACCTGTGTTTGAGAAACGTCTATTCCTTTAGTGTCTAAGCTCACAGGTCTCAGAACACGCTGGACAGAGCAGATAATGGTATTGGATGAATGGGAATGTGTGGCCAGAAGGGCAAAATGTCAAATGGTTATTTAATAAAGAAACATCTCGACAGTTGCCGATTCTGCATACCAATTCGATGAGCTCAGCAGACCGAGTGACCCGAGAAGTATCAGCGCAACACCACATGCTCCTGAGATAACCACAGCCCTCCGACCTTATGGCACCTATAGGTGCTCGCCCCTAGTGACCAATCCCAACTGTTCATATGCCCCTTAGGCCTTCCCTCTGTTCGATGATGATAAAGCTGTATAAAAGTAATTTGTAACATGGTTTCTACAGAGCGCTCTCGGCGTGAGCAGAGTAGATCCTGCTTGGCCTATTTTAGATAAAGCCTTTTGAAATAATCAGCACTTGGTCTTGGTCTCATTCCCTCTGGGGAAGTGTCCTGATTAACTTATTGGGAGATTTAACTGCATTATTAGGGGGCCTCTCACCTTCATTGGTGACCCCGACGCAATAGCGTTCTTTTTCGTCCTTCTGGCATGAGATGTCCCCCTGTTATGACCCAGAGCACGCTCCCTCAAGAGCTACCCACCAACAGCAACCGGTACACCTAGACATGCGCACGCAGTAGGGCGAAAGGGTATGGGATCCCCCTTTACAAAACCCACCGTACCACTCGCCGGAGCCGGGCGTGGTCTTTGAGCGAGGGGCGGCGCACTGACTGATCGGGTCCAGAGAGTCTTGGATCAAGACGGACACATGAGTATCAAGTGCGGGTGATATTAAAAGGAGGGTGGGAGTCAGATTAGGAGGTTTTGGGAAATACAGCACAGGTGGGGCTGAACAGGTGTAGAGACTTATAGCACGAGGGGGGAAACTTGGGTGTCTGGGTCTGTTCTATATTATAATCTACTCTTTGTCTATCGAATATGGCCATTAGGACGGTGATGGAAAATAACTTGAAAAGAGGTTAAAGGGATCCTATCTCCATTGGGGGGTGGAAGGCGTCGCTGCATAGTGCTATCTCGACTAGTACAGGATATATGGACATGGGAAAATTAAGGGGAAGAAAAACATAGGGGTCTCAAAGGAAGACCCGGAGTAGCACTTAGAAACACTTTTTTCTTACTTTGCTTACCTATGTTCCTCCCTATCATTTAGATTTAGGTAGAGTACAGAGAGGGAATTGTTTATAAGGGATTGTAACATTGGGGAAGAGACTTTGAGAAAAAGGTACGTAGGGGGTATCTGTCACGATCCATGCCCCTAACCCCCTCAGGTATAACAGCCCCCTGGCAGCAGTGGGGCTAAAGCCCTTCACACTGGCCCCAAGGCCCTTAAAACTCCATCAGAAACATACATGGAGTCAGTCCTGGTGCCTTTGGCACCAGGCTCATTATCAGGAATAAAGCAATACCAGTTTTGGACCTTAATCCAACATGAAGGCCTATTACACAGCTCTGTTCTTTAGAACCAAGCCATGCGGTCTAGTGTTTTGGGTGTGGCTGCGCCTGGAACTGCTTGGCCTGGAACTACTTTACCTGGGCTATTTAAACCACACCCAAACAGCAGAGCATACTTTGCGTTATTCTGCACTCCTGCAGCATAACGCTCACTGTGTCCAGCTCCTGCTCGTCTGCTTCTCCGGCGGCCCAATCCTGAAGCCCTAGATCTGGATTCCATTAATAACCTGCAAGAACAAGAACAGCATTAGTGAGCAAGAACACTTAACTGTGAAGTAACCATCCTTGAATCCATCCTGCACTTTGTTTACCTCGCCCATCTCCGGAGTTCGCCGCAACCTGCAAAGGTAAAGAAACAAGGACAGCATTAATAACAAATCTTACCTGGACAAGCAGCGAGTCCTGGCAGCACCCTGTGCTTCTCTTACTTCGCCCATCTCCGGGTTTCTCCACAACCTGAAAGGGAGAAGGAGAAAGGTCAGCATTAACAAAGCACTTACCTGAGCAGGCAGCGCTTGGATCGCTCATCACTCTGGAACATCACTGCAACCTGTACAAAGAAGAGAAGAGAACACAGGTTAGCATCAATAACTCACCGCGGTCTTCGCCATCGCGCGTCAACTCCGAGATCGCAACCATCCCTATAAAAAGAAAAAGAGACATTGTTAGGGAACAGCGTAGTGGAGCAAGATGTCGAGAAGACAGAGAAACAGAGGGAAAGAAAGAGACAGAATAAAGATGGAAAATACATTATAATTCACCTGGAAGACAGCAAGCAGAGTCAGAGTCACAGCTGTTCTGGACCCTACATAAGGGCACACGGACAGTGAAGCAACTAGGTCCACAGAACGCCCGCACCAAACACACAACCCTGCACAGAGACGCAGGACGGAGAGATCAACGCACAAAAACCTAAGGTGAACAATAACCCCAAGGGAGGGGATTTGGACCAGAGGGAGGTGGGAGTCCACCCATCACAGAACCAGTATCTTAACCCTCCATTCTCCTTTTATAGGCGCTACCCAAAGTCTGGCACATAACCAAGCAGAGCAGGATAGCACTTAGACCTCCATCCAGTATCGTGTGGCGCCCCCGTGGATGCCAGGTGAGTGTAACAGTATCAGGGAAGGTGAGGTAGGATTTATGTTATCTATATTATTTGTTGTATGTAGTATGTGTTTAAGTGTCAGTCTTTTGTCAAAGTATGGTTTTTGTCGATGAGCATCAATGAAGTGATTTTAAATTGTGTTGAGGAAAATTTTGTTCAAATTGACGTGGCTTATAACTGATGAAAATTGAGTAAACAGTCCGCTTCTTTTATGAAGGGTTGCATAACGCATTGAGTTGGCCATACAAGAAGGGTGAGAATATAGAGAAGGACTGTTAGTTAAGTAACGCCTTCGGTTGGGTAAAATGGGTGCAGAAACACCCCTAGCCCACATCTGTAAAACGCTGCCAGGATATACAGAGAAAATCAACAAGTACCATGACCAGTTGGTCACGGAGATCAAGGGAGAAGGATTGCCTCAAGTGCGGCCCCAGGGAGGGTCCTTTGATGAGGCTTGGCTAGATATTGTTGCCACCTGTTTATTCATTAAATATAAAGGGAAGCAGTTGCAGAACAGGAAAGAGATATTGGGCCTGTGGCGGCTGTTCGAGGAAGTCCCCTCGGATAAAAGTGGTGAGTACAACGCATCTCCCCTGATAACAACTGGCAGTGGAGGGCACATTGAACAGAATGAGAATAAGATAGAGGTTACACACGCATGTCCCTTATTGACAAAACCAGTGCCCGCAGAAGGATACAGTGACCCTGTATACGTAGCACAACCTACACTACCGCCCATACCTAAGCCATCTGCCACAGCACCTCCCCCATATGAGACCCAAGGAATAGCAGGGCAGGTGGGTACTCCCACAATTGATATTGAGAGACTTACACAGGATTTAGACTCACGATTAACGATGGCTCAAACAGAGCTGTCCCGCCTGATGGCCATGGGGGAAAAGGGAGGGTCACTCACCCCTAGAGCAGAACGAGACGCAATGAGCCTCATTATGAGGTTGGAGATAAGGGGTTAACAGCAACGGCACACTCCCACATGCCGTTGTCGTTAACCCCTTACCACCGCATTACGAGGTCCCTTAGCGGGTCCTGCTATGGGCGCCTGGCTATTAGCGGGCCCGTTATTAGCTCCATCCCCATTGCCATTGAGCTCTATGGGGGCTCGAATGGAAATGGGGAATGGTACTCAGAATGGGGACTTACCGGGTCCTCCAAGGTTGGAATGACCCGGTAAGTCCCTATTCCGAGAACCCGGATCCGGAATGCAGTCAGGGGTTAGCCATGGTGCTAATAGCACCAAAGCTACCTCCTACCTCGTAATGAGGCCCAATGTCTCGCCCGAGTGAAGGGGCGGCAGAAGAAGGATGGAAGAAGGGAGAGATATTATTTCAAATAAATGACACCCCCACATGAATCATACAAATAAACACAGTTGGCAGTGAACATGAGATAGAAGAGGGAGGGATGACATCGGACAGGGAGGAAGAATATTGGTGTGACATAGAGGAACAGGATGAAGAAGAAGGGAGGATGGGAATCGCTTCAGGTGGGCTTCATTTGGGGAGGGATTTTCCCCAACAGAAGAATGGAAAGGGAGTTTAAGGAATAGAACGGGACGCATAGTAGTAGTAGGAAAGAAGGGGAAAAGGTGAGTATCAGCAGGGGGGGAAACCTACAGCTGCCACTAATACACAGGGGAGCAGGGAGGCCAAATTACATACCATGGGCCCAAATGGACAAGGCCAATTTGCTCAAACAATTACCCCCACTGTCCGGAGGTGCCAGTAAGTGGATATATGCATTTGAGAAACATACGGCAGGAGTGCCCTTGGCAGTGGGGGATGTTAAAAGCCTGCTAGTATCTGCAGTGGGAGATCAGGCAAACCGAGTATGGGTCGAAGGCAGGGTTCCCCGGAATTACATTGTATTGTGACCGTCATGATGGAGCCTCATTCAACACAGTACGGGCAAGAGTGTGGGATGCCCTACGGGACACATTTCTAGATACACCAGATTTACAGTCAGTAATGCAGTGTACAATGGGAGATGAGGAAGATGCGATGTCTTTTATTCTCCGAGTGCAGGATATGTGGAGAGTGGAAACGGGCACGGCCTGGGACCAATCGACATCCTTATTTTATTTCATAATAAAAAGGGGGCTCCCAAAGGAGGGTCAGAAGGCCCTTGATAAAATAGCTTGTATAGAAGCCAAAGGATGGCCTGAAATTCAAAGCATAATAGTACACCATTGTAAAAGGATCAAAGAGAAAGAAAAGGAGATAGCTAAGCAGCGACTGGCAGACGAGGCTAAGTTAGTACAAAGCAAACTGTTGAAGGTCAGTGCAGTAGCAGCAACTAGTACGGCAGGAAGGGAGCAGGAAGAGGACAATGGACATATGGGAAAACCAGCGCAAATGGTGGCAAACTGGACAGGTAATGACCAGGAATCATGGTTAGGGGAAAATCAGTATGAGGGACCACAGTGGCCGGTGAGAGGAGGCTTGGGTAATAGAGGAAGATTTAGGGGGCCAAGAGGAGGGGGTACAGGGTATGGTGGGCCCCGAGAAGGAGGGCAAGGACAGTGTTGGAATTGTGGGAGGTGGGGGCATTTCATGAGAGAATGCCGGAGCAGGCCTAATCATTTATACTCAAACAAATGACAGAATGGACACCCCCACCCAGGGAGCCCCTACGTGTTACCGATGGGTGAAACAGAAGGGAGTGCCAACCCGACCCTAGGTATACGAATGATCGCCAGATGCCCCCATAAAACATATCTCAAACCCCCAGTTTCATGATCGTACTGCCCCCACCCTTGGCAGCACTTACACTACCACTACAAATGGAGCACCTATACCATGTAGAGGGACGGCAATGGTAACAGTAAATGTTTTTGACACTGATGAACCCCCATGGCATTCAGCATAGGACAGCCCACAGGGAACACTTATGTGTCCAGTACTGTCAACGACCCTTATCGCACCAGAGGAACCACTGGTTGGGGCGGCGATAGGAAACAAACAATTCGTTTTTTATGGTGGATTCGGGAGCGGAAAAATCATGCCTCAAGGAGGACAGGTTCCCGCTTTCTAATCGGAGTTTGAAAATGCAAGGATTCTCTGGGGCGGTGGTCGAGGTTCCATACACTGAAGAGCTAGACATAACAGTGGGGAGGGGAACTGCACGGGTACCCCTGCTGTACTATGAAGAGTCGCCCATTCATTTGCTGGGAGGGGACCTTCTCAGCAAACTCAACATGACTATATCCTTCACTGACAGAGGAATAGTGTGCTCTACACCAGGCATAAGTGCAATTCGCTCCATGTTAGCGATACACACTCAAGTAAATTTCCCGCAAACACGCAGCATACCTGTAGTACCGGATATGTTCGTACAAAGGCTGAGGATACTGGCGAGAGTGGTGCCATAGTTGAAAAGTAGGAAATGGAGAGTGCCCTCAGAGTTTATTTTTCGCCCAATCACAGACCCGGAGATAGTGCCAGGATCAATAGTATGCTTAGACATACATGCAGTGCAGGTGTCAGCGCAAAGAATAGCAGTAATTGCAATGGACATGCAGTGATGCCAGTGGAGGACAGTGCTGTGCATTGATGCCAATACAGCCCTGCAAGATTTAACAGACGAGGAACTGTTTAGTGATGCAGAAAATGATGGGGAAATAGTGATGGAGATTGCAATCCCCTCTGATGTGATGATTCAAAAAAGAGAGTTGCCAATGCCCCTCATGGCAACTGTCAACGTACCCCCAGCATACTTTGAGGAAGATATGTCCCAAGTACCGCAGCAGTTGTGGACCATAAACCCACAAGATGTAGGGCAGCTACATGAAGTAACACATGTAAAAATAAAACTCAAGCCTGGAGCCATTCTAACTCGGGTAAAACAATACCCCTTATCGAGGTAAGCAGAAGAGGGAATATGTGAAACAATAAATGCATTGATGATACAGGGAATAATAGTGCCATCCAATTCACCCTGCAACACTTGCATTTACCCCATCAAGAAAGCGAAAGGGGGGCATGGAGGATGATCCAGGACCTACGCCCCCTCATTGATGTAGTACAGGAGTTTCCTCTTGTCCCAAATCCTGCCTCAATATTATGTAGTATACCAGGACAAGCCACCCATTTCACAGTGGTGGATCTGAAAAATGCCTTATTTTCAATCCCACTTGACCCTGGTTCTTGGTACCTAACAGCATTCACGCTAGGGGGAAAAGGTATGAACACTGCAAATTGCCCCAAGGGTATTGCGAGAGTTCCAGTATCTTTAACAGGATACTGCATGCGGATCTTGGGAACATACACACGACGAGTCCAATAATTCAGTATGTAGACGATTTGTTGGTCTGTGAAAAAGACGAAAAGGAGTGTAGAGAAGATTCCATCACCCTGTTAGCACATTTAGCACAAAATGGGTACAAGGTGGACAGACAAAAACTACAGTATTGCTTGACAGAAGTGGTATACTTAGGTCAATTGATATCCAAAGATGGTACGAGAATAATAAACGATAGAGCAGCAGCGATAAAAGCCATAAAAGAGCCAAAAATGGTGAAAGAGATGCAGAAGTTCCTTGGCATGTGTAATTACTGCTGAGCATGGATACTAGATTACGCAGCATACACGAAACCCCTATTACAGGTACTCAACAAAGCACAATGAGAAAACACTCAAGTACAGTGGACACAAGAAATGCACACAGCTTTTGACACACTCAAAGAATTGATATCCACGGCACCAGTTGTAGCAACCCCAAATTATGAGCGCAAGTTTTATTTGTTCTCACATTGCAACGGCCCACTCATGACAGCTGTACTGACACAGAAAACATCCTTAGGCCACAAGCCCCTGGCATTCTACAGTGGAACGCTGGATGCAGTAATGCAAGGACATTTCGCTTGCGAACAGGCTCTCGCAGCCGCCGCATTCGCAATCGAAAAAAGCTCTACAATCGTGATGGGATGCTCCGTCACTTTGTATGTAGTACACTCTCTGTTTGCCATTCTGGAAAGATCAAAAAGCACACTAACTACCCAAAGGGCAACAGCGTATGTGTTGATCATATCCAGCATGAACATTCACATCATGCGGTGCAAAAGAGCAAACCCTGCCACATTTCTCACTGAAGCATGCACAGTAGAAGACATGGAGCAACATGACTGTCAAACATACAGAGGTGATGATGACAACACACCTACATTACACAAAAATGCACTAGCAGAAGGAGAAATGTATTTCGTCGATGGGTCTGCCTCCATAGATTGTTAAACAGGAGAAAAGCACGTATGAGTAGCAGTAGTTTGGGTGGAAGATGGGGAATTTGAAGTGATTGTACAAAAAAGGTTACCGCCACACTTCTCAGCACAAGCAGCTGAACTGGTGGCACTCATAGAAGCATTGCACACAGCAAAAGGGTGCGCGGTCACCATCTACACAGACTCTGCCTACATGGCAACAACAGTACATGGATGGTTAGCAAGGTGGGGAAGGAGAGGATTCCGAAGGGCAGACGGGTCCCCAGTCCAGCATGCAACATTACTGGGGGAATTAAGTGATGCGCTGAAAGAACCTACACTTGTAGCAGTCGTGAATGTCAGGCCCACACACAAGGTGATGATGTCATCTCATTGGTGAACGCGTCAGCGGACGTGCTGTCAAGGAAGCCTTCTATTTAGTAAAAAGCTCAACAGGTGAGTACATACTACAGAAATCAGTAGAGGTAGAGCAGCCAAAATGTTTCAATTCGTTGCCAGTCTCCCAAATTATTGAACTTCAGCAAGAGACACCTAGTGATGAGAAGGAAACATGGGTGAAAAGAGGGTGCAGCCAGTCATCCACCGACCTTTTATGGAGACAGTAACACTGGTAAGGTAGTGATGCCTGCAAAATTACTTTAGGTAGCATTCCATCAATTGCACTTCCCTGACTACTATGCAAAGCAACACATTATCGCAGACATACAAGAAGATTGGTTCGATCTGGGACTATAGGGGCAAGTCACAAAACTAATAGTAGAATGCATCACATGCCAAACATACAACTCAGGCATGATGCTATGGACACTCAGAGGAACATTGCCAAAACCTGAAAGGCCATTCAGAGAGCTGCATATAGACTGTGCAGACATGGGAGAGCGGTGTAACATGTCCCAATATCTGATTGTTGTAGTGTGTCCCATTTCCCGGTGGGTGGAAGCAGGCCCCTGTGCTCATCCAGATGCATGGTGTGCTGCCAAGTTCCTGGTCAGGTAGGTATTTCCCTGCTGGATCATTTGTGATGTCATACATTCCGACAATGGGACACACTTTGTTAATGACATGTTCAAGCAGATAATTGCAATGCTAGGTATAAATCACAAGCTCTGTACTAATTATCATCCGCAATTGAATGGAATTGTTGAAAAAATGAATGGATTGCTCAAGAGCAGATTGTCAAAATTGTGCCATGCACTCAAAAATAACTGGGTATATTGTTTACCCTTAGCACTTTTTGAGATGAGGAATCAGCCCAGCAAGGACCACCACTTGTCACCCCATGAGTTTGTGGCAGGTAGGAGGATGCACACATCCCACTCACTCCTGCGTAGACAGTCAGATGCACATCAGAGTGCCACAGTACTAGGAGAAGAGTTCCATGAGTATCTTAGAAATCTTACAAGAGCAGCACGAGCCATAGCAAAGCAAATCACACCACCATTTATGCAGAAAATTGCCACTGATACAACCACTCCAGCCACAGACAGCCCAGTTGATGAAAGGTGACATGGTGTACGTGAGGAATTTTGTGCGAAGGTGGAATGGACCAAGGTTCCATGGTTCCTACAAGATAATATATTGCACGCCTACGGCAGTGAATGTACAGGGCCTAAAGTATTGGGTGCACTTGACAGATGTCTGCAGGGCTCATGGGAGTACAGACTGTACAGACTATGAAGATGGGAGAGGTGAACAATGTGCACAAGCGTAGAAAGTGAAAAAGAAGAAACAAAGAAATAGATTGTAGGCATAGAACAGGGTTATACAATGGTAAGAGGATATTTAACAGATGCATGACCACAATGAGTAAAGGAATTAAGTATGATATGTAAAACGAAGAACTTCTGCCAAGGTGTAAAATATTTATATAAAACAATGATGAATGTCCTCCACATTCTAGTTCTCTTTCTTTCTCTCTCTCTTTTCAAATGTGTTTCTCTCTATTGTTGGTTTTAAGTTGATAGTAAATTGTCTCCTTCAATTTGTCCTCCCCAAACGTGAAGTATGGGGAGGGAGGAGGGAAGTATGTAGAAAGGATTACCAATAAGAAACAAAAAGCAAGTTAAAAAAAAAAGAAACACTTGGAAGTTGCAAGTGTCTTAGGAATAAAAAGTGTAAATAATGACACATTAACACGTATGCTTAACAATTGCTTACATATCATTTATTAGGAGCTACAATGGGCATTGAAGAGGCCCCAGCAACAACGAATAATGGTGTAGATAGGAATAGAAGAAGAAGTGTTTATCCTAGCTATTCAAATGAGTGCGTGTTGTTTGTGTGTGCAGTGGTGTTCTTTTCAACATTATTTGGCCTGGTCCTGTACTGCTGTACTGGGCAATAGGTGTTTTTTCAATTGATATGAGCCAGGGGGCATGGGCATGAAATCAATTAAACAAGGAACCCATTTAATTTGGGATGGCGTCAAGTTAATCTGGGCCCACGGGTATCACGGGAATTAATACAATAACAACACAAATGGCACAATGATGCAGGCCACACAGAAGCCCCAATACTTCAATGAATCTGATTTTAGCATTTACACAATGAATGACAGAACGCCTTTAGAACTCACCTGGGTACAAAATCACCCCTATCCAACCACAATGTCAGTCGCAGAATCGACATCAATAGGTAGCATAACCACCAGAGAAGAAAACAGCGATGATAGACATATGTTTGACAGATATTCCAGCCTATACACTGAGTGGGAGGAAAAAGGGAATGACCAGAAGGCCTCGGGGCATGTGGGTGGGTTGATACAGGAGGAAAAAGAGGGAAACGCAACAGGAGAAATGGGAATAACATTATAAATTTGGCCTAGATACGGTTGATGATCCTCAGCACCCACACCAAACAAACAAATGGTATGCTGACATGAGCAACACGGCAAAGCAGACAACAAACGAAAGTTGTTACATCTGCTCACTCATACGCCATGCCTCAGGCACCCCATAGGTATTGCTGCCACAAGAAATTCCATTTGCAGAGGCACAATGTCTCTTACACCTTGTGCTGTGTAGAATCAAAAATATGTTTCAACCACACACAGTTTCATTTGAGCTGTTACAAAATGAACGGACATGTTACTCCCGGTCGCAAGGAGTAATTTGTGTAAAGGAGCCTTTTCTTGGTGATAAAGGGAATGTTTCACTCGGACAATAAGTGGCAAAATGAGGAAATAATGTGTAAGGCAGAAGCACTGCGAGGTCTGTCTCAAGAAAAACTTTACTGGGCACAAAGAACATGCGCTCCTATATGGACTGAACACATAATGAAACTTCCTTGGGTTATTGCCATCAAAAATCCATTCAAACTGCAAAAGACATTTCTTACGAACTATGCTTCCATGGGGAAGGTAAAAAGAACATAGGAGAAAACAAGAACTGCAGAAAAACTCTCATAATACCTGACATGAAGAAAGGTACGGCTGCGATGATGGATACATACTACGTCTGCGGCAACCTGGCGTACCTGATCCCAGAAAGCCACATCCAAAGAGAAAACACACAGGTGGCGGCGCCAAACGAACTGTCTCGAACGCCGCCTGAAAAGGTTCCCGTGTATGCCATAGCTGAAAAAAGTTTGCAAAGCACAATGCGAAGGAAGAAACGATCATCAAACTATATTTCAGCTAGCTCATCAAAACTCCTGGCACAGATCCCCGATCAATTCTGGCTGTTCAGCTCCATTGAGACCTTCTTCGCATCCCTTGTTTCCAGCATCCAGACAAGGGTGAATGCAAAATGGCTTCAGATAACAAAGTGGGAGCTCATCCAGCTGGCCAACGACACTGACGAAGGATTCAACGTGATCAAAATAGAACTCAGAGCCTTGCGATTAATGACTATGCAGAACAGGTATGTGCTAGACCTGTTAACAGCAATGGATGGAGGTGCTTGCCGAAAAATCCAGAGCGTTTGTTGCACTTTCGTACCCTCTGCAGATGCGGACAATGGCTCCCTTTCTCATGTCATCACAGCGGTGCACGACCTGGGAGAACATATGAAAAACGAAGGAGAAGCGCAGCACAGGCACCTGGTTCGACAATCTTTTTTATAGGGTACCATCGTGGCTTGGAATGACAGTGACACTCCTCATACCACTCATCGTCTTTTTGCTCCTTATTATTTGTGCGTGCCAATTAGGACTCAGATGCTGCGCCAATGCAGTACCTAATGGTGAGCTGATGATGGTAACAATGGGCCGTGCAAATGGAGTGGCACAAATAAAGCACAAGGCTGAAGTGCAAACAGGAGATAATTCATAGCCCAAATATAGAATAACTGCCTTATACAACACAGGGCATAGAGTACATAATTTATATCACACAACCATAAAGGAACCCAAAGAGCTACAATGGTATACGGAGGATCTGGAGAGTGAAGGAGAGCATATCTATATGACCTGCACCCCTGATGAATATGCTAGGAGAGGGGAAAGCCTCAGGGCGGTATGTAGAGCATGGATGCCAATAAAAGGAACACCTGCATGGGATGAAGCAGTGGCTGAGGAAGAAAAGCATAATAGGTTGGGGCAGCTACAATATTCGTTACTTAAGTAACAAAAGGGGGGAATGTGTGGGAGGAGGGGGTCTTGCAACCCCCCCATTCTTACACTTCCTGGGTGGGCCCAGTGTGGCTGCTTTGTTTCCAGGGCCCCGGCCCCGGAGCACCCGCGCCGTAACACCCCTAGGGACTGTGAGCCCCCTTAAGATAGCATATGATCAGAATTGGACCAGACTCCATTTTGTGGACCACCTACTCCATTTAGTTATTTCGTATTGGCAGGCCAACTGTAAACCTAGAACACAGGCCTGCAGCTACTCCTCCTGCCTCCTCCCCTCTGCCATCTCTGCAGTTGTTTGGTTCTCATGGGAGACTAGCCATGAGATTGCAACAAACTTTACACTGTATCGACTGTCTTCCGTCTTACCTCGTTTGACCTTGCCACAGCCCAGCACAGGCACAAACAACAGAAGCCGTTCATGTCTATAAACATGCCCCCCACCCAACAGTCCCAGACCATAAAGAATACCATCCCCAAATTCCCTAAAACATGATCAATGTTACGCTCACCTGACTCCCACGGAGGCGCTGGCCTGGTTCGCGCTGCTGTGACCTCTTCTAAGGTGATGCGCAGGGTTCGGAAGACAGACTGGACCGGGCCCCCAAATCTGGCTTGCCTGGCTCGCAGAAGTAACCTTCTGTAGGCGAAAATAGGGGATTAACTGTCTGCGGGGTAATGCAATCGGCCTCCCACTTTCCCCTCTCACCCTCCTCAAAACCCTTCTGTGATTTCTCGTAGGTCTCACCTTAGGGTCTGCAAGGACGAGCTCTCCATCCTGCTTCTGATGCAGGGGCGCGTTGGTATCCAGTTACTTCACTGGATTTTCGGATTGGTGAGAACCAAACTTGCTTGGCTTCCAGGTAAGTTTTTTTTGATAAGAGGTTCCCCTTGTGTACATGCATTAATGTACTAATGCTAGTGTCTTTTTCCCCATAGGGGCCGGGGTACGGAATGCCGGGGAACAGGCACCGACCCGAGATGAGAGGTGAAATCCTTGTAGAAATCAGGTAAGTCTTTAATGAGCGTTTTTTGGTAATGTCTTTTCATTCGCTCATTAACGCTGATGTCTCTTTTTCCCCTTAGGGGCCGGGGTCCGGAATTGCCAGGATGCGGCGCGGACCCGAAATGAAGAGGGAATGAATCAACAGGTAAGTCTTAACATGGAGATTTAGCTTTCCTTATTCCCTTCTCTCTCTCACCTTTTGTTCTGGTCTTTTTCTCCCTAGGCGCTGGGGCGTGACTGCGAATCCGGATGATCGCTGCTGAACATGGAGGCACCCTGTAAAGGTGAGTGGAATGCGGCGCTGCAGCGATCGACGCGATGAGCTTTTAAATTAAAGTCTTCCTTTTCAGGATTGTCAGCGAGATGTCTCCGGGATGCGGGTTTTAGCAGGTAAGGACTTTTCCTTCTTCTGTTCTCTTCTTCTCTTCCTTTGCAGGTGATCCAGGGTGCTGGCAGGCGTGGCAGAAGTCAGGATGCAGGAGCAGGCACAGTGAGCGTCCAGCTGCTAGATGCAGAACAACGCGAAGCACGTGTGGCTGTTCAGGTGGGGTTTAAATAGCCTTGGAAGAAGTTCCAGGTATGTATCCTTCCTCCAATCAGGTATGTATCCTTCCCCGACCACCCCCGGATGGTAAATTAGTCCCACAGTTAAAGTAGTTCCTTTCAGGCCTCAAGGAGGCCGGGATCCTGCAGCATGGTCTGCATCAGGTAAGTGCACCCAAGCACTCCCATAATGAGCCGGGCGCCTATGGCGCCAGGACTGATGTCTTTTATGAGCCTGGCGCCATAGGCGCCAGGACACTGTCCAAAGGGCCCCTATATGGGGTTGCTGGGTCCTTCCTTGGGGACTGGATGTCCTCTTTCGGGGACGCAGGGCTTGAACCGGCTCCCGGCGAGCGGGCATCATGACAGCACTCCCCCCCAAGGCCCCTCCCAAGGTTGTTCCCTCCGGGGGTTTTGGTTTGTCTGGGAAGAGTCGGTGGAATTTCCTGACTAATCGAGGTGCATGCACATGGTCGCTGGTCTCCCACGACCTCTCCTGAGGTCCGTACGCCTTCCAATCAATTAGGTAGAACAGTTTTTACCTAAACATTTTTGAGTCTAAAATGTTCTTCACTTCGAATTCGAGCTCCCCATCTATTAGAATAGGTTCTGGAGGTTTGAGTAGTCGGGTTCCGGGTACCACTGGTTTCAGAAGTGACACATGAAAAACAGGGTGAATTCGCATACTAGCTGGTAAATCAAGTTTAACAGCCACTGGGTTAATTATTGCCGTAATAGAATAAGGTCCCAGATATTTTGGGTTAAAAGTTCGAGGCCCTTTGAGTGGTAAATGTCTGGTAGCTAACCACACTTGATCCCCATTCTGATACGGAGGTGCTTCACTCCGATGTAGATCAGCATTCTCCTTGTATTTTCTCTTGGCTTGTTGTAAATGCGTAGTTGCCTCTTTGAAGGCTTGGGTAATTGTAGAATGCAGATGTTCTACTGCAGGCATTCCGAGGTTCTGAGGTGAGTCAAGGTTTGAGGTTCGAGGGTGATGCCCAAACAAAGTATAAAAAGGACTGTGGCCAGTTCCAGAGTGTACCGAATTATTATATGCGTATTCGGCTATCCAAAGAATGTCTTTCAAGTTGCTTTCAGATTGCTGTAACATACACCGTAAGTACTGTTCAAGGGTCTGATTTGTCCTCTCGGTCTGACCATCGGTCTGAGGGTGGTGACTGGTCGATAATCTTATGTCGATCTGCGCCATTTGACACCATTTGCGCCAGAAGTGGGAAATGAATTGGCTTCCCCGGTCAGAGATTAGTATAGATGGGAATCCATGTAGCCGAACAATATTTTCAAGGAATTCTTTTGCTAGGACAGAAGCTGAAGGTAAACCTTTCAAAGGAATAAAGTGGGCCATTTTGGAAAACAAATCCACAATTACCAGAATAGTATTGTACCCCGAACAAGGAGGCAGGTCCGTAATAAAATCCATTGATAGGGCGTGCCAGGCTGCTGGTGGTATGTCTAGAGGTTGAAGGAGACCGGCTGGTCTTTTCTTTTGACTTTTATTTTGGGCGCAAACACCACAGGACATCACAAAAGATTTAACATCTTTTCGCCAAGAGGGCCACCAAAATTGTCGTTTCACCTTTTCCTCTGTCTTGGCAATACCGGGGTGTCCCTCTATTAATGTATCATGATAACCGGAAATAACTAGTTTGTGTAATTCCTTATGTGGCAGGAATAAGCGTCCTTGGAAATAAGGTAAACCATTATCTATGGTAAAGTCTGATCCCTTTTGTATCCATTCCTGTAAGGTTGTAGGGTCCAGGAGTTGTTTCACTCTGGCTTGAATGTCTTCAAGCGTCTGTAACGAAGTCATGCCTAGAATCCTCTGTTCGGGAATTATTGGTACTGGTTCTGAGTTTGTATCAGATTCTCCCATTCCAATTTGGGATAAGGCGTCTGCTTTGCCATTCTTGCAGCCAGGTCGATAGGTAATCACAAAATCAAATTCAGCGAAAAACAAAGCCCATCGGATCTGCCGTGATGACTGAGCCTTGGCGGTTTTCAAATACTGTAAATTCCGGTGATCAGTGATCACTGTGATGGTATGTCGAGCGCCAAGCAGATAATGCCGCCAGGCTTTAAAAGCGGACTTAATGGCTAACAGCTCTTTGTCCGTGATTGCATAATTAACCTCTGGTGCTGAGAATTTTCTGGACCAAAATGCTTCGGGATGCAGTTGGTTGGTTTCGGGATCTCTTTGGGACAGGACAGCTCCCATGGCTAGGCTCGATGCGTCAGTCTCGACGACATAAGGGAGATCTGGAAGCGGGTGTTTCAATATAGGTGCGGAGGTAAACTTAGCTTTTAAATTCTGAAGGGCCTGCTCGGCTTCTTCAGACCATTCAAAACGTTTATTTTTCTCAAGAGTGCAGTAATGGGTTGTACCACGCGTGAAAATTCCGGGATAAACCTGCGATAGAAATTGGCAAAGCCGAGCATGCTTTGAACCCCTTTTACAGAACTAGGTGATGGCCATTTGAGGATGGCATCCACTTTTCTTGAGTCCATTCGGACTCCTTTGGGTGTCAGGATGAATCCTAGAAACTCAACTTCTGTGGTATGGAAAACACATTTCTCCAATTTAGCAAATAGTTTATGTTGGCGCAGTTTTTCAAGTACTGCCCTGACGTGTTTTCTGTGATCAGATTCCAAAGAGGAGTACACCAGAATGTCATCGATATATACGACAACACAAACACCGATGAGTTCCCGAAGGACATCATTCATGAAGTATTGGAAGGCAGCCGGCGCATTACACAATCCGAAAGGCATCACCTGGTACTCGAATAATCCGTATTTGGTACGGAAGGCAGTTTTCCATTCGTTGCCTTCTTTAACTCGTACCAGATGATAAGCCCCCCGGAGGTCTAACTTGGTGTATATGCAAGCGTCCTTCACCTGGTCAAGGAGTTCAGGGATCAGAGGCAGAGGATAACGGTTTTTAACTGTTATCTGGTTCAATGCGCGGTAATCGATACAAGTTCTAAGGTCGCCTTCTTTTTTGGGCACGAAGAACAAAGCCGAGGATGCTGGGGACTTTGACGGGCGAATAAAACCATTAGCTAGGTATTGATCCAAATATTGTCTCAAATCCAGATTCTCAGGTTCGGTAAGGGCATAAATCCTGCTACAAGGGGGTTGTGCACCGGGCACCAGATCGGTTTGGCAATCGTACGATCTGTGAGGAGGTAACGTGTTGGCCTGTTCCTTTTGGAAGACGTCCTGAAAGTCTTGGTATTCCGGAGGTAGTTGCATGGAGGCAGAGGTTACAGATGCTAGATTAATCTTCAGGTTTTCTGGGTAGCAGGTTTGTGTACAATCCGGGAAGGTTATTCTCTTAGCTCGCCAATCAATTCGAGGATTATGTGTCTCTAACCAAGGGATTCCAAGAATAACCTGAAACTGTGGAGCCTTGATTACATCAAACACAACACCCTCCCGATGGCCGTCGGGACCAATAAGAGTCACCTCGGTAGTGGAATGTGTTACCGGTCCAGAGGCAATTTCAGTTCCATCGACTGTGGTGATGACATCTTTGCTGGTTTTAGGACGGAGAGGGAGGTTAATCCTAGAGACCAATTCACGATCCACATAGTTTCCAATAGCCCCACTATCGATGTATGCCTTTATTGCATGCAACCACTTAGGCTGTTCTGGATCTACGAGAACCATTGGCACAATGAAATGCGAGGTCTGAGAGTTAGTTTTCAAGCTCGGCAAGCAGACCCCTACACTTGTCGGGCGGAGTCGTTTCCCGAAACAGAGTCTTCATGGTTTTTATCAGCGGCTCCTACCGCCTTTCGGGGCGGTTTTGCCGGGCAATCTCGTAGAAAGTGTCCAGAATTCCCACAATAAAGACATCATTTTAACTGCCGCCTCCTTTCACGTTCCTTTTGAGTTAAGGGTCCTTTAACCCCTCCAATTTGCATAGGCTCAGAGACATCAACTCCCTTGGGATTAGCATGGGTCTTGACCAACACCCGGGTCTCAAACCTGGACCGATCTGCTTTTCTGTTTTGAAGTCTGTGATCCAATTGGACCACTAATTCTATATACTCTGTGCATTCTTGTGGCGGATTTACAACTTGGGCCAAGACATCTTTAAGTTCTCTGCGAAGGCCTCGATAAAACAACGTGACTCTTTTATCCTCTGGCCATCCCGTTTCCACAATTAGTCTATTAAAGGTTGCAATATAGGATAGGAGGTCCTGATTGCCCTGTCGCAGGGATAGAAGTTCGTCATCCAGAGCCTGCCCCTGAGAGTGTCAAGCAAATAACCTTTCCATGCTTCCTTGAAACCTTTGAAAATCACGGAGAATCGGGTCATCTTGAGTAACCAGTGGAACTGACCAATCGGCAGCGCAGCCGCTGAGATATGACAATACAAAGGCTACCTTGGTCTGATCATTAGGGAAGGCCCCAGGTCTGCATAGGAAGTGCAAACGACACTGATTCATGAATACAGCGAATCGTTTGGGGTCCCCAGCAAAGCTTTCGGGTGGGGCCAGCGGCATGTTTCCAGGTAGATTAATCTGCACAGGTTTACTGAAACCACAGGAGCGGGGTTCCCTCCGGAACCGGGTAGAGGAGTTTGTCCAGCTTGACCTTGCAAAAGCTGTCTGGCCAGGTCATCAGTTCTTTCCTTTGATATTATTAATTCCCTCCTGAGGGCATTAGTCTCTTGACGAGCGACATGTACTTCGGCCCGTAATTCCCCCAGTAATTGGGCCAACTGATCAGTCTCAGAACTTTCCATAGCGCCTGGGTGGGTATTTGTAGGAAGGCTTCGCGTTCTGTTACGCTCACCTGACTCCCACGGAGGCGCTGGCCTGGTTCGCGCTGCTGTGACCTCTTCTAAGGTGATGCGCAGGGTTAGGAAGACGGACTGGACCGGGCCTCCAAATCTGGTTTGCCTGGCTCGCAGAAGTATCCTTCTGTAGGCGAAAATAGGGGATTAACTGTCTGCGGGGTAATGCAATCGGCCTCCCACTTTCCCCTCTCACCCTCCTCAAAACCCTTCTGTGATTTCTCGTAGCGTCTCACCTTAGGGTCTGGAAGGACAAGCTCTCAATCCTGCTTTTGATGCAGGGGCGCGTTGGTATACAGTTACTTCACTGGATTTTCGGATTGGTGAGAACCAAACTTGCTTGGCTTCCAGGTAAGTTTTTTTTTTATAAGAGGTTCCCCTTGTGTCCATGCATTAATGTACTAATGCTAGTGTCTTTTTCCCCATAGGGGCCGGGGTACGGAATGCCGGGGAACAGGCACCGACCCGAGATGAGAGGTGAAATCCTTGTAGAAATCAGGTAAGTCTTTAATGAGCGTTTTTTGGTAATGTCTTTTCATTCGCTCATTAACGCTGATGTCTCTTTTCCCCTTAGGGGCCGGGATCCGGAATTGCCAGGATGCGGCGCGGACCCGAAATGAAGAGGGAATGAATCAACAGGTAAGTCTTAACATGGAGATTTAGCTTTCCTTATTCCCTTCTCTCTCTCACCTTTTGTTCGGGTCTTTTTCTCCCTAGGCGCTGGGGCATGATTGCGAATCCGGATGATCGCTGCTGAACATGTAAAGGTGAGTGGAATGCGGCGCTGCAGCGATCGACGCGATGAGCTTTTAAATTAAAGTCTTCCTTTTCAGGATTGTCGGCGAGATGTCTCCGGGATGCGGATTTAGCAGGTAAGGACTTTTCCTTCTTCTGTTCTCTTCTTCTCTTCCTTTGCAGGTGATCCAGGATGCTGGCAGGCGTGGCAGAAGTCAGGATGCAGGAGCAGACACGGTGAGCGTCCAGCTGCTAGATGCAGAACAACGCGAAGCACGTGTGGCTGTTCGGGTGGGGTTTAAATAGCCTTGGAAGAAGTTCCAGGTATGTATCCTTCCTCCAATCAGGTATGTATCCTTCCCCGACCACGCCCGGATGGTAAATTAGTCCCACAGGTAAAGTAGTTCCTTTCAGGCCTCAAGGAGGCCGGGATCCTGCAGCATGGTCTGCATCAGGTAAGTGCACCCAAGCACTCCCATAATGAGCCTGGCGCCTATGGCGCCAGGACTGATGTCTTTTATGAGCCTGGCGCCATAGGCGCCAGGACACTGTCCAAAGGGCCCCTATATGGGGTTGCTGGGTCCTTCCTTGGGGACTGGATGTCCGCTTTCGGGGACGCAGGGCTTGAACCGGCTCCCCAGGAGCGGGCATCAAGACAATCAAACAGCTAGAAGTGACCCTCAGGTATGTTTAATAATTGTTTTCCCGCATGCAATTAGAACAAGCTGCTCATTTTTTCTAGAATAATATAAGACTTGTGGTAGAACAATCAGCATATTAGTAGTAATGTATAATATATGTGTGATCAAAAACTTTAACGTTAGAATCCAGTTATCAAAGAGTGATGTGTGTTAACGTGTAATATGATGTTGTTTGATAGAAATGAATTGCAATAACAAAATGCATAGCAGAACATAACACTGTGAATGCCAGCACAAAGCACCTCGTTTTGAAGCACAATGTAAATATATGCATGATATAGTATGAAAATAATATAACAACCAGCTGCCATAACTAATGTAATTCTAACATAACAATATATGAAAGAACCTACATCTGTAGAATTTAATAATGCACTGTTCAATTGATTATAGATAATGACCTAAGTAAGTATGTAATGAAGAGAACACTCAGGCAGGTAGAATAGATAGTATGCTTTAAATTAATATAATTAGAATACAATGAGCCACATGTAAAAGGCCTTTTTGTAACACCTACTCCTAAAGGCCCTAGTTTTTCAGGCTGTGCAGACCTACACCGCAAAGGTGTTTCGATTCCCTTCCGCCCTCCATAGTGTCAAAGCAGATCAGCAAAGATTTAATGATGTTTAAACAACCGGCCTCTAACCCCCACAGTAAGACTTAGGACCGTTGTGGTATGTGCCCCTTTGTGGCCTAGTCTTTTATGTGTATGTTTAAATCTTAGATTTAGAGTCTCCTTTGTTGTTTATCTGATAGACATTCCAGACCACACAATGACCTCAAAAGTCTCACCTCTTTAGCCAATATATCTTGTAGTGTATCGGCACATAGTCAAGCCGACACATAGTTAAGCCTGCCTATCAATGGATCAAACACTGCATTTAATAGCTGTATTTTGACCTATGCCCAATGATAAATTAACCTGTGTTTGAGAAACGTCTATTCCTTTAGTGTCTAAGCTCACAGTTCTCAGAACACGCTGGCCAGAGCAGATCATGGTATTAGATGAATGGGAATGTGTTGCCACAAGGGCAAAATGTCAAATGGTTATTTAATAAAGAAATATTTTTATTTATTTATTTATTTATTTATTTATTTATTTGCATTTTTAAAGCGCACAACTGCCCTCGGGCATCGTGGCGCTGTTACAAGAAGGTTGAGTTAGCATAGGTGAATATTACGAGAACAGTGGGAACATGGTTACAGACATGGCAAAGTTCTGTGGTTACATAGGAACAGTGAGCATATGTACAGTTGTGTGTTATAGCCGTTGTTCATTGCAGTGGTGTTTAAGTAGCAGTCACTTAAATAAGATAGTTTTCAGTGCTTTTCTGAAGGCCATGAGGGATGATTCAGCTCTCAGTTTGGGGGGTAAAGAGTTCCAATATTTAGGAGCTAGAACTTCGAAGCTCGAGCCGCCAGCTTCAGCTCTGTTGAATTTGGGTACTGAGAGTTGGTTTGCGTACAGGTCCCTTTTACGTCTAAGTGTCTGGACTGGTTGTATACGTTCAGTAAGGTAGCTAGGGGCAGAATGGGGTATGCATCTGTGGGTAATGGTAAGAGTCTTGAATTGGATGCACTCTTTGACTGGGAGCTAGTGAGCATTTTGTCTTGCTAAGGAGATGTGTTCCCTCCTAGGAATATTGAGGGCAGCTCTCAAGGCGTTGTTCTGTGTGATTTTAAGTTTATTAATGTTTTTGGCCGGGGGCCTAGTAGGAGGGCGTTGCAGTAATCCAATTTGGTACCTATGGTGGCCCTAGAGATGTTGAGATAGTTTACAGTGGATAGGTGAGGCTTTACTGCATTGATTATCTTAGTTGTTAGTGCTGCTGAGTAGGAGATGTGAATAACATGTCTGTCCATAGACAGGGTTGAATCTAGGTATACTCCCAGAGTTTTTACAGCAGAGGAGACTGGGATTACAGAGTTCTCAATTAAGAATTTACTGTATTTGTTGTCTGTTTACTGAGGGATTCTTTAGGTCCTACCAGTAGGATCTCTGTCTTATCTCTGTTGAGACAAAGGCTGTTGGCTGCCATCCAAGCCTGGATGATAGCATATGTGTTTTGTAGAGTTTTTAGGTCTTGCTCGTAATCAACAGATAATGGGAGAAGAGTTTGTGTATCGTCTGCATAATTGGTGAAAGTTATGCCGAATTCTTCTAGGCCGTTGAATAGAGGGAGTGTGAAAAGGTTGTATAGTGTGGGGGAGGTGCAGGAACCTTGTTGTACTCCACAGTTAATAGGGGAGGGAGTGGCTGATGCCTGGTCTGAGTAGACCCTCATAACTCTGCCCTACAGGAAGGATGATATCCAGGTTGAGGCCTCAGTAGAGAAGTGACCCGTGTTGTTGAGGTGTGTTTTTAGGATTTTATGGTCGACAATGTCGAACGCAGCCGATAAGTCAAGGAGTAGGAGGATGGCACATTTGCCTTTATCCATATTTCTTAGAAGATGTTTTTTTAGGTCGAGTAGCGCTGACTCTGTGCCATGGCGTGGATGGAAACCGGACTGTCTTTTGCCTAAGATGTTGTGTAGGTCAAGGTAGGATTGTATCTGTAGATAAGCAGCCTTATCCAGGATTTTCAGCAAGAATGGCACTGTTCTGATTGGCCTGTAGTTATTAGGTGAGTCTGGGTCTAGGGTGGGCTTTTTTAGCAGTGGGCGAACCCAGGCTTCCTTGAGTGAGGAGGGCACTGAGCTGGTGGCAAATGAAGCAATTACGAAGGTTGCAATGAATGGCGCTAGGGGCTCAGCGCAGTCTTTGATTATGTTTGCTGGACAGATGTCTCCTTTACAGAGTGAGGGTTTTATTTGTTTAATGATGAGTAAGACCTCAGGAATGGTTACCTTTCTAAAGCTAAATGGCGGTGGTGGGTTGCTATCATGTTGGATAGGGTGTTTAGGGTTGGGGGAGGTTTGCGTTTTGTGGGGGGACTTAGGTAGGTTGTCTAGGTTGGCTTTCATTTTCTTTTTGAGTAGGTCTATTTTGTCAAGCATATCTTTCTGAATATAATTGCACCATTTCTCGTCTTTGTCCGTTTGATGTTTGGACGTGGGAGGTACGACTAGCTCATTCAAGATAGCGAATAGTTCTTCTGAGTGTGATTGGGCATTGTCGATTCTAGTATTGTGTGTAGCAGCTTTGGCGTTGGCTATGGCATTTTTGTATTGTTTAACGATAGTTAGGTATGAGTCACGCAGAGGGGTAGAGGGGCAGGATTGCCATTTTTTTAGAGCATGTCTTTTGAGTGCTTTTGGTGAGCAGTTTTTTGGATCTGGCAAGGGCAGCTGGCATGGGAGGGTTTTGAGTGATTGAACATTTGTTGGAATGTGGAAATGGATAAGGTGGTTATCGGTCCAAGGTTGTGGGGTGTTTGAGCTGATATCTACCTTACAGTTGTGGTTAACTAACCAGTCTAATATGCAGCCTTTAGTGTGAGTGGCAGAGTCAACTCTCTGGATGAATTGTAAGTGGAGAAGGGCCTTAGCAAAGGTTTTGCTATGTTTGTCTTTTGTGTCATTGAATCCGAGATTCAGGTCTCCTAGGTGTATGGCTCTAGTATTGGGTTTGAGGTTGTTACCTATGAGGTGTAGAATGTCAGCTTGGAAGTTCAGGAGTGGGCCTGGAGGCCGGTAGATAAGGTGCATTGTCATGGTGTTGTTAGGTGTGAGGGAGATTTTTACTGATAAGGCATCAAAGTTCTCGGAAGTGATAGATTTAATTTGTCTGGCCTTCAGTGTTTCTTAACTATTAGGGCCACACCTCCGCCTTTGTGTTTTGTTCTATCTTGACGGAGGATGATGTACCCAGGTTGGAGGGACTGGCATATGGCTGGTCCAGATGCTTCATGGAGCCAAGTTTCTGTAATGTCTAGGGCGTCTAGCTTGAGGTTGGAGATTAAGTCATGTATTTCTGTGGCATGGGCTTGTAGTGATCTGACATTAATGAGAGCAATTTGGATTTAGAAGTGTTCATATGTGCTAGGTTTGGTGGTGTTGGTGTGGTTTTTGGTGGTGGGATGCTGAGGTTTTGAGGTAGGGTTGGTTGTGGTAGGTGGGAAGAGTGTCTGTAGTGTGGGTTTGTGAGTTTTGGTGAGTGAAGTAGTTGTGCAGGTTCCTAGTCTAGTGTTTCTTATGTGCACTGTTGGTGCGTGAGATGTGATTCTGGCAGTGGATTTGGGCTTAGTGACAGTATTGGTGGGAGGGTGGCTGTGGGGAGGTGATTATGGCGCTTATATGTGATTAAGGCTAGTAGGAACGGGGTAGGTGGAATGGAGTCAGAGCATGGAGGCCTGTTGAAGTGGTGGGATGCCATGTTTAGTATGGTGGGTGTGGCCTGATAGACAATGGGCAGATTCGACCTAGGCTATGGGCATACACAATAGGCATAGTGGATTTAGGCTAGGAGCATACACAATAGGCAGATTTGACTTTGGCTAGGAGCATACAAAGTGGGCAGATTTGACTTTGGCTAGGAGCATACAAAGTGGGCAGATTCGACTTTGGCTAGGAGCATACACAATAAGCACAATAGGCACAGTGGATTTAGGCTAGGAGCATAAACATCTCGACAGTTGCCGATTCTGCATACCAATTCGATGAGCCCAGCTGACCGAGTGACCCGAGAAGTATCACCGCAACACCACGTGCTCCTGAGCTAACCACGGCCCTCCGACCCTGTGGCACCTATAGGTGTTTGCCCCTAGTGACCAATCCCAACTGTTCATATGCCCCTACAGCCTTCCCTCTGTTCGATGATGATAAAGCTGTATAAAAGTAATTTGTAACATGGTTTCTGCAGAGCGCTCTCGGCGTGAGAAGCGTAGATCCTGCTTGCCCTATTTTAGATAAAGCCTTTTGATATAATCAGCACTTGGTCTTGGTCTCATTCCCTCTGAGGAAGTGCCCTGATTGACTTATTTTGAGATTTAACTGCATTTTTTGGGGGCCTCTCACCTTCACAGCCCACCCCACAACGGAGCCCCCCATTACCTGTGATCATGCCAGCAGGCAGCCCACACAACAACAGAGCCCCCCATCACCCATGAGCATGCCAGTAGGCATGTCTCCAATCATGTTCAGCCCCAGTGACGGCAAACTGCCAGCAGGCCCCGGCTCATGTCCCCCCCACACAACCCCCAGTGACGGCAACCTGCCAGCAGGCACCGACTCATGTCCCCCCACACCACTCCCAGTGACGGCAACCTGCCAGCAGGCACCGACTCATGTCCCCCCACACCACCCCTAGTGACGGCAACCTGCCAGCAGGCCCCGACTCATGCCCCCCCCACCAGTGACGGCAACCTGCCAGCAGGCCCTGAATCATGTCCCCCCACACCACCCCCAGTGATGGCAACCTGCCAGCAGGCCCCGACTCATGTCCCCTCCACCAGTGATGGCAACCTGCTAGCAGGCCCTGACTCATGTCACCCCCACACCACCCTCAGTGACGGCAACCTGCCAGCAGGCCCCGACTCATGTCCACCCAACCAACACATTGTCACAACATACATTCATGTAGCAAATGTCCACCCAAATCCCACCTCACACTGGCCCCCCACAGTGCAGCTCCACACCAATATATTGTCCCCACTTCCCAGTATAGGCCCCATTGCATGTCATTCACAGAAGCACACATGCATGCACCCAAAGACATGCCCAACATGGCCAAACAGCAGCGACAATGACGACTGACACATGCACCAAACTAATGAGAGCAGACAACACAAATATGTGAAATGATGAAAATGTATTAACAAATACAATCAAACAAACAAAAAGAAACCATGCCAAGGAAAAGTCGCAAGAAAAAAGCAAATCCTCAAAGGGGTCCATGTCCAGAAACAAACATTTTGAATCCAAAGGGTAAATAAAAGAAAACCATTTGATCATGGGTGTGAAAAAACATAAAAGAAAAAAAAATCCACAGTTCCAGCACTATTCATAATTAAAGTTGTTAGGGTCCATGATCCCAAAACCAAATGAAACCTAGTAAAAGCCCTACAAAATACAACTATGTACAAAAAGTGGAGCAATGTCCATTGACTCCAAAATAAAAATAAAACAAAAGGAAACCTAAGCCTAATAAACTAAATACAATGGCAGCGGGCTAGTCCTACAGCTCACCGTTCTTACCAAGTGTCTTGACCAGGGAATCATCCATCTCCGGGTCTATGTCCCGGATGCGGGACTGGACTCTGTCCTCGAGAGCTCGCATGGACGCCGAAATGCTCTCCACCAACTCTCTGCAAGTCTCCTCGAGAGACTGTGCCCAGCTCAATGCCCACCCCATGGAATTCTCCGCCCTGACCATGGTCAGCAGTGCCCTCTCTGCCATCCGCCACTCGGCATCCATTTTCTGGCCCATCCGCTGCCACACGGAAGACACACATAGTCCAGAATCCTCCTGCCCTTTAGCCGATGCCTGTCCCCATGATGATGTATCCCCTTACTCCAGACGCCTCCTATGTCGAGCCTGGTGCTGCTGCCTTGATGTCATCTGCCTGTGCCACCATGACTGGCTCCGGGATGCTGAAGACCCCGGAGCTGTCGTGGACGTGCCCTGCTGGAAGTTGCCTGCACATCCTCCATTGCCAGCGATCCTGTTGATTGGTGACCACCTCTGCTGAACCTCCGACTCCCGACTGTGGCAGGGATGGGATCTCCACCAACCTGGCCACGCTGGTTGAGGCAGGTCCACAGGGTGCCCTGTTGGCATCTGGGCCGGAAGATGGCATGGAGGATGACTGGAGCATAGTGGGTGCAGAGGAGGAGAGGGTTGCAAGAGCGGCTAGCACATGGAGGAACCCTGTGACAATGAGGCATCCTAGCCTTGATGTCATCTGCCTGTGCCACCATGACAGGCTCCAGGATGCTGACAACCCCCAGGGCTGTTGTGGACGTGCCCTGTTGGAAGTTGCCTGCACATCCTCCATTGCCAGGGATCCTGTTGCATGGGTGAACTTCTCGGCTGTACCTCCGACTCCCGACTGTGGCAGGGATGGGATCTCCACCAGCCTGGCCGCGGTGGATGAGGCAGGTCCACAGGGTGCCCTGGTGGCATCTGGGCCCGAAGATGGCATGGAGGATGATTGGAGCATAGAGGGTGCAGAGGAGGAGAGGGTTGCAAGAGCGGCCAGCACATGGAGGAACCTTGCGACAATGAGCCGTCCTAGCCAGTTCAAGATGGCACACAGCTGTTCGTGATGACGTGTGTTGTCCTTCCTGGAATCACGCATATCATCATGAATCACGCGTGTGCGCATCGAGACACCGACTAGGACGGGCTCAACCCTGTCACGGATTGCCTCATCCCAGGTAAAGGAAGGTCAGTTGATGTGGACACATCCTCTACCTGCGGACGGGCCTGGAATGAGGCATCCTTGCTGATTACACAGAAGCACCTCCGCGGCGATGTGCTGCCTCTGGTCCCTGTCCCTGGACTGCATCACTTGCACCAGTGGAATCACCCCCACTAGGCCCCACGTGTGGATCTAATGCGCCCTCCTCCTCCTCCTCCTCACCCACCACCAACCTGGATGCCTCTGCACCGTCTTCCACATTGTCCTGCCCCTGTGGCTTCTCACCTGGCCCTTCTGCTGCAGAGGAGCCCGTTCCCAACCTTGGCCTCTTGGACATCCCCTCGGCAGCTGCGGCCGTAGTGGCCGTAGTGGCGGATGTGGCATCAGTCCCCTCACTCCCAGAAGATGCCATAACCTGGGAGGGTGACTGGGACTTGCGTCTCCAGCCGGTGGAGGCATCCCCGCCGCTCTGCACCACAGTGCCGTCTCGGCCCTCGTCTTCACTCGCCTCTGTGGAAAGGGAGACATTGAACACAAGCATCAGGTTACTGAATGTAAGTCTGCCAGACACAAAGCAAATGCACAAGAGTGGCACTGTTGTATGTCATAGCCATCATCACCTTCCACAACACAAAGGTCCTGCATATATACCACCACACAGTCATGCATCCATTCGTGTACACCTCCCATCACAGTGCAATCATGGACAGCAAGGCCACAAAAGTCAATGCACGCATCGAGATGTGCATGTGTCATGCATCCATAGCGTTTCCCAGTCACACACTCACCACTCAGTAACACGCACATGTACACCATGCATGTCCATGAGGGTGACATCAGCATCCATGATTCACACAACAGACATGGCCAGGTACAGACACAGGCATGCAATCAGGTGTGCGTCGTCACATGCAGGTGCCCATCATGCATAGCAACACACACACCATTGTCGTTGCACACGCTTGACCGGACTCATATGCTTTACTGTCACGTCCCTGCACACAGACATCCATGCATGGGGCATGCCAGACATACGTCCAAGGTGCACACACCAGACACACCTCAACATGCACTATGCTGGAGATGAACACATGGACACATACCACTCGACTCCGGATGGGTCTGCATATCGAGGACCTGGTGGTGAAGCGCTGGGTTAATGCGCTCCAGGACCCTCATCTGGATGTTGGTCCGCTGGTCCCGGCGCCCCACTTCTCCATGACCAGCAACGAGGCGCCGGGCCATCCTGAGGGCCCTGGACCTGAAGTCCTCCCAGCACTTCAGGGCACAGTCATATTTGCTGGATGTCCCCCCGTTGATGGCATCCACTATGTCCTTCCAGATCTTCCTCTGTCCATTGCTGTCATGGCGCAAACTTGAGAAGAGGGCATCATAATTCCCCAGGACTCGCTCCACCAGGATGCCAACTTCATTTTCAGTGAAGCTGGTAGCCCTCTGCCTCTCTGACTGCTGGTTGCCATAGGCCCCAGATGGTGTTGAGTCGGACATGGCAACCCCAGAGGCAGGTGTGGGTTGGCATCTTGGTCCTGTGGTTGGGCTGTGGAGCGATGGTACAACAATTGGGAGTCTTCTGGGTCAGCAGAGGTGGTCTGAGGTATAGGATCCAAGGCTATGGCTTCTGTGCAGACACCAAATAGCAGGGCACGTGGGCAGCAGGCAGGCAGGCAGCAATAGATGGCTAGTGGGAAGCTGCTCAGGGCTCTGGGAGGGCAGGAAAATGGCCTTCTGGCAGGAGCGTGGTCTTCCGTGTGTTGTTGCGTGGCTTGCTCAATGCAGAGTGATTTAGCACGTGAAAAAGCAGCATGTCAGCGTGTAATTCTAGGAAAGGACCTTAGCGTGAGTAACGTGACGCAAGCAGGCATTTCCCTCGGCACGGGTTAAAGGTGAGCCTGGGCCAGTAGTTCGGTGTACGTGCTTTTCGTGGAGACCGATGCATGTGTTGCTACTTCTTGTTGTTTCACGCACCATCACTTCACAACGGATCGAGGACATACCTCTTCTTTTGGTGGGGGTCTTGCCTACGCGTGTTTTTCTTTCCCACGCTAGCCAGACGGTGAGTCACGCATGCTATTTTTCCCACTGTGGGTCCCCCTGTGTATCGCGTACCCGTTTTCCAGGTCATAGTAGCCTGTGTGTCACACACATACACTTTTTTTGTGTATCTGTGTGCCACTGCATACTGCGGGAGGTTAATTCCACACACGTAGGCTATCAGGGGTTGTGTGCACGGTTTTATTGCAGATTTGGAGTGCCTGAGTGTTGTGTGACCCGATATTTTCTCACAGGGGTCACATACAGCCTTGCAGGAGCACAGGAGTGCTGTTTACATCACATACCCCACTCCCTTCACCCCAATTGCCCAGGACAATTGTCGTGTACACTTCCCATTGGCACTAGTACATCCGTGCCATGGTTGGGAGGCCACAAAAGGTGAGGGGTCCTCAGTTTGGTGTCCTCCACGTGGTGGGTGTGGTCAGGGATGTGGCCGGGTTGACCAGGGAGTAGGGGGAGTCCAGGGTGGTCAGGGTGGCTGCAGAGGGGGAAGAGGCAAGGATGCGCCACTTCGGCAGGATGTTCTGGCACGTGTTGTTGCCGTCATGCCACCACCCCTGCGGCTCTGGGAGATGCAGCTCTTGCATCTGACACTGGTGCCCATGTGACCCAGCAGTCAGTTTCATCTACTGTCACAGGCCCAACGGTAGTGATAGCTGCAGGTGCAGCTGTGGCGACCATCACCCAGGCTAAGGGTCGGCCAACGCATGGCACCTGATGACTTCCAAGCTAAATTCCAGGTGGTCAGGAAGCACAAGCAATGTGTGCGCAGGGATGCTCTGACCGAGGCACATGTCCCTGGGGCAGTGTTGTCATCTGCTGCCCCAAGCAGACGGTGTTGGCAACTGTGTGGGCAGATGCAGCGAACACCACCCCGGCTATGAGTCTGCCAGCCAGAATTGTGTCGGTCACAGACCTTGGCACAGCAGCTGTTGCTGCACTGGGTCCTTTCAAGAGCACCCAGCAGACACTGACACAAGTCAGGGCTTCTGTCCCAGTTCCACTTGCCACTCCCTTGGTCCAGTCCACCAGCGCCACTGCCCATACTGATCAGGGCGGCATTTGCCAGTCAAGGTCCATACCACTGCCCAAGAGGAAGAAGGTTGCTCCTGCGCAAGAGGCTGGGACCCCAGACACGGCTCCGGCCTCCGGCACATTGAGGAAGAAGCCTTTCAACAAGCAGGAACTGGACTGCCTTGTGGGCTACGTGTCAGAACACAAACGCAATATGCTAGTGAGCCCAAATTGCCATACTACACCTGCCCAGCGTTGGGCACACTGGAAGCATGTTGCAGATGGTGTTAGTGAATTGTGATATGAGGTACGCACAGCTCAGGATTGCAAAAAGCATTGGGATGACCTCTGACGCTGTGCTAAGCAAAAGTGTGCCTCCAATTATGCCATGACTCAGGTGACTGGCAGTGGGCTACCACCTGAGCAGGAAGAACTCACTCAACATGAGGAGATTGCTGCAGAGTTGATGATGCCCCGTTCGGTGAGTGCTGTTGCATGTTTGTCCAGCCCATGTGTTGGTTGCTTGTGTGATGTGATGTGCTTAACTGCCACTACATGCTATGTGTACATGGTTCTCATGTGCGAGTCATGCAATGCTTCCCTAATACGTGCCTGTTGTGATGCCTGCTGGACAGATTAAGCAGACGGGGACTGTCCTCATCACAACACATGCTCCCTACTCACATGCTAGTCACCTTACTGCCCCTCCGGTCCATGTTCCAGCTCACTGACCTGTCTGCATGTAGACTGTGGTGTCTTTCAACTCAGCACTCGGACTATGTCATCGCATGACTGATGTGCATGTGTGTTCAGCCTGCATGCGGGTACTCCATGCGGGCATGCTTCCTTGCCCCTCCACCCCCTGCACCTCAATTTCACCATGGCACTGGTGGGTAACATGTTGGACTGCTGCAATGGACTGTTCCACGCTCCTGTGTACATGCACACTTCCCCCTATGAACCTGCCAGATACATACTGTGGGGTACATCCTTTGTCCGTGATGCAGGGTGTCTCACTCAGACTGTGCAGATGGCAGATGCTCCCCGGGGCCAAGAGTGCCCATTCATGCTCCATGTGCATTTCCTGCTTACCCCTATGTGTCCTTGGCAGGATGTTCATTGTGGTACGTGTCCGGGATTACATACGTATCATGGCATTTGGTCATCCATTCCATTCTCACTCTGGCTCAGTCCTGCATCACACACATATTTAGGGTGTCATTGTCTGTGTGGGGCACAGGCCTCCCCCTGTTGCAGGCCCCCTGACTCTGTTCAACTGGTGTAGTGCCTTCTGCATGAATAGGTGTACTACTGACGGTTCACCATGTGTCCTGTTTACTGTCCCATTGTCATCTGCTGTGGTGTCAGTTGACTGAGATGATGCAATTGACGCTAGCCAACACTCTCTGCCAATACACAGTTCTCTGGTCAACCTTTCATTGCCATGCAATGCCTCCATGCATTTTCACTAAGGGGAGGTGGGGGGTTAACTGTAGCCATACAACCCAGTGCATGCACATTGCACATGATGGCTGAACTTGCATTGACACTGCCGTCATGTTAAGTGATTGACATCATAATGTACTTGTTGATGTAGATTGTTGGTAACTTACACATATACTGCACTGCACCCACCCACTTCTGAGCCATTTTACACCGTTCTACATGCCTACTCACTGCTGCAATGTCAAAGTGACCTAGCATGTTAGTTCTGATTTTCATCCCTTCACTCTTATGAAACACACTAGCAGAGGTGCATCCTGTGACACATGTACTCTGTATTGAAACACCCTAGCGGGTGTTTAGCAAAGTTGATTGGTCAATCTGTGGGCTATACTAACTGGTATAGCCCGCAGATTGATTATAGCCTGCAAATCGGGTTGTAATTAATGTGGAGCTGCCTGCACGTATGTATGTGTACACTTTCACATACATCAAAGCAAGCAGCATTGAAGGTGCTTGCTTTGCTGTATGGAATGCTGTTCATATACACCATACGGGTGCATATGAACATGGGTGTATTTGAACACTTTCACATATACATATGCAAGCAGCTTCAACGTTGTGTAGTGCAACATTGCAGCTACTTACTTAGGTGTGTGTGAAAGTGTTTATTTACACATGTGTTCTCAGCAGCATTTTTGTTAAATAACTAATATGTCGTTATTTTACAGAAATGCTGCTGAGATTTCAGCATTGCACCTGTTATGTTCAACCGACACAATCCTGAAGGTGCACTGTTGTGCAGTCCGAGTACACCCAGGCCCACTTAGCAATACTGGTGGAGCCTGGGCATGGTGATTTTACACACTGAATCATGTTTTCTGGAACATTCAATTCAAGGCCCTGAAGGGTGTTTTAGAGGCCTCATGGACCGGCAGCTCAGACCGTACTGGGCGTTATGGTCCCTCATACCTCATTGAAGGCCCTCGCTTTGCTTGGGACATTCACTATGTCTTCAGGCCCATGACGCCCGGTATGGGCCAAGCTGCAGATCAATGAAGCTATATTGGTGATGATGATCTAGTGATGCATGTCTACATGCATATTATGTGTATCATGGTGTGTTTTGATTCACTTGCAGCTGTGGCCATTTGGCTGTTCAAACATGCTTTTGCTACGTGCCATCTCATTGTTGCCATCTGTCATTTCTGCCTGTGATATGTGCCTGCCAGAGGTGGTGTGTGATGTAGGTGATATACTACATTCAGTACATGTGTAGGCTTCAAATTTACATGCATCCATTTCTGCTTTCGGGATGCCATTGCATATCAATGCCACTGGATGCATGCCGGAATTTGAGTTGTGTGTGACATGTCTGCTTCATGTGTTGGCTGTCGATGTAGTGATGTCTGATGTCTATGTGTGTATGGGTTATGTGCTGCTGACATGTATACTCATGTTTGTTTTGTTCACATTACAGGTGATGACGCAATGGAGCCAGAGGATGGTGATATCATTCCAGACATGGGGTTGCTTTTACATCAGCAACCCGGCACAAGTGGGGGCACTGGGGTGGTAGACCATGAGAACCCATTTGTGCTCCAGACCATTGTGTCCAGGGCTGACAATCAGTCAAGCTCTGATGAACACTCTGAGCACAATGTTGAGTTGGATGCACATCATGACGATTCGTCGCCGGTGAGTGATCCTGATGTGGATGATCTTCTGTCCGCGACACCTGCACTGAGGGGCCGGGCAGTGTTGGAACATCCGCCTGTGGTGGTTCTGGATGCAAGGTCACATTCACCAACAGTTGCTGATGTGCCTGGGGCATCATGTCAATGTAGGGATGCAGTCCTGCATCTGCAGGCGGTGCCAATCTAGCAACGACCATGGCTCCTTGGGTCCTGCAGGTGTAATGTCCGGCAACACGGTGGCCGTGCGCCACCAGGGAATGCTGCGTGGGAGCAATCCATGTATGCCAGTTCACAGCAACAGGGGGCAGCTATTGAGAAAATTGCTCAAGGCACAGAAAGTGAAGCCCAATCCATGCTCCCCCTGATAGGCAGGTGGAGCTCCAGCAGCAGGCAGTGCAGTCCACATGCTGCTCACTCAGGCTGGGCATGGCAGCCTCAAACAGGGCACACTGGGCTGAAATGGTGTCTCTGCACAAAGCACTTGCTGCTCAGGCAGAGGCACACAGGCAGGCCCTGAGGGATGAACACCAATCCCTCAGATCTACTCAACATATCCCAGAGGCAGCGGTCAGAAGTGAGGTTGAAGCAGCTTGAGAACACCATCTCGGCTGAGCTACGTGCATGCCAGGAGGTGCTCCAGATGTCATCTGAGGCCATACAGGCAGAACTCCATGTTACACATGCTTCCTTGCAAGAGAAAGCACGCATATCACGTGAGGTGCTTCATGCTGACCTACATGCCTTTGCCACATAGGACCAGGCTTACCAACCCACATGCTTGCTGCCGTGGAGGGGCAAGCTTCAGATAGGCATGGTCAGGCAACTGTGCCACGTCCACCTTCTGATTTCCATCCAGAGGGTGAGTATGACGACGACTTATCTTCCACAGAGGTCGGGCTGTGCAGGCTTTGAGCCCATGGAGTTTTTTTATCTCAACATCATTGCATGTGGGTGTTGAGGTGCACCCTGTACATCCACCCTCCTGGGTGCCCCCCCACCCCGGTCATATGTGGCCATTTAAAAAAAAAATAATAATATTGTTTGTCTATTGTGCATTTATGTGACGTGTGGTGCTTTGTGGCTTTTGAAAGCATCCACTGTGTGTTCCAGCTGGGCCAATACAAGCTTGTCTCGTGTATGTGTTTGTGGCTTGGGGTCCTGACACATACACCACTCCTGTTTCCCCTTTCAATGGGCTTGCAAGGATGGTTCAGTGTGACAGCAAATTACACAGGGGCATTGGACTTTCATCATATCTGTGGCCTGTCTGCTGTACTACTTGTGTATACACCCCTAGTGGGGATTATGGATGTTTTCTCCACGGCATGTCTGCAATCAATTTTGGTGAGTACAGTTTTTAACTGTGCTTTTATTGAAGTTGATTGTGATGTTTTTTCATTTCTTGCCTGTATACATGCTTGATGCACTTCATGCTGTAGATGGTAGCCTGCACCCTTTAGCTGTCAAAGCCACACTGATGGTGGGAGGGGGCTGGGTGGTGACAATGTCAAGTTGGTACATGTTAGGTTCACCCCCTGGGAATTGTGACAAAGGTGGAAGCATTAGGAATCTGACCCAAGAACCACAACTCACAGTCCAGTCCTCACCTGAGATGGCTGCCTAAACTTCTTCTATGCTTCGTTCCATTTGGACGGCACGTTGTATCTGTCTTCCCTCTTGGACTTTGCTGCTGCATGACGGTGCAGTTTTCCTACTGCATTATAGCTCTTTTACTTGTTTTTCACACTCTGGTGCCTTTGGTCCCTGTTTTTCTTCCTGCTACTGTCCTTGTTGCAGATCTGTCCACCCGTCTCTCGGGCAGTTATTTCCACGCACTTGTACGCTGCCTCGGTTAGCCTCAGTACACTCTGTATCACAGCATCTCTCTCTCTCTCGCTCTCTCTCTCACTCCTCCTATCTTTCATCTATTACATCCATACCTGTATATTGACTTCGGCCTTTTACCAAAGATATTTTACCAAAGCTTTTCAACTGTTCTGGCACTTAACTTGCTGTCAGCTGTTTCTGGCAATCTCGCATTCACTCTGCCTTTCCAGACTTGTGCAGTCTCTGCCTTTCTCCGTTCACACTATCAAGGATTGATTGGGTTTCAGCTCAACCATCCAGTTGTGCCAGCCTCCTTGGTTATTTTGTACTCAAGTTCCAGCTATACCCATCAGTTGTGGCATCCTCATTGATTATTGTCTACTCAAGTTCCTACCAATCCTGTTCAACCATTCTACAACTGTGCAACCTTGGAAGTTATTCTATCATTCAGCTTGGACATTTAATTGGCCATATTGTACAACTTTGAGTCATCTACTGGAGACTCTTCCATGGTTGTTTTTTGGTGCCTTGAGGCCTTTTCCCTGGTTTGGGAGTTTGGCTCCTTGGAGTTCTCTGCGATTTGGTATTTTTAAAGGTCAATTTGATGAGGAAATGAGGGAGGGGCTTTCGTTGTCTGACAGTACGCTTGGTCTACAGTGATTGGTCACGGTCTGAGATTGTCAATGTGGGGTAATATGTACATGATGTGTTCTGCTGGTCAATGGATGTTCCTGTGTTGGGTTTACTTTTCAGGTGTCAGGGGATTAGTGTGGTTTGACATACTGGGGTGTCCACATGGGCAATATTCACATGTGATGTTTACAGGACACTGAAGGTAACTTCATTTCACATGCATGTATTGAGTGCATGTCCCTACTGACACACACACTTACACAACGCACCACCACACATACAACCACCCATCCATGCCCACACGTGCACAGATTGCCTTCTCTGCCATGCTGTATCCCTGCAGCGCATGATCACTTACAATTTTCTTTTCGTGTACATGCGTCACTGGGTAATTTTAGTTGCTTGTCCTTTTTTATATGATACTCAAGGTGTATCCCCAACACAATTGCCGCTCACTGTGCTATGTGCTGAGCGGTGTGTTTCAGGGGACATACACAGCACACAGTTTTGGGATTTGTGGATTTGGATTGCCCAATATGCATGCCAACAGGCATTCTGTCTTTTGTTGATAGTGCCGCTGGTGGCATGCATTTGTGTATAACTTTGTGTGGGAGGTTGTTGGTCAGTCATTTTATCTGATTCTATGTCAGGAGTGATTATCTCAGGCCTGTTTCCATTTATCACGTGGCACTTCGTAACTAATTTGTCATTTGTTGTGCATTTGGTTTGCTCTTTTGCTGTTGTATGCCATGTCATGGTGTGGCCGACGAGGGTAATGGGTGTTGGGAGGGTTTGGGTGACACAACAGTGATTTTCATGGCCTGATTTGCAAAGGTATGGTGGGATATGCACCTTGCATGTGTTCCTTTTGGTCACACCGGATTGGTTATGTTTAAGTAGCTAAGGATGCACACAATGTAGCACTTCCATGGAAACATTCTCAGGGTGGTAAGGTTGAGACAGTCGACTGTCTCTTTGTCATCATCGATTGTCACCTGGTATGTGCCATGCCTGTGTGTACTCCCCAGGGGTGGGAGTTTAGGTGAAATATATGGCCACAAGCTGGGTCCGGGCTGCCTCACCACGTGCCCTTTCCCCTCCCATGAGCAGCGCCTGTGCGTGTGGTTGGGAATGTGGGGGCACCACCATGTCCACTAGTACGCCCCGCTGTGTTGCGACATTGTGCAGGACACATGCTGCCACAATGATCCTGCACACTAGTGGGGGTGCATATAGTAGCTGCCCACCAGAGTGGTCAAGGGAGCAAAAGCGTGACATGAGCACTCCGAAAGTGCACTCCACTATGGCCCTGGTTGCAATATAGGCTGTGTTGTATCTTACCTGGGGTGGTGTGGTGGGGTTCCGTATTGGTGTCATCATGTGTGTGCTCAGAGGGTAGGCACTGTCCCTTGGGGAGGTGATGATGGTTGTTGTTGGCTTTGTGTATTTGTCTGTGTGTGACATGCATGCATGTGCACAGACATTTCTACTCAGCAATGAGCCATGTGTCGCCTATGCTTCCGAGCTTCCAGGTCCCGGCTCAGGGCGTACATTCTGTATATGAAAATGACATGGGTACACCCAGGATAGTTTGCATAGACAGAGGAGATGATTCCATGGGCATCGCATGCAACCTGTACGTTGATGGAATGCCAGTGCTTGCCGTTGCGGTAGATGTTCTCAGTGGCCCTAGGTGGACGTAGGGCCACAGTGGTGCAATTCTTGGCACCGAGAACGTAACAACCCCCTAGAGGTTTGTGTGAAAGAATGTTTGACAGCTTAACCAAAGGGAGAGATCCTGGGCAAATAATACAATCTCACTGTACCAGCCAAGCAAACATTTGGCGTTCTCAAAGCCTGCCAACTTTTTGCATTACAATACTGCTGACAAACAGGTCAAAATCAGTCTGTGGTTGATGAGCATCTTTGAGAGAAGGTTGCATAAGGTTGACTGAATCAAACTTAAAGTTATTGGGCCTCATTACAAGAATTTTGGAATGGGTTAACGGGTGCCACTAATGGTGGCGGCACCCGTTAACCCATTCCGCAATATTACGAGTTCCCCTCGCGGGACCCGGTAAGGATGCCTGGTAAAACCAGGTGTTGTTACTGGGTCCCGTGAGGGGACAAGGGAGCTAACAATGGAGCGGTCGTAATCGGCCCATTGTGAGCTCCCTGCACCCATTCGCATTGAGCCCTATGGGGGCTCAAATGGGAATGGTGAAGGTCCGGGCCATGCCCGGTTCCCTGTAGGGGGAATTACCGGGCCCTCCAAACTCATTCAGGGAACCCGGACCCAGATCCGGTTTTGGTGGCAGCCATGCCTCCAATAGCGGCATGGCTACCGCCAAAGCCGTAATGAGGCCCATTGACTTAACAGTAAACGATTATAATGGCATTTCGGTTATAATCCCTGAGATGTTTCAGCGCGTCATGCTTGCAAAACCCAGGCTCAGGAAAAAAATATAGATTTACACAGAGAGTTAAAGATGGTGTGAGAATATGACTGGAATGAAAATGTGGGGATAGAGACAAAAATAAATGGACACAAATAGAGAATGAGAAACAACATAAGTGAGACGAATGGAGAACTAGGAAAATGAAGTGGGAATAATTTAAATGGGTAGTGAGACTTGTAAGACATTTCTCGGGCTGAGGCCCATAGTAGGTACAGCCAAGATTGCTGAGTACCTGCACTTCTGTTTTTCCATTTAAAGCTCTGGCCCCTACATAGTGTATGTCACTTAAGGGACCCTACGCCCCCCATTGTTTTCCTGCACATTTAAATTACAGGGATAAATGGTACATCTCTAGTTATAAATTCATATAATGCAGAAAACGTCAAGCAGGATACTACATCCGTTTCCTAAAACCGGTATGCTCACAAACCACTCTGAAAAAGAAAATGGTCTAACTTGAGTGAAAAGAAAACAGGAGGTGTGCAGGGGTAGAGAGGACAAGAAATCCAGCGACCCAGATCGCAGCAGGACATGCAGTTAAGGTGACGAGGCCTGGCGACCAGGATTTGATGCGGCGACCTTGGCAGTTGTATCCCAGCTGGCGGAGATTATGTATTTCCAGAACACACCGGGCTGATTGCACATCTCCCCTCCTGAGTTAAGCAGAGCAAGATCAACCAAAGCGCCTCACCCCAGGGAGCTAATGCAGTCCCTTCAGACGTGAAGTAATGTGTTTAAGTGTCAGCGGCAGCAATTAATGAAGACGTGCAGCTAGCCGACGGGTGTTTAAAGCCGGGGCCTTTCAGCGGCGGCTACCTTGATGGACATCTACAGTACCCAAGGAGCCAGACATGTTTAAATAGACTGCACTTAGCGCCAGCCAAGGGGGCCTTCCTTGTTCTTCCAGAGGCGGAAACTTTATTAACAATACCTCGCGGTACCGGGTACCCTCCAACTCTCTTCATCGGATAATTATGTTAGCAATTAGTAGAGAGTCAAAGACGTGGATTTCAGTCAACACGTCATTTCCTTTACCTTTCGTGCACAGGAGTCAGCGACCAGCCTTTTCATTGCTTTAGGTTATTTGAAGTAGCATTCATTTACAGCAATTTTTGTTCAATGGTGGTGCGCCGGAGTTCTATTTTATGCCTCAGCTCTGTTGGTTTTTTTTTCTTCAGTTTTGCGATGGTCATGCCAGGAAAGAGAATGCATCACCCATGGCCAGTGTCTCACATTAAATGGGAAAGGTGCATCTACTGGTTTTCCCTCGCAACTTCCCTTTGCTGTTAACAATGTTATGGAAGTATACGCAGGTTAAATTTGCATGCGGCAAGCATGTCCGCGTGCCTTGTTAATTGGTATCGCTGGACAATTAAGATTAGTTGGAGTCCCAGGCTGCCAATCATAAACCATGACTGCATACAGCTGTGTTCGTACAGTACTTGGCACAGTATCAGTGTAGTGCATTTGTTAGAATGGATTACTAAATTCCTGCCTGGTGGAGAGATGTTTAGGAGGCCACACTAGATACAGTGAACAGGGAAACTCTGGGAGCTGTAGCCAAATTAATCAAGGTAGCATGCAGGGTAGTCAATGTAGGCCCTCAATGTAAGTTTTGCGGTGCAGGAAATGTGGTGGTAAAAGTGACAGTAATTCCGTGGGTACAGTGCTTAAAGTGGGCCGGGGCCTGCCCGGGCCGGACCCCGGCAGTCTCCAAAAAGTGGGACTGAGCCGGGGCCCTGCCGGGGCCCCGTCCTACAGCAACATTGGCGGGAATCGCTGGATGCATTATCCAGTCGCGGCCGCA
This sequence comes from Ambystoma mexicanum, assembly GCF_040938575.1. NCBI lineage: Eukaryota > Metazoa > Chordata > Amphibia > Caudata > Ambystomatidae > Ambystoma > Ambystoma mexicanum. The sequence continues at coordinate 1,231,334,886 of NC_090930.1, forward strand.
GCCGCGACGGGAGATGCGCCTGCAATGAAGTCAGGCGAGCTGACAGAAGGAGGAACAATTTTGTCCGTCGGCAAAGCTTTATAAAAGATGGCTCGAATTGTGTACTTTCAAAGCCATCTTTTATACACCCGAAATGTTTAAAAAGATGGCCTGAAAACTAGTCAAACCCTAGGGTATGCACACAAATATATATAAATGTTATACATTTGTGTGCGTACCTTACTATGGTGTGTGTACTATGCAAGCCATCTTTTATAAACGTAGAAATGTTTTACATATTTCTATGTTTAGAAAAGATGGCTTGCATAGTACACAAACCATAGTAAGGTACGCACACAAATATATAACATTTATATATATCTGTGTGTATACCCTACGATTTGCGTACTTTTTAGGCCACGCCCCTCCCACCAGCCACGCCCCCAAATGAGAGCCCCCCCCCCTCGATTTCATACCCCACTTAAAGCCCTGCGTGGGTATCAGGTGTAGCACAGTTAGCAAAAGGATGGTTTGCGCGTGATTTGCTGGTAGCTCTGGAGCGGGATGTTTGCCTATTTCTGTTCTGCAGGGTGGGCCCTGAAGGAGACATTAAGGACACTACGGTTGTGGGAGAGAGGAGGATGGAGCGGGTGCTGCTTTCAACACACAGGCTGCAGGAACTTGATGCTTCATTGCGGTACAGTTTTATGAAATGCTTTCATGTTCACCATAGCTGAGTGCAGGTACTCTTCGTCAAGCTTTGAGAAGTGCAAGTACTCATATCAGGACCACCCCATTTAAAGCACTGGTTGTGGCCCTATAAAGAAGAAGTGAACTAGTGAATTAAAAAATAAATCCCAGTTCATTATAGCTCTTTGGGTCCCGAAAATGAAAAGCAACAAAGCACTTCGCTCACATATTCTGTCCTGTTGTTTAGACACTCTGGGAAGATAATTGTTTGGTTTTTATTGTGTGTTCAGTTCCCGTTTCTGGACCTGGCACATACTAGCAGCACGTCCCTATCAACCATCCCTTGTTTTCCTGCACCAGGCAAAGCTCACTTTAGCTATACCAAAGCGGGGTATATGGGCCATATTACAAAGTGTGTGCTAAAACCGCATCTAGCGCTAGAATCGACAACTGGGGGAGGAACCAGCAGCGTGATTACTTAAAGGCCACAATCCATCAGGGATGCACAGAAAATAGCTTCAAGAAAAGCCGCTTCTCCAACATAAACGGACAGAGGAACACTACTGGCAGTAGCCAAATAGATGTTTGAGAATCCTATACATTGCAAATACTTCTGGAAATCGCTGATAACTGCTGACTTAAAAAAGACAATTCCTCGGCCAATGTGAAATGATTGCACAACACAAACCAGATGTGCACGCTTGCCCAGAAGGCCCAGTTGTCCACACGTGTCCAGAGAACCAATCAGAGCAATACGAGGGGGAGAGCATAGGCTGGAGTAAGGTGAAGGGGTTAGTAGGTAGGAATAGATGGAGATTCTAAAAGGTACAATTGGAGCTACATTGGATAATCATTGATAAGATGCTCAAAGATTAATCCTTTCTTTTACTGGCTTTGCTTGTTGTCTACTCCTGAGTTTGCGAAGTATAAAGATGCACTGGTTGAGGTAATGAGCTTGTCTAGGAGTGAGTCACTATAGTAGGTGTGTCATGTTATAAAAACTAAAGCTGTTCTTAACATGGTACATGAAGATAAAGCAAATCAGGTTTATAACGTGAAGACAAATGATTTTGTTAAAACGACTTCTTGTGTTAAATCACAATGTCCTGCAGTAAATAACTGGAAGCCATCCTTCGATCCATCTAGCAACAATCGGATAAAAATAACAATTCAAGGTCCCAATCTAACACACGCTAAAACTGAAGCAATTGATCTTTGCTTGTCGCACAAAACGAGTGGAAACGACTGGTCCTGGCTCGCTGAAACTTTAAATAATGACCAGTCATGCTAACGCCAGGCACCTTCTTCACGAAAACATTACACACTAGGATCCTGGAACACCAGAGGCTTCAATCATCTTTTCAACACAGCCTGGGCCGCCGAATTGGACATTGCTTGCCTGCAGGAAACGTGGCTTTGTGACAAACCAATACTGGAAGGTTTCGAACTTGCCCATAACCCTGCAATTAAACAGAGTAAAGGCAGACCTATGGCAGGTTTGCTGGTGGCAGTTAAGCTCGATTCAGGCTTTCGGATACTAGGTTCTACTAACATTTCTCCCTTTATCCAAGTGGTAAAGATTGCCTCTGGAAAGGCAACCGATGGCTTGGCTAAAAACCTTCACATCGTCAATCTCTATTGGAATCACGAAGCTGCTGAGTCTAAACACTTTATAGACGAAGTCACAACTGCGCTGGATGAGATTCTGGAAGTTGGCCCTCCATATGAGCTGATCATTTGCGGCGATCTTAACATCGACTGCCTTAATTTCTCAAATCTATCGGGTTATAAGAAGAGTTTAAACAACTTGGGTCACCAATTGTCATCTCAATGGTGCTTAGAAATGGAGCTACGTGATTTGACAATGCTAAATGGTCAAACCCTTGGTGATATTCCGGCGGCTCCAACCTGGAGAAGAGGTGAACAAAAGTCCACACTTGATTACATCTTTGTATCTCCAACGATTCACAAAAGAACTGACAGGTTTAATGTCATCAAAATGATTCATAGCGATCACGACATGGTGGTACAGAAGTTTACTTCGAATCTTCACCCTTCCCAGGACCTATGGTCTTACTCTGTTCGAACAGGAACTGGCCGGGTTCGTTTAAATCTCGAACCAAGTGAGGTGAACAATATTCTTATGAGATTCCAGTCTTCCGACTCTCTGGAGTATGACCACTTGTTGACGCAATACCAAGAATAAAAAAATTCACTAAGAAACACCCAGTTTATACCTAAACATAAATTTGATCTCGAAGTACAAAAACGGAAACGTCTTCTACGCCGACAGTTGAGAATGGCACAAAAAAAACCCCAACAGAACGTGGAAGTCAAGCTCAAAAGATCAAACAGGACTATAAGAACTGGTTAAAGTCCCATAAGGCTATAATGCTGCAAAATGACGCTGAGCTCATGCTGGCAAAAATGGAGTCCGCTAATCCAGCCGATTACTGGAGACTCATAAATGACCATCTTGCTCCTCAACATGCCCTTCAGGCCAACCTGGTGCCCGAGTCAGAATGGATAGATTTCTATGCTGATCTATTCGTAAAGGTACTCATAATCATACCTGGAAGCCCCTAAATTTACCACACTGGGATCTCGCTTTTGGATACGAAGACATCCTGAGAGTCATCAAGAATGTACATGACTCTAGAGCGCCTGGTCCTGATGGACTAACGAACTTTACGATTAAGCACCAGCCCGAATATTGGGCAACTTTCTGTGAGGCACTGTTCAAAAGGTCCATTGAGTGTCGCAAGACCCCCAGCTCATGGAAATCCGCAGTAATCATCCCAATCTTCAAAAAAGGAGACCGCAATAATCCGAAAAACTATAGACCTGTTGCACTCCTTGACGTGTTGGGAAAGGTGTATGCCACCCTGCTTCAGCAAAAACTGCTGGAGTGGTCTTCAAATAACCAGCTCGTAGACCCCAGACAGACAGGTTTTGTAAAGGGGGTAGGTTGCTGCGTTAATCTCCTACTGCTGAACCTCATGAAGATGGAAGCGCTTTGCTCAAATGTCAAGATCTATCTCGCGCTGGTGGACTTATCTCAGGCGTTCGATAGCATAAACAGAGAGCTATTATGGAAAAAAATGGCCAAATGGGCCTGCCCGCCTAGTCTGTTGGACGCCATTTGTGAACTCCACACAAATACCTCAATCAGAGTGCGATTAGATCTAAAAGGCAAGTTATCAGCTCCTATTAACACCTATAGAGGTGTGAAACAAGGCTGTCCCCTTGCAGCAAGCATCTTCAACCTGTTTATATCTGACATCAAAGACGCTTTCGACGGTGTACGTACGTTCCCACCCAAAATTCACGGCACACGCGTAGACTATTTAATCTATGCGGATGACATCATCTTGCTAGATTCAACACCTATAGGTCTACAACGCAAACTTACTGCTGTGGCAAAATACTTATCAGAGAATGGTCTAAATATCAACAGGGGGAAATGCGAAATCATCGTCTTTGAGAAACTGCAAGGTGCAATAACAAATAAGAGGACATTCAAATGGTACATAGACAAAGAACCCTTTGGGCGTGTATTAAACACCCGATACTTAGGGATGCGTCTAAGTGCAAGTAGAAATGACGCTCCTTGGGTCGAAGAAGCAAAGAGAAAATGCCGCCAACTAGCATGTCAAGCTTCTCTAATAAACAGAAAATTTGGAAAATTTTCCTTAAAACCGACCTTATATTTTTTCCAGCAGAAGGCTGTTCCCTCACTAATCTATGCTGGTGAAAATGCCTTTGGCTGTGGGAACGAAGTGTGGAACACTCTTGAAAATAACTTTTGGTCCAAAGTTTTACATCTCCCAAAAGGTATTCCGACGGTCTGTATTAGATATGAGCTTGGGTAATCTCCCTACACGCAAGGGTTGCTTGGAATCTGCTAAACCTTTATAGGAAGCTAACACAAACAAAACCCATGCTCCAAACTGCAATCCTCCAAAACCCAGAGTCTGCCAACGCGCCGTCAATGGTCCATCAATGGAATGAGTTATGTCAGGAGGTTCTTACCTCATATGATATTACGTTACAACTATTGTTAGAAAATCCTGATGCAGCCAAACTGAAGCTCTGGAGAAATGACTGGATAAACACCTGTGCCCAAAGAGCAAAATCAAGGTCAATGCATGAAGTTCCGGGAGAAGCTAGAGCCTATGGCTGCGTGCCGACCTACTTGTCACGGTTTCCGGATCAGTGGTTACGTTCTCTATACCTACAATTCAGATTGAACGCTCTGCCGACGAAGGAACGGCTATGTTATTGGTCCCAACGACCCGACTCAGACCTTAGATGTCGCCTCTGTAACAGCCCAAATGAAACGCTGAAGCACTTGACGATGTCATGCTCTGGTCTTGAGCAAGAAAGAAATCTCATTTTTAGTACAATTACAAAGAACTTTAAATGCTTAACTCGTAACGATTGGTGGAAAGCCTTGTTTGATGGTTCTAACAAACCTGTTTTGTATGCTCTGGTATCTTTTCTTCAGGTAGCTAAAGCTCGCCTATTGGCTATGACAGCCATAAAAAATGAGGTTTAGCCACGAGGTGGTTCATGAGTTCGGGGTGTAATCACACATACTAAACCTAAAATGCAAAGTTATGAGGGCTGTTTTTGAAAGTTTTTGAAAGTCTTGTTAAATTTCTCCTATTTTTAAAGGTTTGTACAAAAACCAAATAAAATAAAAAAAAAAAAAAAAAAAAAAAACTAATTCTGTGTCGGGAATTACGCCATTTTGGAACACCCCGCACATTTTTGGATAATGTTGATGATGATGACGGTTGTGAGTTGTTGACTGAGTATTTTTATGTGCATCTCCAAGTAGTTGGTAAAAAGTATGTTTGAAAATTGGGTTGTTGAAATAAAACTGAGGCCACCAGGGGGGCACGCCCATGGAAGCTGCCTGAGTGTGACCTCTTCCCCACCTTGGACTGTTAGGTGATATGAGGCTCCACTTAATGTCCCACCCCCTGTGAAAATTGCGGAGTGTGAATCTGCCGCACATCTGGCCCAAAAAGCAGAGGGAAACCGGGGAAACTGAAAACGAGCCCCGGGGACTTTGTGACACTGACTTTTCCACCACGATAGTTTGGCCAGCCGGCCTGCATCGGCCGTAATCCCACGGAAAAGGCTGGCACCGATGGAAGATAGGAGGGACAGCTGGAGAGGACTGCAGTGTGGTGGTCGTGTGAGAACCCCACCCCGGACCCTGGAGGGCGCTGTCCCAGGCAGGGGTGAGGGTCTGACCCGCTTGTGAGCCCCCACCCGGAGGTGCGCCGATCGAGAGGCCGGTGGAGCTGGCGGTCTGCGGGGACACCCAGGAGGGGGGGCCTTGGAGGACACACCATAGAGCTGCAGGAGCATGGCCCGTGGTCTGCCCTGGGAGGCGAAGACTTCTCCTGTAGGAAGCTGACCGGGACCCTGAGCACCGGGACACAGGCGCAATGTGCATCTGCAGGAGCGGAAAGTGTTGGAGAACCGGGAGGTGAGAGTGATTGCCATGGGGCTCAGGCCAAATAAGCTGTACATGGCAGAAGGGAGGAAGAGTCTGCAGCCCTAACCGGGTGGGGTGGATAACGCGGGATGAGCCATCCCCCACAAACGTTCTATGGGCCCACAGTCACTCTGACTGGAACAGCAACTTGACCAGAGGGCAATGAAGGAGCGCTAGCCCAAGGATTGAGCTTCTGCCCACCAAGAATAGACTCACAGGGAATGTTGGTAGTAGCATAAGTGCAACAGCATATTTAGCGTGGACACACTCCATCAATGACACCCACAAACAAATAAAAGGCCACCTTAGCACAATTTAAAAGCGTTAGAATGAACATGTGAAGATATTGAGGCACCCACATCTGTGGTGAACATTTGGGAGAGACAGAGGGAGCCCCTCCCTGGCATTGGCCTCAATAGGGGCTGAACCGCACCAGAGGATCAACAAGGTCAGCCTTTTAGGCGGGAGAAAGTGCTAGACACGGGTCTGGACATCCCTCATGGACTACTACTGGGCAGGCGGGGATTGGGTGTCCGCTGACCTACAGTGAGCAGAGCACTTCCCCACACGTGGTGAAGGGGGGTGAGGGCCCTCAGTTTTGGGGCATGTGCCCGCCAGCCCCAATAGGGGTGGAATCAGTAGACATTGCCAGTGGAGACTCTGTGGCTGTCCAGTTTGGGACGGCGGACCACGTGTTCTATACAGGGGTCCTTCAAGAAAGAGTGTGCACCACACTGAAGCGGAGATCGAGCCGGAAGAGTTTGTTGGGTGGTAGGACCAGTGCCCCACACGCGAAGAGGAGAGGCCTCCCTGAGACACAGGGCAAATGGAGAGAGGATCCCACAGAGCAGGTGGGTCTGGCAGCATGTGAGGCAGAGCTGGTGATTACTCGACTCACAATACTGTGGATGAAACAGAAGAGAGTGCTTCACCCTCCAGAGCTGAGATTGAGACTGTAGAGTGGAGGAGGGTGGTCCCCCCCCACCGGGACCAGGTCATTGTGGTTTGGGCCCCCGAGTCTTGGGCGTTTGCCCGCCATGGGGGATTGCATCATGGAGGTACACAGGCCTTTGAAGGAACACCCACTTCAACCACCACGCCGAGAATTGGTGAAGAGGCTAGAGCCAAGGAAGGGCACACATCGGCTGTTGGGCTGCGGTGCATTGTGGCAAAGCAGAGGTTAGCCACATATAGGTACATGCTGAGCCGCCCCTGCCTTGAGACTCTGGGGCACTGCAAAATGTCAGGGTCACCAGAGGAATCAGCAGCTACCAAAAAGGACCTGGTGCCCCTGATGGAAGAAATAAGGAATATGAGAGCGGACATTGGAAGCTGGGTCAACAGGATTACCCAGAGGATAGATAAGATTTGGATTAAAACGCTATATAAACCTAATAAACATAAACATAAGATGGTGGAGAGGCTGAAAGAGGTTGAAAATAATCAGACTTCCCTCAATACCCTCGAGACGCACATGGGCATGCTGATATCGGAAATTGAAAGCCGGGAGGAGGAATTCCGGATAAAGATGGATGATTTGGAAAATCGCGAAAGGCATAATAAACTTAGGCTCTTTGGAATCCCGGATAAGGATGGGGAGTCAGAACAAGAACTGAAAAGAACACTTCCCAAGATCACGAAGTTGATGTTTGAAGATGACACGATTGACAAATCAAAGATTGAGTGGATACACCAGGCCGGAGGGGCGGGTGGGTGCCACAGGGCAGTCTTGGCTCGATTCCATAATTATGCGTATAAAATGAAGATACTGGAGAAGGTGAAACAAAAGTGCCTGATCACCTATGGCTCGTCAAGACTTACGATTTTTCAAGATCTATCCGCCCTGACATTGGGAAGGAGAAGGATGTGTGCACCCTTAACAAAGTGGTTACAGGAAAAGGGAGTGCGGTACAGATGGGGTTTCCCGATCTCCCTCCCGTTTGAACTGGACGGACATAAACAAAGGCTGATGACAGAGGGGGACATTCGCAGGGACATGGAAGAGCTGCTGCTGTGAGGATCTTATGGCGAGAGGAATCAGAGTGAGAGACCAGATGACGAAAGACAATGGCATATCAAAGGGCCATAGAGGAGGAGGATTGCCGGATCCAGAAAGTACAGGAAACTAAAGGCATCAACCGTGGTGGACAGTTGAACCCCACTGTGGTTACGGTACTGTTGATGAGTGTAAAAGAAGAGGTTGGGAGGGGTTTGAAAGTGATGAGGGGCCTGGGAGTTCCCTTGCTGGCGTAGGATGTTGCAATATGGTAGAGGGATTGGGCGAAGCCAGTGGGGGCTATGTGCTGGCTAAGTGGGCGAGGCCCAGAAAGGGGGCTGGGAGAGGGAGGGGCTCAGTGGCAGGTGAGATGATAAGTGACGGACCGTAGGGGGAACGGTCCCAGCTGGTGGTCCTTACTCACCCCTGTGAAGATAACTGGGAGGTGTTGTGCGCCTGAAGAGGGGATGACGGGAGATGGGGGGATAAGGGGGAATGGGTGTGGAATAGGTTACTCTTGTTGTTGAGTTTTATCGGGTGTGAGATGATGGAATCTGTACTTGGCCACCAGGGGAAGGGAGGAGGGACATTGGTGGTGGGATAACGCTATGGCAGTAAGCACAAGTGCCCAGGGAGGTGGACGTCTTAGGGTGGGAACTTTAAAAATATAAAAGGGATGAACTGACCCACGAAAAGGTTGTTAGTGAGTAGGAAGTTCTGAAGAGCGGGTCTTGACATGTTGTTCCTCCAAGAGACTAAATATGTGAGAGGAGAGGAACGAAGGGTCGTGGGAGGTGGTCTGGAAAGGAATTTTGGGGCTCCAGTCCGTTGAGGAAAGCTGGGGTGGGTATTCTTTTCAGTAAGGGAATGAAAATGGAGGTGACTAAGGTATGGGCAGGCATAGAAGGCAGGGCTCTCTTGGTGGTGGATACTGTAAAGAAGCTGTGTTTTTCGTTTGCTACAGTTTTCTGCCCTAACCAGGGTCAAGTAAGGGTTTTGTCAAAAACCCTCTCGAAAGTGATGTTGGAGGACTCGGGCCACATAGTATTGTGGGGTGATTTCACTATGTGGGCCGACATCAAACTGGATAGACAAGGGGGGGATGCTGGAACAGGGAACCATCTGGTGAGGGGGTGTGGGGAAGTCGTGGAAATGTTGGAGGTTTATGGGCTCAGAGATGAATGGCAGTATCGTCACCTGAATGAAAAGGGGTATACTTTCTACTTAGCCCCACATGGCACTTTTACTAGGATAGACTATATGTACACCACAAGAGGGCTATGGGACGAGATGCTGGGTTCTGAGATCGCTCCGATCACATGGTCAGACCATGATATGGTGACAGTGGATTTTAATACCCAATTCCTGGTACATAAAGGGTCCAAATGGAGTTGTAACAATTCACTCTGGAGGAATCCGGTGTTCCAGGCGGAAATGGTAACGGAAATTGGAGAATATTTTAAAGTAATACGGGTGAGGTTTCAAGGAGGACAGTGTGGGGTCTGCGATGGCGCCATGGAGTGGGATTCTGATCAAGGAAGGGGCGAGAAAGTAAAGAGAGCAGACGTTAATTGAGAACAGACTGAGAGAGGATGTTATCCACCTTGATAAGAGAGTAAAGGCTACCACCAGAGAAATAGAGGGCATAGTCCTCGAGGCGAGTAGGTTAAGGGAAGAGTTCAGGCTCCTTGAGGAGGGACAAACAATCAGGAAACTACAGTTCCTGAAACAAAGGTTCTATGAGAAGGGAGACAAAGCAGATGCATTACTTGCAGCCAGGTTACAGGGACAGCGAGCTTAGAGATGTGTGGCGGACATAGAAGGGAGAGGTGGGACATGTGGCCAGGGCACAGAGGGGTTTCAGGAGGCATTTGCATCATTCTATGAAAACCTTTATAGATCTGAAGCCAATCAGGGGACCGAGGACATATCAGCATACATGGCTGAAACTCAGATGCTGAGGCTCTCCCAGGAGGAGGCCGGGGCACTCGAAGCCCTGATTACGGCAGAAGAAATTAAGAGGGCGGTGGTGAGATTGCCAATGTGCAAAGCCCCGGGGGAAGATTAGTTTATGGCAGGCTTTTACAAGTCATTTATCTCCTCTGTCGTCCCATTCATGGCTGAACCTTTTAACAACATTTTCGAGACTGGGGAGGCCCCAGATTCGTTTTCCCAGGCACTGATATCAGTGATTCACAAGGCGGGGAGAGACCCCAGAAAGTGTGGATCCTATCACCCAATTTCCCTCTTGAACATCAATGCTAATATCTACGCAAGGGTACTTGCAGCTAGATTAGAAATATATATGCTCCACCCGGTTCACCCGGACCAGGTGGGCTTTGTAGTGGGTCGACATGGTGCAGACTCAATGAGAAAAACCTTGCACTTGCTTCATGACTCAAGGGAGATGTGTGGGGAACCTGCTCTCCTCTCGGTCGATGCTGAAAAAGCATTTGATCGGGTGGAATGGGGCTTTCTTGAGGCAGTCAAGGGTAAGGTGGGCCTGGGGCCTGGGTTTAGGAGGGGCATAATGGTGGTGTACACATTCCCAAGGGTGTCAGTGGCAGTCAATGGTGACTATTGCTGATGGTTCATTTTGAGTAGGGGTACAAGGCAGGGTGGCCCCCTGTCACCTATTCTGTTTGCCCTTTCCCTGGCACCCCTGGCTCATAGAATAAGAGGGGACCCCTGAGTGGAGGGAGTTGTGGTGCGAGGGAGAGAGTACAAAGTGGCATTATACACAGATGATATGCTCCTGCACCTGAGGAAGCCCCCACCCTCCATACCAAGGGTGATTCAACTGATTGAAGAATATGGAGAACTATCTGGCTTTACGGTAAATAGGGCCAAATCGGTCCTATTTCCTTTGAGGGGCGAAGTGACTGAAGACATGAATAGATTTGGTCCACTGGGAGTAACGGTTAAGTGGGACACATTGCGATACCTGGGGATTAACCTGACAAGGGAGGTGGGAGCTTTGTTTGAAGCTAATATCCCTTCACTGATAGTTGGCTTCCGCGCAGACCTTGAAAGATGGGGGAAACTGACTATATCATGGCCAGGACGCTGAAATGCCCTGAAGATGGTGTACCTCCCAAGGTTCCTATATGCATTCAAGATGCTACCGATCCGGATGCCTGAGTCTTTTTCTCAGGAAATAAAGGAGGAGATTCTTGAGTTTTCGCAAAGGCAAGAATTGCGCATGAGGTTCTCACCATACCAAAGGATAGAGTGAGAGTGCGATTCCCAAACCTGAAACTTTATTATGCAGCAGTTCAACTAAGGGTCCTCACACCCCATCTTAGGATGCAGAAGGATCTCAATGGGGTTGATCTGGACAACCGCAATTTAGCTCCCACCACTGTATTGGAGTGGCTGTGGGTGCCAAGAAGTTAGCTCCCATGTACGGTCAGGGACCACCAGATTCTAGGCACCATCTGGGAGATCTGGGGGGATAAGGTGGATATGCATGGGGTAACTACATGGCCATCTCCCCTGAGCCACATCTGGGATCCCGGCGTCCGGGATGCGATACCATACCCTAAGAGATTTCAATCCTGGTTCGAGGCAGGCCTCGAGCAGGCTGGGCAACTGTGTAAAGCTGGAACCTTTATAGCGATTGAGGACTTGGAAGGGGAATTGGGGATAGGTCCTCTGTCAGTCTTTTCTAACCTCCAGCTAAAGGGAGTCCTCACAAGTGGGAAATGGAGGGAGGCGATTCAGAGAGATCGTACCCCCTTTGAAAATCTCCTAGATAAAAGAAGAGAATTTAGGGGTCTGATCTCGGCGATGCACAGTGCATTGTTGAATGCGGGGAAGAGGCCCACAGAACACCTGAGGGGTAGGTGGCAAAGGGATATGGGAGGGAGATAGATGCAGAGCTTTGGGTGAAAATGTGTAAAGGAGTCCCGCGGACAGCGATTTCCAGTGAGTATGAACTGCATGCTATCAAGCTTCTCCATAGGTGGCAATATGACCCTGTTCGGCTCTCGAAGATGTTTCTGTCGGCAAGTCTTATGTGCTGGTGCAGATGCAGAGAAAGAGCTGATTACTGACACATGTGGTGGGGATGCATGGAAATTAAGGTGTTTTGGGGGAAGTGCTGGGATGGTTTAAAGATCTGGATGGGATCCATCGCACCAAAACACTATTCCTGATTTTATTTGGGTTGTAGGAAGTAGAGGGGGAACTTAGAAATTTGATGGGAGTGGTAATGCCCCTGCTGCTCGCAGCTCAGGCCTGCTTGGTCATCAAGTGGAAAGGAGTTAAGAACCCAAGCAAGAAGGAATGGATTCATGTTACATTGAATATATGCATAATTGAAAGGATAACTGCAGCGCTCCATGGGAAAGCAGGGGCACATGAGTTGATGTGGGGCGACTTTCTGGCTGTACATATGCAGGGATCAGGCAAGAGATGATGTGGGCACTAAGTGGGGAAGGGAAACCGTGCGAAGAGACATAAAAGTTGATAGTGACCTGTTCGACCAACCAAAGGGCCCAATTAATAGACCAAGATACCAATATGGGGAAAACCTCCTGCAAGGTGGCTAAAGGCACTGGTTAGTCATAGGAGATAAGGACTTTCTATCCGGACACACTCAAAGTTTAGGCATATGTTTATATTGTGTTGAAGAAGACTATGTTTAAGGGGGGCATGGAGGAGGGGCTGGTGTAGGGGATTAACATTAACAATCAAAAGGGGAGGATATGGGGTGAGGGGGTGGGTAAGGGAGGTGTTATTGTTTCTTATCTTCATGATTTAAACACCTCATGTTTACTGTTGATTCTGGTTGAACATTTGTATGAAAATTGGTTGTATGAAAATGTCAATAAAACTAAAGTTTTTTTAAAAAAAAGACAATTGGGTCGTTCATGTAATATCTAAAAATCCCCAAGGTCTTAGTCATTAAGGCTCACACCTACTTGCTTACGAAGTAGCTCAATATGAAGGGTATCTTGATTTTGATAACCTTACCCTACACTGGAGCCTTGTTTGTTAAACTACGACTTGGCGGGGCGTGGCTTAGCGCTGACAAGGATGGCCGCCTGATTCCCGTGCTCCAGCTCTTGTGGCATAATGTATATTATCAACTTCAACCGCTTTCAACTATAAGCTTTTAAATTTTGCGTAGCAGGTTCCTGCTTCATCTCTGGTGGTCTGTGGTTCTGTTTTTCTGGCTCTGACACCAACTTGGAGGCCCACACAGCTGCTCCTTGTACCGGGACCCAAGCAGCGTCATCCCGTAACAGAGCTAGCTGGTTCTTCCTGTCAGCTGGTCACTCGAACACGATGTGAGCAGCGCTTATCTCCTGGCATCACGTTCCTTCGACAACACAGGCTCTACATCTAAACAAAGGATTGCAGTGGGTTTTTGAAGCTTTTTTCTTTTTTGTATTTTTTTCTTTTCTTTTTTCAAGATAACAAGTGCTATAAGTGTGGACACCATAATGTACTTAATAAATCTATCACCTTTCATATAAAAATACTAAAATTCTATTTTGAGGATTTCTAAACTGGTGGAATTTGAAATAACTGCCATTACACATACCTTTGCACACCTCCATTTGATCAAATTCTCTCCTGAGTCATTTATTTATGAACAGCATTTTTCCTAAATACCTCAACCTGTGTGGGACCCATTAAGGCATAAAAAATTAAATTAACGATGTTCCATCATCTCCATACAACAGTCTTATAAGACAGAAGAGTGTTTCACCTACGCCTAGAGAAGAACCACTTGACCCAAACATGCAGGTCATCCTTATCGAAATTAGAGCCTTGTCACCGTTTATGGAAGCAGTAAATGTCAAATTGCAGCAACTGCATGACAAATGGTCCACGTTTTAATCAAGGATTACAGAAGTTGCTACACATGTCAGTGATTCCGAACATGTCACACACTAAGTACAAATGCTTGAATACACAATTAAATCCCTGCAAAAACAAACGCAACACTTGGAAAATCAAAACAGGAGTAATAACCTGCTCATTGTTGGCCTTCCCAATGGTATTTAAGGAAATAATACAATCCTATTCCTTAACAATATGCTCACCAAACTACTGGACCTACCATTGTCAGCCCAACTCAACATCCAAAGAGCCCACCTTGTAGGCCTAATTAACTTGGCGCAAACCTCCAGTCATTCCTCCACAACCCTCATATTTGCACTATTAGACTACACACATGTTATGCCTATCTGGAAAAAAAAACAAAACTAATTAAAAAGCTCACCTGGAATGGCAGAGCAATCTTTATTACCCAAGATGTGTCCAACGTCACAGCTGCTAGAAGAAAATAACTTTTAGCCCAAAGACCAGCCTTAAAGCAGCTAAATGCAAGATAGTACATGATTCACCCATCTACACTTAAAATAACCCTCAATGTGCATGCCACCACCTTCCAAAACCCATTGGAACTAAGATACTTCATTCAAAACCAAAAGAAAGAAGAAATGGAATCTTCAAGACTTCCAGTGTGATGTGCACCAAACATTTATGACTAACTTGCCACAATAGATCTCTGCTGTTTTGTCATCCACCGGAGCGTTATGTAGAGACAGCCGCCTGTTCAATAGCGCTCCTATCTCCATTTTTCTTTTTGCTCAACATGAATCGATGTGGCTGTATCCTGTTAGCCACTACAATTTTTGATATCCTTTATTTTTATGGTGATATATTATCCATGTCTATTATCTTTGTCTCCCCATCTTCATTTTGTGTCTCTTTCCCTTTGTTTTCTCCATGTGCACCTGTATATCCAATTTCTTATACAAGGAAGCTATTAACTACGACTTCTGGATCCTTCTACTGTAAACAATGATATTTAATGCTACTTTTGGGAATGTTAAAGGTTTGCACAACCCTGTGAATAGACAGAAAATATGATCACACCTAAATAGAGCTTAGCCATCTATTGCCTGTATTCAGGAAATACACCTTTCACAAGTAGAAGCTGGGAAAAATAATGGTGTCATCACTTTGACTAATAAGGATTTCAATTGTAATGTTTTAACAAACAAATCAGATGACATTGGTAGATGGGTTTCAGTTACAATTTTAGTTGACTCCAAGAAATATACCGTAATAAAATGTCTATGGTCCAACTTCGTCTGACCTTCTTCTGGTTATAGCTTAAAAACGACATATTCTGAGCTAATCTCATTATATGTGGCGATTGTAATTACATTATGGATCTGTTCCTCGATAGGAAATCCTCTGTTCATTTAAAAAACAAAATCTCATATGCAGTTTAAGAAATGCATCTCAGAGTTAGGCCTAGTTGATGCCTGGCATATTATGCACCCCACTGATTTAGAATACACCTTCTTTTCTAATCCCCTCGAAACTTTATTAGGGTTAGACTAAATATTTATTCCAAAATCTTTAACTAGTTGTCTCAGAGATGCCAACATTGAGTGTGTATCATTATCTGACAATGCTCAAATGCTCCTTCAATTAGCGTCCCCACAAGACACTTGCAAATCCAATAGATGGAGATTCAGCATGGTCCTCTTGAAAGATGAACTATTTACACCCTTCATTACCCAACATCACCATAACATTTTCTTAAAAAATAAAAGTCAAGACACTTTGGTTAGTAACAATTGGAGTGCATATAGAGCAGTTTTTAGAGGGTGCATCATATCCCTTGCTGAAATTAATAAGAAGAAACTCAAACAAGAATCGGAAAACATCCTCACGCAAGTTAAAATCGTAGGTGCCCAATGCACACGCACCAACTCAGAAGCTACTCTAAAAAATATTATGAACCTCAGACTACAATATAATAAGCTGGTTACACAATATTCCTGTGCTACACTCTTAAAATATAAAGCAAAAATTTACCAATTTTCTATTAGATCAAGTACATCTCTGGTGTCATACCTGATCACAAGGTTCCAAAAGCGGCAGGCAAAAGCAGTCCGTGAAAGAAGAAACATGTCTGGTACATGGGTAAGTAGTTTTCCAAAAGCGGCAGGCAAAAGCAGTCCGTGAATGAGGAAACAGGTCTGGTACACGGGTAAGCAGTTTTCCAAAAGCGGCAGGCAAAAGCAGTCCGTGAATGAGGAAACAGGTCTGGTACACGGGTAAGTAGTTTTCCAAAAGCGGCAGGCAAAAGCAGTCCGTGAATGAGGAAACAGGTCTGGTACACGAGCAACTAACATAGGATTGAAGACGGAACTTCTAAATACCGGGATGCAACTTTAATCAGAAGCAGCGTTTCGCCCGGTTCCGAGGTTTAAAACGGGAAGGAGAAGGCGGAACCGGACGAAACCGAGGCTCACACGTCATCGCCTCTGAGCTGACAGCGGTAGGCGGAAAGCTGGGAATTGTAGTCCAAACTTGCCGTAGAATGCTGCGGAGTGAGCCGAAGCCACTATTTTCCGGGGCAGTTGCCAGTGGGCGTAGAATGGGTTTGCAATATGACGCATACCCTTACGGAGGGCAATATCCTTCCTGCGGGCCTGCCGAGGCGTAACAGCATCCACCCCCAAAGGCGACACACCCCCCTATGGGCATGGAAGCGGCGAAGCAGGGCCGGGGCATGGATATTAGATAAAGGCTCCCAAGACCTATCCTCAGGGCCAAATCCCTTCCAGTCAACCAGGTAAAAAGGACGACCCCTCCGAAGTCGGAAATCCAGGATATCAGCCACCTCGAACTCATCATTGCCATCCACCCGCACCAGGGATGGGCGGACCGGCAACTGCATGTTGGCTGGGCAAGGCTTCAGCAGACTGAAATGAAACACTGGGTGCTGTTTCCAGGACGAGGGCAATGAAAGAAGCACAGCAACTGGATTTAAGACCTTTGTAACAGGAAAGGGACCCACAAACTTGGGTAAGAGCATTCGTTTACCAGGTATCCTCAGGTTGCGTGATGACAACCAAACCTTCATACCCACACGATAGTTGGGGGCAGGTGTCCGATGCATGTCTGCAAATTTCTTTGCTTTTGCCTGAGCATGCAGCAGGTGTTGATGAACGACCCCATGAATGGACTTGAGGTCCCGAACACACGCATGAGCCGCTGGATTGTCAATGGGAAGGTCAGGATCCAGGGGCAAGGACCGCGGATGGTGTCCGTAAAGTGCAAAAAAGGGAGATACACCAGAAGCGGCATGCAGAGAGTTATTACAAGCGAATTCAGCGGGTGGTAGCAACGCCAACCAAGAGGACTGGAAACGAAGTGTAAGGCAGCATAGGTATTGCTCGAGAGTAGCGTTGTGCCGTTCAGTCTGCCCATCGGTTTGTGGATGGAAGGCAGAGCTGAACCTGTCATCGATGCCAAGAGATGCCGTCAGAGCCCTCCAGAAACGTGACATAAACTGCGGCCCGCGATCTGAAACCACAATAGAAGGCAGACCAAAGAAATGAAACACCTTTTTAAGGAACAATGAGGCCAATGTCGGAGCAGAGGGCAAACCCACACAAGGAATGAAAAGCGCCATCTTTGTGAAATAATCAATTACCACCCAGATGGTGTCAAAACTGTCAACCGGTGGCAGGTCCACAATGAAATCCATAGAGACCATGTACCATGGCTTGTGAGGGACCGGGAGTGACTGCAACAAACCCACAGGTTTAGACCAGGAGACCTTACATTGAGCGCACACAGAACAGGAGGTCAAATAGTTAACCACGTCTTGAGACATAGACGGCCACCAGGCCCAACGACGGAGCAAGTCCAGAGTCTTCTTTTGGCCTGGATGAGCCGCAATCAAGGAGTCATGGGACAAAGCAAGGACATGGAGACGAGCTTTCCCCGGGGGCACACACAGGCGGTCCTGAATATAGGGAAGTCCTTGTACCACGTCAAGATGTAGGGCTACACATTCCTCTTTATGTGTATTCTCCCAGTCAGAGATTAAAGAACGGAGCAAAGGGCGTGGAGTACATGCACATACTACCCTAGAAGGCAGCAGAAGAGGGCAATCGGGTTTGCTTTGCTCCAGGTGAGAGGGCAGGCGAGACAAGGCGTCTGCACAAACGTTGAGACGGGCTGGCCGATACGTGATGGTGAAATTGAACTGAGAAAAGAAAAGGTGCCAGCGGGCCTGCCGGGCAGTGAGACACTTCATCGACTTGAATGCCAATAGACTCCGATGGTCAGAGAAGACAGTGACCGGATGACGGGCCCCCAATAGGTGGTGACGCCATTCTGAGAAGTCCTTGACTGCCAGCAACTCTCTTTCCGTGATAGGATAGTTGCGCTCGTATGTTGCCAGTTTTCTCGAAAAGAACGCAACCGGATGAATCTCACCCGAGTCCTGACAGGGTTGCGACAGTATAGCCCCGATGGCCGTCCCAGAAGGATCAGCTTCCACAAAAAAGGGTAGGAGCGGATCGGGATGTTGCAGCACTGGAGCTGAAGAAAAAGCTGCCTTTAAGGCCTAGAAGGCGGATTGCGCTTCTGGTGTCCATCGGTATGGCTGTTTCGAGCTAGTTAAAGCTGTTAAAGGAGCTGAGATGGTAGAAAACGAAAAGATAAAGCACCTGTAAAATTTTGAGAACCCCAGGAATGACTGTAGGGCTTTGGTTGTAGTAGGAACAGGCCATTCCAAAATGGCCTTAACCTTGGACTGGCTCATCCGGATGCCCCGATTGGTAAGGTCATAACTTAAAAACTCAACCTCTGATGAATTGAAGATACACTTCTCGGCTTTGACGAAGAGATGGTTCTCTCTCAGCCTTTGTAAGACGAATCTCACATGTTCGGTGTGTTCACTCTTGGATGAAGAATAAATCAGTATATCGTCTAGGTAGACCACAACAAACCGGTCCAGACAATCGTGAAAGACATCGTTCATGAAGGCCTGAAAGGTGGCCGGGGCGTTACACAACCCGAAGGGCATCACAAGGTATTCAAATAACCCGTACCGGGTCTTGAAGGCGGTTTTCCACTCGTCCCCCTCTCTTATGCGAACTAGGTTGTAGGCACCCCGCAGGTCAAGTTTGGTAAAGATTATAGAAGAACCTAGATGATCCAAGAGTACAGAGATCAGGGGCAGAGGGTACTGGTTTTTAACTGTGATTGCGTTTAATGCCCTGTAATCAATGCAAGGGCGAAGGTCACCTTCCTTTTTAGTAACAAAAAACGGAGGAGACGCTGCCGGTGATCTCGATGGTCTGATGAACCCTGTAGCCAATGCCTTGTCAATGTACTCTTTTAGCACTTTGTCTTCTGGCAGTGTGAGCGAATAAACCCTGCCAGCAGGTATTTTAGCCCCCAGTACCAGGTCGATAGGACAATCATATGGCCTGTGTGGGGGCAACTGGTCTGCGCCACCTTTATCGAAGACGTCCCGGAAAGAAGCGTATTCCACAGGGATACGAGGTTCGATGGCATTGGTAATGGCACCTATCAAGGCCATTGAGGCCACCAGGGCTTGACAGGAAGTACCGGAAATGCTACTGGTCTGAAAACACCTTTCGATACAGACAGAGGAAGGGAATTGTACCACCTTCCTGGCCCAGTCGATGTCAGGATTGTGGTGCTGTAACCACGGAATGCCCAAAATTACACGAATCTGGGGGGCCTTAATTAGGTCAAATGTGAGTGTTTCAGTATGTCCATCGTCCGTTTGCATACGGACGAGAGACGTGCTTTGTGTAACCAGACCCGAGACCAGAGAAGAGCCGTCTACTGCATGTACGGCTTCAGGTTGTGGTTTAGAAACCACAGGAACATTATTGCTCATGGCATAGTCATAATCCATATAATTCCCAGTAGCACCGGAATCAATTATAGCCTGAGAAGAGAAAGAACAGTCAGTTGTAGTGGTAAATACCACTGGCAGACTAACAGGTATGGTAATTGCCACATTCGAGTCCAAAGATAATACCCCCGGCGTAGGGATTCCTGCTATCGCCGGGTTCTGGCATTTCCCGCCATCTTAACAGGTCTTTTTGGACAATCCTTGAGTTGGTGCTCAAACGAACCACAGTACATACATAAATTGTTGGATCGTCAGTGTTCACGTTGTGCCGGAGACAACAGACCACGCACTGCCCCTATCTGCATAGGTTCAGAAGAAGCAGAGGAAGGAGGATTAAGGGAATCAAGCGAAAGGGGTACTGGAGCCACATTTTTCCGTTCTCCCTTCCTTTCAGATCGTCTAGCATCTATTTGTAAGACCAAATCAAGCAACTCCCCGAATGTGGTAGGGATTACTGGCACAGTAGCCAGGTGTCTTTTAACTCCTCAGACAATACTTTGTAGAATACCGCAGATTTCTTCTCTTCTGGCCAATCCGTCTCGGCTGCCAACTGATTGAACCTAGTGAGGTATGCAAACAAGGAAGACGTACCCTGACGTAAATTCAAGAATTCTAGGTCCGTGGCCTGTGACTTGTACCGGGTATCAAACACCCTATTCATGGCTGTGATAAGAGCGTCACAGTCATACAAAACATAGCTATTGGATTCAAGCAGGGGATTAGCCCAGGCTGCCACCGTCCCTCCAAGGTGTGAAAGGACAAAGGCCGCCTCGTGGTAGGATTGGGAAAGGCAGAAGGACGACAAAGAAAATGCAATTTGCATTGGTTGATAAATGTCCGGTATTACTTTGGGTCACCAGTAAAACGTTCCGGAGGGGCCAATGGGAATTGTGTGGCCATCAGAACAGGGCCAGAGGTGAACCCAGAGGCGGAGGCTGAATGGGCTCAAGAGCCTGAGGCAGTAGCACCGGATGGATCAATCCCCAGAGTCTAGGGTGCAGGAAAGGGCCTCATGTTATCAATCCGCTGGTGTAAGGCATCATGCGCTGCAGTCATGTCTGCCCATAGTTCGGATACCAAATGAACCAGAGTGGCCAACGGATCCGCTTCTTCCATGGCTTCTGATTTTGTACTCACCGGACGGGGAGTATACCAAATTGGTGGCCGGAAGGCACAGGACTGAAGTATTGATTGAAGAGCTAGGTCGGGGCCTCCAACCTAGCCTCCTCTCAGTGAGGGCACAAGACCTTTTTAACGATATGACTCTCTGCTGGGTAGGACCAGGCAGAGAGACTGATCGCTCAAAAGGGCGGGGAGGACACGCCGCCAAGAACCCAGCTGTAAAGGAAAAACAAGAGGTGAGCAAATGGGAATAAAGAAAGATACCTTTCCCTCGATACTTCTTTCTAGTAGTACCTGAACTATGCCCTCCCCTTGTTTCAAGGTAACCGGAAACCACCTACAAGTAAGAGAGGAGAATGTAACCTATCCTGACTATAGTTGTCAATTAGCTAAGGAAAATAAAAAAAACCCTTACCACTAATGTGCTGTTGAATCTGTAATGTCCAAAGAGTTCATGACAACGGAAGTGTAAAATAACAAATAGGTAGGTTAGTTAGGGAAACTGAACCCGGGCAGAACGAGGGCCGCACTAGAGTCGGGTAAGTGCAATATCCGCAAAGCGTCCCTGTGCACTACTGAAGAATGTCCAATGGAAGTCTGATTGTGGAAAGAGGATGGTAACAGCAACAACAAAGGACACAATTGAGTTGGAGTGTTGCAGGTGATATAGTTCAGCGGCAAGGTACAATGAGTACAGGAGATGTACTTGTTAGCAAGTGGTGAAAAGAAGAGTCTTACCGATGCCGTGATCACAAGGTTCCAAAAGCGGCAGGCAAAAGCAGTCCGTGAAAGAAGAAATAGGTCTGGTACACGGGTAAGTAGTTTTCCAAAAGCGGCAGGCAAAAGCAGTCCGTGAATGAGGAAACAGGTCTGGTACACGGGTAAGTAGATTTTCCAGGGCAGTTGCCAGTGGGCATAGAATGGGTTTACAATATGACGCATTCCCTTAAGGAGGGCAATAACCTTCCTGCGTGCCTGCCGAGGCATAACACCCCCCTTCACTTGCCCTGGTGGTACAAACTAGAATCTATTAAAATGATGATCTCCCCAATTATTTTATACCCCCTTTCTATGTTGCCAATCCCCCCGTCACTCGTCTTTCTTTAAATCCATAGACTCCTGTATGACTAAGTTCCCTTGGGGGAAAAAAGAGACATGGGACATCTCGTAAAACCAGGCATCCCTAGAGGGTCCCGTGAGTGGACCTTGTAATGGTGGGTGTGATGCTGAAAATGCATTGTCCTTGTCCTGTAGTCCTTTTTCATTTGTGTTCTGTATTGTTTTCTGCCCAGGAGTCCATGTGGGACTCCTGGCAGTGTAGCTCTTCCTGTTTTTGGTTTAGTGTACAGACCCATGGGATACAATTATTGCACCCATGGGTAGGGGTGCAACCCTGTGCCCCTAGTGTATGTTTTTGGGGACCTGTGGGGGGCCGCAGAGCAGGGTATGGGCTGGTGGCAGCTCCATGCTGAATTGACAGGTGCTCTGAGTATCCTCCATTTTGGGATACCCAGGCCCTGCCATTGGAATCAGTTGATTCCTGATAGAAAGCAAGATGGCCCCTGTGGCCTCTTGCTTTCTATTGCCTGTTACCTTGTTTTCCCAAAGTCCTGGTTTGGTAACATATATATATATATATATTACATGGACGCGGTACCATCAAATTTGCGGTAGGAGCGGGGGCTTGGTCCTGAAAGCGTGCTTTTGCAAATTTGGTGTAAATCCGAAATCCGTCAAGTAGTTTTTTTAAAATGACCAAAATATAAGGCATTGTGATGTCATCTTTGATGTCCTGGGTGTTAGTGTTAGCAGTGCACGGTGGCGCGAGTTATGGTTGCTTATCTTACCATAACTGCCGAATTTCAGGGGTTTTTCAGTTTTACTTTGAAACATAACGTCCCTTTAACAAAGTTTTTTTACTGAATTTGATAGGTTTTTAGTAGTGCAACTTAACCATAACGTCCCTTTTAACAAAGTTTTTTGATTGAATTTCATAGGTTTTATTAGCGCAACTTAACCATAACGTCCCGTTAACAACGTTTTTTTACTGAATATATATATCTATATATATATATCTATATATATATATATATCTATATATATCTATATATATATATATATATATATATATAGATATATATATATATATATAGATATATATATATATATAGATATATATATATAGGGGTTTTGGGGGGTTTGGCGTTGGGTGGGGGGTTGTGGGGGGTTTCCCCCCACATATATGTTACAATTGACCTTCACAATTCGGTCAATTGTGAAAAGGTCATTTGTAATTCGAACAGTTGTAAAACAAACAATTTGTATGCAACCGTCTAGACTGGCTGGAGCCTTGCCAGTGACTGTATATTGTGGGTACACCATGTCGGTGGGACCTGGGTGAATGGAGTGTGTGACCAATATGCACTTCTTGTTGTGGCTGTCTGGTTTCTGGTATGAGAGACAAAGACTGAAACAGCCCTGCCCGAAACTGGCCTGAATTCAGTGTGTAGTGTTGAATGGCTGGGTACATGTCCCAATCCACATTCCTTGTTGTGAGTGTCTGAGAGGGAGGAGGATGGCCTGAATGCACTGTGTGCCTGATTGGCTAACTGACTTCATGAATGCCCTTCTGCATGATTGGCTGCTGAGTGTGACCCAGCAGTGTGGATGAGAGACAGGATAGTATATCTGGGGACCTCTCACCACTGGAAATTGTTCAGAAGCTGTGTCTACACTTGAAGAGTAACTGGAACTGCTGATCCTTGAGGCCCAGCTGGAAGAAGAAGACTTGCTGTTGCATTTGCTTCGACCTGATCTGAAAGCTGCCGAATTCGTCGAAGACTGATCCGAGAGAGGACCTGGTAAGGTGCCCTCTTCCCATGCTATGAGGGACCATTGAGCACCGCTGACCTTCTCCGAAGCTCCCTGGAAGTCAGACCCTCGAAAGGCTGCCGACCGGAGACGGGACCGCCGAGGAGATCGAAGTGAAGCACCCTGACTTCGCTGCCGTCGAAGTCCATTGCCGTCAACCAGGGTTTGCAGGTTTGTGTAACCGCTGTAGACCCGTTGAAGTTGTGTTGCCCCAGAAGAGGGGACCGATTGATTCCGTGCCGCCGACGACCCGAGCCGCCCGCTCCTTTGCCTAAGAACATTTGAATCGAAGGACTCCCTTGTCCGCACCGATGACCGCTTTATCCTGCCGGAGAGAGTCAAGGCTGCCGACGCACTGAGGAGAATCCGCCGGTGGGTTTCCCACCACATGAAGGCCACAAAGACTTTGATGACTCGACGCCCTTGCAGGGCCACAGTTCTTCTGAAACTCTTTGCGGTCCAGAACTATCAAACGCTGAGGTGCCCCGCACACCTCATCCTCGCAGGACGTCGCCGACGACCACCCCCTGGATCGACGCCATGGTCTCGGCACCCTCGAGCTTCTCATCAGCATCATCGACGCCAAGTTCACTTTATTTGACGCCTCTCGACGATCTGTGACTTCTGCTTGAAAGGGGGTCACTCAAGAAGGATCCATCGACGCTTCTTCGAAGAACTCTGCTCCACCAGGTACATTGGGGTGGTAGAAACATTATAGGAGAAAATAAGACTATTGATCAATATATGGACTGGGCTTGTGCTATATATCTTTATTTTACAGGTTGCCCAGGTGGGGGGATCTCCACACAGAACTGTGTCTAGGTAGCTGGGCCAGTATTCTGCCAATTGTGTCAACCATCTTGCTTTCCTTCCTATCTCTATTGCTGGTTTCCTTGTTATTGATCTGTGTGACATTCTAACAGTATAGTTGATGCACTTTAATGAGATCTGATAATATTGGTGGTACCACTTTAGAATTGTATATATTTACCATTGTTGATTTCTGAGTGCGAAGTGAGTTATTGTGATAGTGTACATACCTTTGAATATTAATTATATAAAGACTGTGTTTTCAGTAATACAGTGTGGGGACATTCCTTTGTGTGGGCTTGGGGACTACATTGTACTTAAGAACTAGCCTGCATCACCTCCTAAGAAGCTAGGCCTTGATTGCTCGACCACGTTTACCAATAATAGAGAATCTTGGCTGGGGTTCTCTGTGCCTCTGCTCTACCATATAGAGAGTGGAAGTACAATTCCCCCCTCCAGCCTTTACAGTGGGGTAGGGAGTTAACGGCACCGCAGCTCTACCAGCGCCGTTAACCCCCTACCGCACTCCTCGTAATGAGGCCCATGGCCTATCCCTCTGCAAACGTAAGAAACTGCGCGCATCTGGAGGAGTGGGATTTCCAGATTTAACAAAAAAAATAACATGGTTTTTATTTGAAACAAGTACAGTTGTGGTTTTCTCTTGATCAACTTAATGCTATACCTCACTATTTATGTCTGTAGAGAGTGATGGTCCTCCCCCTTGATCTCGCTGATTGTTATCTTATTAGAACAAAGAACAGCGTTAGTAAATGTGCTGGAACTATTCTATCTGCTCCTTACCTTAGAACACCTCTAATTCCTTCCAGTGCATCTCACCATTCATATGATTTAACCCGTTAATTAAAATAAAAAAAAGGTCAGTTTATTGGAGGCCATGGCTCTCTCTAGGCATTAAATGTACAGATCAATTATTTGTGCAAGGTATTCCCATTTCATTCAACGAATTTGCAACCCAATTTCATGCACCAACCTCCTATTTGCAGCAATTCCTATCTATCATTGATGCAATTACGGAAAATAAATTCTCCTTGATTTATAAAACATTGCCCCTAATACTGATAGGTTACAATCTTTGCATAATTTAATGTCTGCTTCTTTGTTCTATAAATCTCTTGTTGTAAACCCTCCATGGCAAATCTCAGAGACGACTGTCAGGCGTGGCAGCAAGACTTCACTCTCCTCGACAATCAATTTCAATGACCTAAAGCATGGAACCATATATCTAAAATCACCACCTCAGCAAGTCTACTACAAACCCTATATTTCTTCAACCATAGAGCCTTTGTCACAACTTCTTTACTTTTTAAATGTGGTCATATGCAACATGATAAATGATGGAGCTGCCTGCAGCCCTCAGGCTCATTTAAACATATGTTTTTAGAATGTAAATGTGTTCATTCTTTTTGGCTAGATATATGAAGACTATGAAGGATATCTTCAAACTACAACATGACTTTGAGCCTCAAGTTCTTTTCTCAGGAAGTTTTCTTTTTAAAGACTATATAAACAAGGAACACTGCTGTTTATTTGATCTTTTCTTGGAAAACCTGCACTACAAAATGTGGTGGAACTCAATCTGCAACACTCATAGATTAGAGAGGTGTAATGCCTCCACCCTGTCTCTGTCACTACAATATGAACTTGAATGGAAATTATTTTTAGAATATTTACCCCATTCAACTCCCATATATTTGCTTCTTTGTTATTTCTAGACCATGCACAATGTCCCAACCCCACCCCCCTCTCCTACCTTCCCTTATGTAAATGTGCTGTTATTGTGTTGTTCTCAATATTTGTCTTGTCTCCCTCGCCTATTTCAACAATGATGTTCTTGTAGCCATGCCTCTTACTTTCATACTAGGCTCATCAGTTGTTTAGTTTTAATCGTCAGACACACGTTTGTTATCTACTATGTTTATTATTATACTATATACTTTTCATACCTTGAATGTTCTCAAATTAATAAAATCCTTGTACATTAAAAACTATGGGCCTCATTACGACCCAGGCGGTAAGGGGTTTACGGCAGCGTAAACAGCGCCGACCCTTACCGCCTGAGTACGAGGTCCCTTAGCGCCATGGCGGATCTAACACCTGCTTTTAGCAGGTGTTAAAATCCATGGCGCTAAGGGACCATGGAGTTAATTACGCCACCGTAATTTACGGTGGCGTAATTAACGCCTTCCCCACTCCCATTATGCCCTATGGGGCAAAAATGGGAATGGGGAAGGGTAAATGGGAATTGGGGACTTACCGCCCCGCCAAGGTCGGAATGGGGTGGTAAGTCCGCCAACCACCATGGCGTAAACGTAGTTTACGCCATGGTGGTAAAGTCACGGCCCAGGCGGTAACTTACCGCCTGGGTCGTAATGAGGCCCTATGTCTTGGCATTTGGTATTTGGCCACTGACAATGTTAACTGCTGGCTGGAAGCCTGCATCATCTTTAATGTCCCATTATTGCCTCCGATTTTAAAAGACCATTCTCCTTTGTTCTTATGCCATCTACATCTGAACCTCCAACGTGAACACCTAAGACCATGTCTAATTAATTATGGTGTCAGGGACTTATATGCAGCAAATAATACTGTGCATGTAGATGACATTTTAGCTGTGGCCCATGATTTAGGAAAAGCCTTGAGAAGAAGATTGAGGTTTTTAGATTCTTTATCTTGAGTCTGATTTTTGGATAATTCTGATGATGATGGTTTTCAGTTGACTTAAAAATAATCATATGTTTATGCCATTCGTATTTTCACTTTTGATGTTATATTATGTGTATCATTCTACACACATTTTGCATTGTCTATAAATGTATATATGGACTGGCACCTTGCTATGTAGTAGACATGATCTCTTACTATGACCCGATCAAATTACTCAGATCCAAGGATAAGAAATCACTTATGGTCCCACAGTCCCAGTTTGCCGTATGTGGCCCATGTTCATGGAACTTATTGCTCCTTGAAATGATTAATAAACCCTCATTGATACTGTTCTGAAAGACCCTTAAAACTCATGTGTTCCAATAACTTGATCCCTGGGATGTGCCTATTCAATTACTATATAAATAAGATCTGCATTTAAATGCAGTTCACTCTGCCTGGTACATGTTATATATGAATCAAATCAAATCAGATATTTGATGCATTATGAAAATGTATTTATGTATTGATGAGTTGTATTGGTTATCATTTGAGTTGTCAGGTATTGTATGCTAACATGCTTCTAGGACAAACCTAGTAAAATAAAGCTGTTTGATGATGAAAAGGGTCAATAGCATAATGGTGGCTGGTAACAAAGTGGGTAGAAAAAAATAGGAGTTGAGGAGCAATACACAGTCAAGATTGCAAGGGTCAGTCCAAACATATTTAGAATATCCACGAATCAGGTATAAACAGTGATAACTGAGGAGATCCTGAAAACTCAGGCTGTGATAGAGCATGAAGCATCTACTGACAAGGGAAAATATCAGCTTTACTAAAAGGAAAGGTACCCCCATATTTTTAACTCAACAAAGCATAATGACAGCATATGTCAATGTATTGCATTTTATATCAGCATAACATACATTTCAAAAGATTAATATCTGTGAACCACATCTGTTCCCATCCACCATCCTGTGATAACATAGTCTCCAGTGTGATCAAGCTAAGGTAAAGTGTCTGCCCTGCTGGCAATAAATCATAGCACACGGCCCTGCTTGTGAAACAAGCTGCTGCAGTCAGAAAACCCTGGATGCACCGGGAGCAGTCAACAGAGCTAAACATACTGTGACATACAATGCATTCATGTGTCTCCATGGAAATGTGCAAGACACTTTAGCATTGCATATATATCAACAAAGCCTTTCTCTGAAGCCAGGATTCTTTTCTGCATTGCTTAGTGTTTGTTATATTCATTTCTGACCTCCTGAATCATAATTTGTGTTAAACTCCTGCTAACTCCCACATCGGTTACTTTATCTGTTTCTGCTAATTCAGACTGCTCGCTTCCATGAACATCTAAACCTCTGAATTAGCCATTCATCCCAATATGTCTGTATTGAATTATTTTTGGCACTATGAATCCTCTGAAAAATTCAAAGTTTATAGTTGTTAAAATAATTTGTTATCCATTGTCCTCCCTGGTCCCATCCTAACTGAGGTTTTTGTTAAATACATGAGTAGCTTAACCTCACTGAAACAACTTTATTCGGCCTGAAAGGCCACCAAAGTGCATCCAAAAAAAGAATTCCAATACATGATTGCAAAAAACACAAAAGGGCAGATATGGGGTGTGGGCTGGTTGTGATGCCACTTTTCACTGTCCGCCAATAGCCAATCCATGTTTCCAATACGTCCTTTGCCAAATGGGCGTCTGCAAAAACCAGTTTGACAATATCCGTTTTGGCTGAAAGATTGGACACTCTAGAACACTCCAACAAAGAACCCTTGGACACAAACCCACACTCCCCTACAGCCTGCACCCAATGTAGACATTTGTTCTGCAGGGAATCTCTTGCTTCTCTTGTGCCAGTGGAAAGTTTTGGAACACCATGGAGAAAGACCATGAAACTACTACAGCCTTCAGGTGTATGATGCCCCGTCCCAGGCCTCCCCTGACCGGGTATCAGAGCACTGGGTGCATATTTCCCTGGGCACTCCTCACGGGGTTCCTCAAAGGTGGGGGCTTAGCCCCTGAGACTAGGTCAGGCATCTCCCTCCGTAAGCATAGCAGTGGTGGAAGAGCTACCTCTGGTCGACTCCTCATAGATGGGATAATCTTGACCACAGAAGTCGGGGACGGGTAGGGGATCGAGAGATGAATCCCTTAGTCAGGGTCAAGATTCGGCCCCTCCAGCCCCCTTGTGCCAGCCCCTGCTGAACTCTTTCCCTCCCTACCCGTACCTTTCTCCCCCCTGACCCCTACATCCCCTTAATGAGGACTAGTAAGAGGTTTTTAATCTCAACCATCTCTGATAGCAAGAGGTGACAGGAACAGCTAGGCAGAGTTGCAGATGTTGGGGAAGGTGGTGCTGGTAAACAATGATCTCCTTTAGGAGGGTTTGGAAACCCAAAGAGGGCTAAGGCGGAGGAAGGAACTGACCCCCGAAGGAACATGGGCACCGCATGAAGTGGGGGAGTGGGATTCAGCTTCAGGGAGAGCCAGTGGCTACAGTGGGGCTATGACATAAAGATTTGGGCCAGAAGATGGTTGGAGAGGGGCCAGCACCAAAAAAGGAGACAGAGGTGTGACCAAAGAAGGAGCCAACAGCACATGCCCTCCAGTCAGTTTTGAAATGCCCATTGAGATCCTCTCACAGCCATTAGCCAATGTATCCATACGTCCCGCTGTGGCCACACAATCAAGACCCCCTGTAGTGTTTAGCAGGTTAACAGGGGTCCCAGGTTCATCCAAAAAGGGGCTTGCAGAACCGGTCGTAGGGAGCGGAAGTGAAACAGGTCCACAGGAGCTTCCAGAGGGCCATAGTGGGGCTTCCACCTACGGGCTGGGGGAGCAGGGTAGCTTGAGCGTGGACACCCCTAAGTCTCCCTCTTTGGCACAAGCAGTGGGCGAGGATGTTTGAACAGGTGCTCCATTCCCGCAAAAACTCCCAGTACAAACTCCCTCCCCCTGCTTGGCCCCCAGTGCTTTATTCGATGTACCTCCCCTCAGTCTTCTGCCCATGATAGGCTTCCGGTGTGCCAGTGGGGCCGGGGGGGGGGGCCCTGTAGACTCGATAAGAGGGAGGATTTGGAGAGGTAGAGGGAGGCGAAAGGAGGGGCGATGTCTCCTCCCTCCATGGCTCCAATGGCGACATCCAAGAGAAGGCCAACCATGATGCAGCCTCAAGGTCTGGGTCACACCTCAGAGTCCAGGGGCCACAGCCCCACATGTCCATGAACACCTCCACGGGACGCCAACACCCCGTGCCTTTGTCCTGCGGGATTCACCCTGGCGGACTGGCACTGCACCAGAAAAAGAGGAAGGGGCATGGGCAAGATCGCCGCGGTATGGAGGAGTCCTGGGCCAGTTCACAGGGGAAGCTTAACTTCATTTTATATTTTAAGCAGATTGTGAATTTATTGTTGAATTTAAATGTATTACCCCGCTTTTGTATTCCTTTTTAAACAATGTTGTAATGTTCTCGTGTCCATCTATAACAAGCTAGACCAGTAAGCAGGGGTTCATGTATGAAGCTGAATTCATGGACACAGGAATGGAATCAAGCCAAAGCCTGGAGAAATGGTGAAGATTAATAATAGTGAGGAGGAGTCTCCAGATCCTAGTAGAATGAAAGATGTTTTCCCTTGGTGTCACTGCCATTGCTGTCAAATGATGTCAATATAGAAAGGAAAAACAGTCGCAGAAAAAACTCCACCTGGAGGGCCTATCTATCTGAAGAGGATCATTCACCAGTGAGCATAATACAGCAAAATGAGTTCAGGTCATCGTACCTTACATGTTCAGTTCATCGAATGCTATTGGCCTTTATGCATGAACTTCGTGGCACTGCTCATCCACCTATTCCCTGTAATAAAGATGTTGTTATTTTAGAGATCAACTGACGTGCAATTTATTTAATATCACTCTACACTCAACATATCCAACAATCACAAGTGTTTTCTATCTTTTGTATGAAATGTTTGTGGTTTGTTTATTATGGTCAACCATTCGTCTTTTGAATGTCACTTTTTTAATAATAAGTTTCCACATTTTCTGATTATAAAGAAATCCTGAAATACAGACTTTTCAAAAATATGTATTTCCTGTTATTCTGCTGATTCTTAAGGCCTAGTATGTACATGTTATATTGCTTAGTTTACATATATGTGTTGTCAATACCAGATGTTCAGCATTTTTTACTATTACAGATCAAATAGAACATGACATTTAAAAAAGAATCCTGAAATAGGGAACTTTATAGTTTTCTTTGGTCAAGTGAACAATTTCAATTTTTTGAACAGATGGTACAGACTTGTGGAATATATAGCATATCATTTGTGCATTCACAAATAGTGGGTGTCAGAGTAGATAGAGCTATAACAGAATGTGTTGTATGACCCAACAGGCCAAGCACTTCAAGTGACTGTACAATACACGGGATTTGTTGTCACACAGGCCAATACAGCAGCAAATACATTTAGTTCATTTTACATTTGATTTTTTATTCCAAAAATAAGACATTTATTTTAACTATTTTTTATCGCTGAACACATGCCAAATAAACATTTTAAAAATTAATTTTATCTTAATTGCTTGTTTTGCTTTCCTTCAATGCAAAGCATGTTATTGATGTTCACATTATTTCTGGTGCCAACCTTTGTAGGGTATGTTTATTGGGTGACATCTAATTCAAGGACATTTTCCACCCACCCCAAATCAGGTGCACACAATTTTAAGTTATTTAATGAAGTTCTTTTTATGAACCTGTGACCCCAAATTTAATAATATTGATTCCTTACAGCATCCATCCCCTTTTGGGGCAAGAAAGACACAGGGCTGCACAGAAGTTATATTTATTAAGAGAAGAGAAATATGTGAATCAATTTAAATATGCGCAAATTATGCATCTATAATATTGTAACACCAATGGTAAAACAGCATTATTATGAAAGTGAACGTTTAAAGCCCACATATCACCATGTGCACATTTGAATGATCCTGGGCCCACATCCACCATCAGTTGAACAGTGGATGAGGGCTTCAGATAAAATTGTCATTTTACAGAAAAACAAATTAAATAAGAACATCCATGTCTATCTAAATCCTTATACTTCTTATTCATAGCAAATTAAGATCCATGACCCACTCTCAAGGAACCTGTCAGAAATACAAACCATGTTTCGAAAAAACTCATTTGCAAAATATCCTACTTAACTTTCGTTCATGTGAATCAATTACAAAATGAAAACGTATGTTTGCTAAGCTTCCTTCAGTGGTGTTTCTATTGCATTAACGCATACACGTATGCATCTGTCATTTTCAATGCGCAACTTCAAAGCAGGAAAATAGGTTGCAGTTAGTGTCCCTTTCCCAGTTTCCTTGATTGGATCAGTACCAGTATTTATAACTCTAGTTGGTGGCATAATCAGAAAATTACTTCAATTGTGTTATTTCTCTAGGTATGTACACCAGGAGATATCCTTTCATCTTCTGTGCTTGAGCAATGCGCCGAGAAGGAGTCAGTGTGCTGCGCAAGATACAGACCACAAGATGTATTTGAACAAATCTATAATTCCGAAAGCACACATCAAAGCCAAACAAGAAACCTACAACAATAGGATCCAGAACTCTAGTTCTAGTATCAAGTAATTATTTGGAATCCTAAGGGAACTAGAATCTCCTATAGCCCCCGATGACTCACACCCAAAAAATAAAGATTGGTGCACGGGCATGCAAAATGCTCTGACCAATAAAATGATCACCCTTCAAAATAAAATTGCCAATAAATGACTCAATATCAATAGCACAGAAACCACAAAAAAGCCCAGCCTTAAACACCCTCCAAGAATTCAAATTCGCCCCAGTTACTATTCCAGAGGTTCAAAAATCATTGCCACATTGGAACCATCGAGATGCCAAGGCGACATCTGCCCAGCACAAATAATCAAGGATGGAGCTAGAGACCTGGCCCCATTTATTACTAAATTAATAAATGCCTCCTTCAAGACATGCCAGGTACCTACTAATCTTAAAGACGCCCGGGTACTTCCTTTATAAAAGAAAACCTCACTTGATCCTTCCATCCCAACAAACTACAAGCCTATTACAACTGTCCCTTATTTTACTTAAAATAATCGATAAAGCAGCATACATCCAAATCCAGACTTACCTCGAGACCAACAGTCTTCTAGGACTCAGACAATCTGGCTTTTGGCCCCTACATGGAACCGAAATGGCCCTTATTAACTTGAAAATACGAATAGACCAATTGAAAGACAATAGACAATGCACACTTCTCCTTTTGCTAGACCTTTCGGCCACGGTCGACCTGGTAGACCATAATATACTTTGCGAAAACCTATCCTCAGCAGCCAATTTTTCACAAGAGGCCACAAGCTGGATTAAATCCTTTTTAGACAACATAACAATGAGAGTCTTTTCTCCTACAGATGCTGCAGACCCATCCCCCATTACATGTGGAGTGGTGCAAGGTTTTTGCGTCTCTCCAACATGGTATAATGTGTTTACCAAACCTTTATTTGACATATTGGATTGTCTGGGTGTCATCTATACAAACTACGCTGATGACACCCAGATATTTATACCGTTATCTGGCAACTACGACTTGGACTCTGCCCTACTAAACAAAATTTACCTTGTCATTCAGGCCTGGATGGCAACCCATAGCCTTTGCCTGAATGACGAGAAGACCGAAATCCTTATTCTAGGCGCTCTCTAGAACACCAACAAATTTAACCCAAAATACACATCATTTAACATAGATGGCAATGTCATCAAAACTGCCAAGGATACAAAAACCTTAGGTTTTTACCTTCATTCCTCCTTGAACCTTATGTAACAAATTAATGCAACGACTGTTGCTGCCTATACTTGTAAACTTATTCATGCCTGCAAAGCCTACCTTTCCACAGACAGCTGCATCATTTTAGCAAGAGCTTTAATATTGTCGAAACTTGACTATTGCAATGCACTCTATGCGGGAGCAAGTAAACAAGCACTAAACAAACTTCAAACCATACAAAATAATGCCTTGAAAACAGCACTGAGCATTCCTAGGAGAGACCACATCTCCAAAACTAGAAGCATCCATAAATGGCTCTCAATACAAGACAGAATCTACTTCAAACTAGTCTCTATTGCTCACAAAAGCATCAACAATGCAGCCCCAAAATACTTGAAAGTCAAAATCTTCTTAAAAACATTGTCTAGACCCACAAGGTCAGCTAACTGCTTCCGCATTGCTACTCCACACTTCAATCTGAACAGAGCTGGTGGTATCAGCTTCCCTGTTCAAGCGGCCCAAACCTGGTATGCCCTCCTGCTTGATCTCCATACTGACCAAACCTTCCACAGCTTTAGGTCTAACACCAAAAAATGGCTCCTCACTAAGGACAACTCTTTCTCAACCGTTCAAAGCATCTAAGCATTGAAGGCTAACTCTTAACTACTGTTAAACTTCCACATGCTTGTGGATGCCTGTAGCCTGCATATACTGTTTCACTACAAGCCTTTAAACTCCTGATCTGTTGTAACTAAACAGGGGTCTGTATATGCCAGTAACCTGTACATACTTTACTTATAATCTGCCTTTTAATATGTTGTATGTTCTTTTGTGCCTGATGTGGGCACTATGTTCTTTCCATGTACCTTTTTATGCCTCGGGCTGTCTTGTAAATGCGCCCAGATACCCCAGGGTGTGGTGTGCACTATAGATAATAAACAAACAAACAAAACAAACAAACATATTCTTTTGATTTGTATGTCAATTTTACATGGTGTACAGACCATTTATATACCCCATTCCCTAAGTACTTGCACATAAAAGGGGTAATGTCTTTATATTTTCAACTTCAGAGTATTTCCCCCCAGCATTATATTGCCCCTCGGCATTACACTTAAATTGGAATGTTTTGTGGTTGTCTAACAGACAGGTAGGCACCCTCCTAAGGACTGGTTTAACTCTCCTCTTCTGGGACAGGTGGGCATTAGTCAGCAAGGTGGTGTCAGCTTCCCTCTACAGCCTGGTCTGCCTCTTTCTGTACAGGGGCCTGTCTGCTGTCTTTCCCACTGAAGAAGGTCTGGGCCTTTAACACTACGTTGTCCTATGTTACAGTGTGCAACTGTTATTCCAAAATATGTACAAAAAGGAAGGCAAACTGTTCCATTCTCTTTTCTGTTGTCAATTCTCCTTTCTCTCCTTTTTCCCCTCCATAAATGAGTAAAATAGTGTTTGTCTGGAATGAGTTTCACTTTTATAGAGCAGATACCACTCTCTTTAGAGGAGTGTTTAATGTATCTAATGTAATTGGGCAACATATATATAATTGGACAATGTTCCAAAACTGACATCACACTAAACCAACCTGTTAACTGGGCATATTCATGAAGAGGGCAAACCCATGGGAGTGACTTCTACACCCAGTTTGTCTCTCATTTAATGTGATGCCATCTTAGATATTCTGACATTAAACAATTGCAATTGTCTGTAACAGTTCATTCCACACACGTGATCCTATTACTAATCAGTTTATCAGAATGCTCTCACTCAGGCTATTTAAATGATGCTAATCTGATCTCGGCATGACATGGGATGTGTGTGCTACAAAGTTTGGTCTTTTTTTCCTCTGATACCTTCACACACAAATTCATTTTCCAGCTCAGAATAACAAGCTCTCCGGCACAGATAAAGAAATCACTGGTGTACGCTATTATTTAAAGAAAAATCCATATTTGCCTAATTTGTATAATTAACATATATCAAAAAATATTTGATCTAAGAAGATAGGGCCTTAGAAGATGAACAGTTCCTTTTTTAAATCATTTTCGGGGATCTTTCTTCAAAAGTTGTAAGTGATCAAGTAAATCCAAATGTAAAATTCAAAAGGCATTCCTTTTCTCTCTTCAACATTATACAATATTAAATTACATCTTATGTTCTTATTTGGTACAGGCAAATGGTGTGATTCTGACAAATTGGATTCTGCTCCACGCACTACAAGGAAGAATAGGAGTAAAATGGCCCACTCAGCCCTCACTCTTCTACAAAGCAAAACACAACACAATCATAAATGTAAAACAGGTATAGTTAAGATATCTATCTCCTTTGCATTTTGTTGTAATGTGGGCCGAAGGAAGGATATGCTCTTAAGAGGGGTGTGAAGGTTAAACTAGTAGTGACCCAAACAACACTGTATCACAGTCCAAAATAAAATGAATGTCCAATAAAGATTCGATACAAATATGAATACCACTTTAAACACCCCACCTGCAGATAGAACAAATAGAACATTATGTACAAAACCCACCAAAAAGAAGAACAGAGAACATGCAAGAGACTGGAGAAAGTCGTTCTCTGAGCCTAATACCAGGGGTGATAGGTAACATACTTACCACAAAAAGGATATCTTGTTGAAACAGGAGCAATTGTGACCTAACCAGTCTCTACGTCCCAAGTGGACCGAGGGAGTAGTTCAGTGTCAACAGTATCTGGATTCAGTTGCTGGTGGGCTGACGCAGTCATACCCGGGGTCAAATGTAGGTGTTAGCTGATCAGGCTCTGTTTGGGCAAGCAAGATCATGGAGGCCCAAACAGGAATTGGGCATTGAGTATGGGCAAATGCAAGTGCTCTGTGCGGTATAAGTGCAGCTCTCAAAGATGCAAGTTGGGGTGATCCCAGGAATGCATAGCAGTTGGCCAGGCCGAGTCAGACTTTAGATGCCTGGGGGGGGGGGGGGTGATGAGTGATGCTCCAGGGGTTGAGTCGGCGGGTGACGGTCATCGAAGTGGTGATCACAGGTGTGTCAATAAGCAATCAGTGAGGAGTCAGTTCAAGGGCTAGCTGGGTCCAGCCATGATTGTAACCCCGGTTACAGTTGGTGTGTGACCCTCCAGTGATAAGGTTCAGTTCATGGTCCAGGAATTGAGCACTCACTTCAGGCCTACCAATTGACGAGCATTGGCTAGGACATGATGCTGCACCAAGCGTGTTGAAGGTGCAAGGAATGTTCAATGGGTTGGAGAAGTGCAGCAACCAGCGCCAGTGACTTCCCTCTTTTTCCAAGTGTAGTGAGCCCAAAGCAACCGGTTGGCGTGGTGAACAGGGAGCTCTGGCTGGTCTGGTCCTCAGGTTGCCATGAGGCTCACTCAGGGGGACATCAGGGTAGCATGGTTCCATCTAGGGATTGCCCTCCCAGCTCAGGAGATTGCAGTGCAAAGTGGTATGTCCTGATTCACAGCAGAGGCTACTCCCGATGTGCACTGGGAGTGGTATGGGACACTTTGTCCTCTTTCTTGGAGGATTCCTTTTTCACCTCAGACTGAGGTCTTTGGAGAGTACAACTCTCCCAAAGGAAGGCCAGTGAGATCATCAGACCAAATCTGCAGCCTTAAAGGATCCAAGAGGTACTGAGTAAATCTGATGAAGTGGTGGAAGACACCTTCTTTTAAGGTAAACAAGTCTTCAGGTGATAGGTCTAAAGCTAGCCTACCTTACTGGTCCAATACCTGCTCTGGAACAGAGTGGACTTTGCCGTGTTGATGTCACACCCAAATTGCTTTGCTACAGATGAAGTGGAGGGGAGAGGAAAGAGAGAGAGGGACAGAGAGAATCAAGATGATGGAAGCCTCCTTCCCTTCAACAAAGCCCATCTGCCAATCATAATCCCACCCCCTACCCTTGTCACTGAGAACAAAGGCCTTTAGAGATACAACACCCTGTTGTGAGGTTGCTTGATTTGAAGTGGTGTGCTCCCTTGATGCAATGGCCCAAGACAGATGCCTGCTGTGCAGCTGTTTTAGGTAGAGGGTATTACCTGTCCTCACAAAACAATCAAACAGGAGGCTGGCCCTCTAGGTACTCAACCTGCCATTTGGCAGGTAACACCAGACTGACCAGAATACACATCACCTTCCAAAGTGCAACTGACTCACAGGAGCCAACCCTTGTGTGATATCAATTGGAAGATGGCCGTCATGATCATAACTAGTACGATGCAGTATGCCTAACGTAGGCATAGCTCTTATTTAGATTTGACCCTGCCACCAGCATGGGTGACTTATGATCATCATCGTTTTGGGATGCAGGGGGGCATATCTGAAATTCTGCCTCTGTGCTGCAGTGACTTGGCTGTCTCTGCAACTGCCAAGTGGGAATATCACACCTTTGAATCTGATCTGTGCCATGAGTAGAGCAGGTGCCACAGATCAGGCTACTGATGCAGCAGGCCACAAGTGCACTATGCTTTTGGCATATAGCCGACTGAAAAGGGGAATCTGGTTGGCAGAGTACCCATTTTTTAGATGGAATTAACCTCATCTTTCTATTTCTTAATACCAATCCAATAAGACAGGACATTGTACCCTTGCCAGATAGCAATTCCTCAATGTCATACACTGTTAGTTCCTTTTAGCTCAGGAATGGGGCATTTATAGCACAGAGAGGCCTGGTCGCCATGGTAAATGTTCTTTGAAGTACAAAGCTGGCAATCAAGGGCCATTTATGACCCAGTCACGCATACACGAGTGATTCCAGCATCTGCCTCTTGTAACAGACTATAGTTGTTCCCAGGTGTGGATTTGCCTTCAGGAGAAACCAAGCTGATTGAAAGATTAGATTAGTTGAGAAGGGAACAATGCAGCAGGGATATTTCTTGTATATTTAAGATCGTTAGATCAGACCATATGGCAAATGGAAGTTGTAAATTAATATTGTTTGGTTTGCTCTAC
This sequence comes from Ambystoma mexicanum, assembly GCF_040938575.1. Classification (NCBI taxonomy): domain Eukaryota; kingdom Metazoa; phylum Chordata; class Amphibia; order Caudata; family Ambystomatidae; genus Ambystoma; species Ambystoma mexicanum. The sequence goes on from NC_090930.1 coordinate 1,231,374,002, forward strand.
AGGGCATTGGCTTCCTGGAAATCAACTCCAAATAGTCATCAGCTTTTATGTTCAGCTTCAAAGGCTATTGCTCACACTTTCTCTCAGGGACAAGTAACCCATCACCCTAGCCCTGCTTGTTTTGTGTAGCTCAGAGTTGTGGATTGTAGGAAGGAATGGCATTTGGCCATTGTTAATTTATTCACATTTGTAGCCTTCCCCTCCTTTCTGTGAGAAACCAGAAGGTGTCTCACTTGCTAGTCCCCAGGGATCTGTCATCCAGGCGGCCAGGACTCAGCTATCGCTATTGGATCCAGTTCCTGAGGGTGGACCAGTATGGGAGAATCACCTGGGTGATGGGTCTTCAGGGAGTAGAAATGGGACACTGAAGTGTGAGATATGGTAATCCCTTCTTTATGACAAATGTTCCCCATCCTACTCTGTAGGATATCTAGAAATTCAACCCTGCCACCTTTCTTGACACAAACACTTTCTCACAGACCGATTACCATGAAAGACAACGGACTAAAACCAGAGCCCTATACCTGACATGTCCCAACACAAGAGACAGGCAGAGTCAGGCAATTGCCAATAATTACACACACCTGACTTCCCTTCCGTTTCCCCATAGAGATAAAAGGCAAAGTGTGAAAGCACACTCTGAGCAAGGCCAATCACATGAGGAAGCAACTATTCCAGGATGGCAGTTAAAACAGAAGCGAAAGGCAGCGAGACCTGAAAGGACGATGAGGGGGGTATTGTCCTTGCACTTTTCAACCCAGAACTGTGAAGTCTCTCAGAAGGGAAATGTAAGACCGGGAATTGCAGCGGGAAAATGGTGCAAAGGATGTCAGTGGCACATGGGAGCCTCCCACACTGATAGCCAGGGTGGGGAGAACTGGTTGCCATCCTGGTCCCATCCTTGACTGCAGAGGCAGGAGACGCCAACAGAGTTCGGGACAGCCGGTGAGTAGGAAAGAGCTGATAATAGATTGGACTGTGTTGAGCTCAAGGTTGTGAAGAACAACATTGTATGAAGAAAGAAGACTATTGTACAAAGGTCTTTTGGAAAGCCAAATTGGTATCAGAGTTAGAGTGGTCCAGTGCCACGTGGGCGCTCATTCGAAGGTCTCTGACTGGTGTCCCGCTTCTGAACAAAGAAAATGTGTTGAACTGAGAACTCGAAGTGGTGCTGCAGTAAGTTTGGTGAAATCCTGTGCATAGTGAAATGTCTTTGGTTGCTATAGAAACTACAAGTACCAAGAGGCCCTAGCAGAGGCCGGCGTGAGGTGTCAAAGGTGTCATACGGGGGTCAAGCCAAACCCTTTGTACAGTCGAAGGTCTTTGGCACATTATGAAGGAAAATGTGAACCTGAAATGAGGGATGCCTGTGAATTAGGGTGAGCAGTAATACACCCCTGAACATTGTGACAACAAGTATGAACCATACTGAGGGATGTCCACAGTGAGTTGTTGGTCTGAGCCCGACTGAGGGAGGCCAAAGTTGAGAGAAGGATTGTAAATCCGGCTGAGGGGATCCAAATGTGAAGAGTAATCACTATTAGCACGATGAACTTTTTGTTTTGTTGTTAATGACATATCATGCCCTCTGAAGCATGAGACTTTGGATGAAAGAGACTTGGACACAGAAGGTCCTGATGCTGAGAAAAAGAACTGTAACCTCATGCCGGAGAAGCCCAGGAGTGTGCTGTGCTCAAGAGTCCCACCTTGTTCGATTCTAAAAACATGGGGAAGGGAGATCCCGGCCATAACATCCTGACTTATCATTTTTTGAACACTTCTTTCTTTTCTTGTGAACATTATCCCACACTATTTTGTAGCATAGCAGTAAGGATTGGCAATAGGTTTTTCTTTTTAGTTTTTTTTAGTATAGACCCTTTTTATTTGACTAGACTACACTAGGATGGTATTATTATTATTTGATGGTGTTAGCTTGCTTGCATCTTAGATTTATGATTAGATTAGGTGTTTATCTCACCCATTTTACAGTTCAATAAACACCCTTGAACTGTGATCACTTGTGTCTGTCTTTTGATGCCATGCCTTCTTTACATAAGGTGTCAGAGTGGGATGTGACTCAATTGAAACTAATTGGGGAACCTTACAATTTTAAAAACATAGTCACATATCTTCTAACCCCTTGGTTGCCATGAAAGAATCAATAGGTTTTGATGTCTGTAGCAGCAGGGAAGCTATTATTCCCCCTGGGAAAAGAGGAATGATTCCTACAGATTTGGTTTTGATACCCCCTACGGGGTATTACATAAGTTTGGCCCCAAAATCGGGCCTAGCATGGAAGTTCGGTATAGACACTTTAGCAGGAATCATCCATCCCGACTTCCAGGAAGACGTGAAGGTTCTCTTACAGAATCATGGTGAAATCCCATTCGAAGTACATTGTGGGGATCAAATTGCTCAAGGAATTCTGGAAAGGGCTCTATTTCCTCAGTTTAAAGAAAGTTAACCAGACAAAACAGAAAGAGGTATATTAGGTTTTGGGGAAGCTGATAAACCTTTTAACATCAAAGACAGTAAGGAAGAAGAGTCTACCATCTTTCCTGACCTAGCCTTTGCCCAGCGAAAGGATCCAGCTCTTGCTGAAGCTTGCCTACAAGCTATTCCAGAAGGAGAAGCTATAGGGAAGGGAAGCCCCTTTTTTGCCTTAAAGCAGGGGTTGTTACGTAGAAGAGAAACATCTACAGAAGGATTAGTAAAGACGCAGTTAGAAATCCCCAAGATCCACCGAAAAGTTGTGCTAGAGATTGCACATTCCCATCTTACTGGAGGACACTTATGACAACCCAGAACCCAGGCAAATATCAGTGGAAAATGTTACTGGCCAGGTATCCCCGCTAATATAAAGACCTTTATTCAGACGTGTGAAATATGCCAGAAAACCAGAACGCACATCACAGTACCTGCCCATGAGAATACTTTGCCAATCATAGAAGTCCCTCTTTTCATGAATCGGGATGGACATCATTGGACCTCTAGAAACATCCAGACAAGGAAACAAATATGTCCTCTTTATTGTTGACTATGCAACTAGATACCCCAAAGTATTCCCAATGCAAATTAATACCACACAGCAAATCCTTAAATACCTCCTACCATATTTTTCCAGGGTTGGCTTTCCCAAGGTAATACTAACCAATCATGGATGACATTTTATCAGCAAGCTTATGGCAGAAGTCAAAGAGCTACTCCACATTACCACCTTCAAATTTCTGCGTACCATCCCCAAACTGATGGCTTGGTAGACTCAATAAAATGCTGAGATTTATCCTATGAAAATTGGTAGATAAGGACAGGAAAGACTGGGACTGAATCATTGCTAAGGCACTATTTGCAGTAAGGAAAACCCCTGAGTCTTCTATAGAATTCTCCCCTTTTGAACTACTTTATGGTAGAGAAACTAGAGATGTCCTGGACATGCTCCGGGAAACCTGGGAAGAACAAGACGAGGTACCCATTCCCAAAACGCTACCAGAATGCAAGAGCATATGAGACTTGTTAAATATCTAGTCTGCAACCATATGGAAAAAGACCAGAAGCAACAAAAAACATTTATGACTGGAAGGTGAACTTAAGATCTTTCTCCCTAGGACAGAAAGTACTGGTCCTCTTACCCACCTCAGAAAACAAACTTGTCTCCAAGTGGCATGGGCCCTATGAAATATTAGAATGAACCGGAACCTGTACTTATAAAGTAGCCCAACCGGACAGAAAACAGAAGGTCCATCTATATCATGAAAACCTCTTAAAAGAGTGGAAAGAGAACCTGTCAGCCACCCAAGCCAAAGTACTATCATGTTTGGTTCCAGAGGAACTAGAAAGATTTTAATTAATTCATCCTGAGCTATCTATTGAACAACAAGAAGATCTGAACGATGTAGTTTCATCGTTACCCGATGTATTTTCAGAAAAGCCTGGACGAATAAAAGGCACATACCACTATATTAGAATCTAAGGGAAAAGTGGTTCATCTAAAACCGTATAGACTCCAGGAAGCCTGTAAACATATAGTAGTTGAGGAAGTAAATAAAATGTTGAAAGCAAATATTATTGAGCCTTCTTCAAACACCTGGTCTGCCCCTATCGTATTGGTCACTAAACCTGACCGTTCCTGGAGGTTTTGCATCAATTTCCATCAAGTTAATGCAATTTCTGACTTTCATGCCTATCCCATGACACGCATCGATGACCTAATTGATAAATTCTGAACCGCCATTTTTCTATCCACCCTAGACTTAACAAAAGGGTACTGGCAAGTCCCAGTATATGGGCCTGTTATGTAAAAGACTGCATTTGCAATGCCCCTATTACTGTTTAAATTCAAAGTCCTCCCTTTTGGCTTACACGGCATACCAGCCACTTTCCAACGCCTCATGGATTAAATATTTCAACCCTATTCCGATTTCTGTGGACCTTATATTGACGATATTGTCATTTATTGTAAAACCCGGGAAGATCATCTTTTCCATCTTTATACTATAACAAAAGTCCTCAGAGACACCGGCCTAACTGCTAATCCATCCAAATGCAGACTAGCCCAATCAGCTGTGAAATACCTCGGCTTGGTATCTGGACTTTGCATCGAATACCTTTCCATCAAATGCATTTGCATTGAGGGGTTTGCAATGAAAAAATATGTATCAAATGCATGTTTTTGTGGGGTAAAGGGTTACTTTTTGTTTTTGTTGATTTTAAAGGGTAAAAAACGGGTGGTTGGGAGGGTTAGGGACCCCCCCAAAAAAAGAAAAAAAATGCATTCGATGGAAAGACCATAAACCCCTCGGCTACTTTGTATGGAATGGGAATGAACAGCCACAACATAAGAAAGTGAAATCCATCTGAGATACACCTACACCTAAAACTAAAAGAGATCTTAGAGACTTCCTAGGGTTAATAGGATATTACTGTAGGTTTATCCCAAACTTTTCGGACAAAACAGCTAGGCTGACAGATAAACTCAAGAACGCCGAACCCCAGAAACTCCCTTGGACTGATGCGGATGATATATGTTATAACACGTTAAAGCAATCCTTGTGTGAGAACCCGATCCTAAAGGTAATAGATTTCTCTAAAGATTTCATATTGCAAACAGACACCTTCCTTACAGGGTTAGGAGCAGTCCTATCACAAGTTTGTGATGGACTAGAACATTGCATCTTATTTACAAGTCGCAAATTCTTCCCATGAAATAAAATACTCTGCCATCAAGTGTGCCATTATCCATCTTAGATACTAACTCTTAGGAAGAAAGTTGACACTCATCATGGGCCATTGTCCCCTAGTTTGGATTAGCCAACAAAAGAACTCCAACCCTTGTGTCATGCAATGGTTCTTAGACCTACAACCCTACTGTTTCACAGGGATCTGTCATCCAGGTGGCCAGGACACGGCCATCGCTATTGGATCCAGTTCCTGGGGTGGACCAGTGTGCGAGGATCACCTGGGTGAGGGGTCTTCTGGTGAGTGGAGGTGGACACTGACGGGGGAGATGAGGTAACCCTTTCTTTATGACACCTTTTCCCCATCCTAATACCTGGAGGAGACTGGATACATTGTTACTACATTTCTGTGGGAAAACAAACCAAGGATGAAATGGTGGAATCTCAAGTTGCCAATGATCAAGGGTTTCACGAATATACACACTTTTGAGGTATACCATTTGGCTTTTAAAGTGCGTCACATTTTGCCTTTCTTAAAGGCTACACCGGGAGACTGGGCTAAGGCTGAAACAAATTTGGTATGTATTCTAGAGCCAAGGGCTTTACTGACTACTAAATCTGGCCAGAGAATGGATGCATACCCTCTGACAGACTTTTTGAGAATCTGTTGAATAGAGCTGTCTGGGATAATGGGTCTTGATGCACTGCGGCCTGGAAAGGCTTCGATCTGGCTGAATCCAAAGGTGAACTCAATGAGAAATCACTGGTTCTTGGGAGGCGTGAAGTGGCTTTGTGACTTAGTAGAGCATGGTGCCTGGATCTCTTGGCAAGGTTAGATGCAAAGCTCAACCTGGAAGGGAATATGAGAAGAGAGTTTTGAATGTTGAAAAAAGCATTTGGGGACGTGAATGCTATTGAGGAGGAAGATGACCTAGGGGATACCATTATGCAACTTGCTAAACAAGAACATCTGGCCTCCATGGTGTAAAATCTCTTACTGTGGGATGGGAAAGGGAACTCTGTTTTAGTTGATAAATGGTATAAAAACCTCACATCTGGTATGGATGAGGTGACATGGGGAGATGATTTGTAGAAACATACCTTTGTTGGGGGTGTAAACATACAGACAGAACATTAGTACACATGCTATGGGACTGTTCTAGGGTGAGAGGATTCTGGGATGTGGTTTGCTCATTGATTAATAGAGTGTTGAGATGGGACATTTTGTATTGTTTTCAGACCATGATACTGGGTGATGATGCTCTTAAAAATGAGATATTGGGTCCGGAAAATAAATGTTTGTTCAGAGCTACTATGGCAGAAAAGACATTAATTCTTAGAGGTTGGAAATCTGACAGGCATCCTTCAATGAGGGAATGGGGTAATGAGCTTTACAACTTATCTCTGATTGAAAAAGTACTGTTCTCTCAGCAGAAAATGTTTCACCATTATCAATGTAATTGGAATAGATTTGTCGGCCTGGACTTGTGATCTGTAGGTTCCTCTTTCCGCGAGTGTATGGCAGAATGGATTTGAGGGTTGGGTATTTGGTTGATAATTTATGGTGATCGGGATGACGTTTTGGTTTTTGTAAATACCTGTAAATACAAAAACAAACAAAAAACGAACAAAAAAAGCATTCACAAATCCAACAGTTTTGACTTTTGTGTAGCCATGGGATTGCCGTTTGCTAGGCACAGCCACAATGCTACTATCTGGACATGAGATACACATATCTGGATAAAGGTTTCTGATTACACTTGGGCATATGATAGCAATAACTGGCAAATGCCTATCTAGTACTTATACGGAAGCCAAAACTGTTGGCTTTGTAAATGCTTCTTTTTCACACTACATCAGTGCAGGGAACAGATGTAACGCAAATGGCTGAAGGCACTGGTGGTTAAGACATGTTCATTACGCCAGCAGCATACCTTCAACTGCATTCAAGCAATACACTATCAGCAGACTGCTTAGAAATAACACTGGCAAGAAAACATTAATGTTAGTGCTAGCACAATAAGATCCCAGAAGAATGTGTTTTGGGTGGGCGGGGGCCACATATTTGGTGAGAGAGGTCCTAGGGATTATGGCCATGTGCAGGCAAAGGGTGGGTAAATCGGCAAAAACCACCCACAAGGTGTGTATCCATTGTCACATCTCATCTCTCTCCTAGCTGTAGTCCAATGCAGTAGTTTTGGTTCATAGGTGTCCCTTTACCACCACCTATGTGATTTGAAAACTGGCCTTTTTAAGCTACACGTTCAGAACCTGGAACATACAGGCACGCGAGATGCCCACCCATACATCAACTGTTCAAAAAATGGACTTGAAAACTCACTTCCTCGGGGACCAAACCTAATAAGGTATTGCCCGGATACCCCCGCCTGCTCAGTGAGCAGTGTAGCCCCCTTCAACCTAACATACACACAATGAACACTAACGGCTCGTCTTTTATCTCTTAAATGACAATATTGCTTCGTTGTAAATCATCAGCAAAGTTATGTTGGGTTTAAAACGTCTTGAAAAAAAATCTTTCATCTGAAATATGAAAGCAGAATAATTCATTTCATCCAAGTAGTAAAGAATGCATAAAACAAATCTTCAAAGTCATGCTTCCGTCAAATTTTAAACCTGCATAAACAGTGTTTTCTTTCATTATTTGTATTATCTGTGTCGGTCTATTTTCCAGAATACCTAATCATTCGGGAACGTTCAGTTAGTCTGACGCATGTTCTAAATGCTCAATGCAAAGGCTGGAATATTCTTTTTTTTCAGATGCAATCAAATTGGACAACTGAGCGATCTTTTCGTTTCTGAAGGCAAGCAGCTGACTTTACAGGCACACCAGCTATTTAAATCACCACAAAAAAAAAAAAAAAACACAACACAAACGAGATTCACACTGAGCTTTCTTATCAAAAAGGTAATGCTGTTTATATGGCCAGAATATTGTATGCGATTTCTCCGGGAGGAATCTGCAACGCAGCACTTTTGGTTTAATAAACTCCTCATGAAACGCTGGTGTTGTTGCTGTGCTGCCTTTATGTGGGCACCATCAACTCGGTTGACAAGTCAGACAACTTTGCAAACTCTGCGCACGCTCCTCTGCCCGCCAATTCTCTCTCGCAGATTGCGAGCTCCCTTCCAAGCAGCCTTAGATGAAAGACTCTTACAAGTCATTATACTTTAGGTTAGTTCGTGACACATTAACATCAATCATTAGGCGGCATGTGATCACGCCACTTTTATGTGCCATTTCATGCGAAAAGGCTTGCCTTTGCTCCTGACACTAAAAACCGTACAGCTGCGCTGATCCAGGCAATTAGCATCTCTTCATTGCTCTTCTTACTCACCGCCATTGTGTGTGTACTGTCATCATTCTGCTGTGATAGACGTGCATGAAAAGATTTTCAATGTAGCCCATCTGACATTTGTGACACTGGCAAATGGAATGCAGAAAAAGAGCAGCTGAGGCAATTAAACTGCTATTCATTTTTTTTCAGAATAAATATAAAAATAATGAAAAAAGACTCACAACGTGAAAAAATGTAAGTTTGACAAATACAAATGCATATTCTCATTGTTGCTAACTTTGGGCAATGTCTCAACTTTAATATAAAGTAATGACACACCTTTGAATACGATGCCGCTTCATCAGTTTGAAATCAATGACAGAAAAGGATGTTTTGTTTCACAAACGTCCTGCACCCTCGGAAAATGGTTCGCAAAACACACTTACCTATTCATATGATGTCTCGGTGAGTAGGCGTACTTACTGTAACTCTCATTTCAAATGTGCTTACCGACAAGCATGTAGAGCCCTGGTGGTATGTTTAATCACTCGAAGGCACTTCAATTAAACTAAGCTGAGATTAATTTAGCTAATCAAAAATATTCATATCAGGGAAATATGGTTAACTCTCTTAAGTGCCAAGGGTGAGAATGTTCGTCCACTTTGCATAGGGATGTATAATAGCCTAGCAACTAATGTTAATGTAAATGAAAGGGGAGAAGAAGGCACCCTAACACAAAGCGATTGGTGCAGGCCCAAACAGAACTGGACAATCTTATTTTGCCAAACTTCGAAGTCCAGACGTTCCAGCTCAACAAATCCCCAGAATATTTAAGAAGGGGAGTCTAAAGGTTTGAGTCACGGCAACCTTTATGTAAACAGTGTGGTGAAAACGCCAGAGCCTTTTCTTGCAGCGCAAGTGTCATGGAAATAATATGCTATTTTTGTTTATATATGTAGGGGTATTGGCTTGGAGATCGAGGCGAGCTCCTTTTTTAGAGAAGCCAAAATGAACACACTGATGGCAGATGCCAAAAAGGGTACTTCAAAACCAAGCCCTTAGTGCAGAGATGTGCCATACTGCTCTTTCACAAGCACAGGGCTGCCATGAACTTGTGGCATTGCACTATTACTCATCGACATTTGCAGCAGATGGCTGAATATCACAATTATTCCTACACAGCTCTGTCCCAGATTGAAAGGCCATCATGGATGTAAAAGTCTACCATTATCTCATCATACTCTAATACAAGCAACATGACACATGCTGAACATGTGATTGACTCTGCTGAAGCCCCAATGGTCTTTCTGAGGTAACGGCTTGCTAGCCAGGAACTGCACTGTATCTATTATAAAATGACTACACTCAACAGTACTTTATTTATTTTATTACTTTGCATTTATAAAGCACACAAACACCCCGAAGGCATCGTTGCACTGTTACATGGATTCGGCTTAGTTACAGGTACATACTTGGGTACATGATGTATTACATGGGTAGCGATGTGGTTTCACATGGGGTTACATAGTGTAGAGCATATCGCGGCATAGCATCTTACACATAGCTGTTATTACACGTATGCATATCAAGACGTGGCATGGGGAGACTGCAGGCATTGCTGGAGAATTTAAGAGAATAGCCATGTTTTGATAGCTTTGCGGAAAGCACAGTGTGAAGGTTCAGATCTAAGGGCGAGCGGGAGGGAGTTCCATTGCCGGGCAGCAATGAAGGGAAAACTTACCCCACCCTCTATGGCACGCTTGACTATGGGTACAAGCAGCAGGTTAGTGTAGGGTGTTCTAGTAGTTCTGGAGGAGAGGGGTATGTTTACTCTCTGTGATAGGTAAGGTGGGGCTATGTGGTGGACGCACTTGTTGGTAGGGACAAGTGTTTAAAAAGGACACGTTCACGGACGGGCAGCAAGTGGGCTTGTCGTCTGGCTGAGGAGATCTGTTCCCTTTTAGGGATGCCCATGGCGGCGCAAATGGCGTTATTTCGGATGGTTTGAAGTTTGTCATGGTTTTGTGCCGAAGTGCCTGTGAAAAGGACATTGCAGTAGTCCAATCTAGAGCCGATTATGGCTCTGGCAATAGTTAGGCAATTAGCGGTGGTGAGGAATAGCCTGGCTCCGTTTAGAAGTTTGCTCTGATAGGCTGCAGAGGAAGCAATGGCTCTGACTTGTCTAGACATGAATAGGTTGGCGTCTAGGTAGACCCCAAGAGTTTTTACAGACTGGGATACTGAGATAGTGGCGTTGTCGATAATGAAGGATGAGTATCGGGTGTCAAGTTTTTTCAGAGTGTTAGTGGGTCCTAGCAGAAGTAGTTCTTTCTTTTCACTATTGAGGCAGAGCCAGTTCTCAGCAATCCAGGTGTGGATGGTGACGTAGGTGGCATTGAGGTTCTTGGCATCAGCCTCATAGTCACTGGACAGAGGGAGGAGGACTTGAGTATCATCGGTGTAGTTAGTGTACATGATACTGAGTGAGTGAAGTATGTTAAAAAGTGGTCTTTTGAATATGTTGTAGAGCATAGGGGATATGCAAGAGCCCTGTGGTGCTCCACATTGGATGATGGCTGGTTTTGCAGATGTTTGTCAGAGAATACTCGCATGGCTCTACCTTGGAGGAATGCGGTAATCCAGGTGATAGCGTTAGTGGAGAAGTGTGCTGAGGAGGAGAGGTGTTGACAGAGAAGCTTGTGGTCTACCAGGTTGAATGCAGTCGAGAGGTCTAAGAGGAGGAGTAGGGTGGGTTTGCCTTTGTCTTTGATGTCATCCATCTGTTTTTTTAGGTCGAGCAGGGCCGATTCAGTTTCGTGGCATGGGCGTAAGCTGGATTCTTGGGTGCCAAGGATGTTTGATTCCAGGAAGTGTTGGTCTTGTAGGTAGGCTGCTTTGTCCAGGATTTTTAATAGGACGAGGACTATGATTATGGGTCTGTAGTTGTTGGGGGTGTTAAGGACGAGTGAGGGTTTTTTAAGAGGGGATCGTACCCACGCTTCCTTAAGGCTAGATGGGATGGAATCTGAGGCAAATTGGGCATTAATAAACGCAGTGAGGAATGGTGCAAGCGTGTCTGCACACTCTTTAATGAGGGTGGCGGGGCAGATATCCCCTTTGCACATGCCTTATGAGGGTGATGTCTTCTGTTTCGTTGACGTCCCTTAATGAGAATAGCAAGATGTCAAGGGCCCTGTGGTTGCAGATGGGCGTGTCTGAGTGTTTAGGAGGGTTAGGTGGGTGTTGTTTGGCAAGTATTCTGTTGTGGGGGAATATAACTTGTTAAGCATGACTGATTGTATGTTCGAACACCAGGCTTCATCTCTGGTTATGGCCTGGGAAGGGGGGGGGAGTTCACAGTTCCCAGAAGATGGCAAAACGTCGTTGGAGTCAGAATTGACGTTGGCAATTCTAGTTTTGAAAGAAGTGGCTTTGGCATGGATGATAGCTTTTTTACATTCCTTTGAGAGTCTATTAAACTCAAGTTTGGCTGAGTCAAGGTGATTGGATTGCCAGGTAGACAGGTCTGAGCGTTTCTTGGAGTGTAGTTCTAAAAGCTCAGAGGAAAACCAAGCATTGGAGTGTTTAGTAGGCTTGGTTTTCTGTGTGGCTAATGGGGCAATGGCTTCGTCTGCATCAGTTAAGGTGGTTATGAAATTCTGGGCCAGTGTGTTTGGGTCGTTAGAGAACGGGGCCTCAGGGCTGGGACTAGTAGATGTGGTACAAGTCTCTCTTTGGTGAGTAGGCATGAGCTTCTGGCAGCGGATGGGGGAGAGGCACGGTGGGTAGTTTTATGGTATTTGAGGGGGAGAGAGTGTACTGGATAAGGTGATGGTCAGTCCAAGGGATGGGAGTGTTAGCACTGATGGATAGTGAGCAGTTGTGGTATGCTAGCCAGTCTAGGGTACAACCTTTGATGTGTGTGGGATCCAAGATGGAATGTCTGAAGTCTAAGGTTTCCAGAGCTTTTGCAAGGGATTTAGCAGGAGTGCCTTTAGGGTCGTTAAGCCCTAAATTCAGGTCACCTGCCAGGATGACCTTATTGGAAGTCTTCAGGTTGTCAGAAAGGAGGTGTGTGAGGGTCGCATGTAAGTCGGCTAGGGGGGCAGGTGGGCGGTAAATGATGTGGAGTGTGATAGTGCAGTTATGGGAAGTGTTAAGTTTGAGGACTAGAGAGTTGCAACTACTTCTGACTTTTCGATCTTTCTGATGGAGATGGACTCCTTGGCTATGAGCGCTACCCCGCCACCTTTAAATTGCAGACTGTCTTGTCAGAAGATAGTGTTGCCGGTGGGCAGTGCAATCGCTAAGGCTGGTCCAGATGCTTCATGGAGCTATGTCTCAGTGATAGCAAGGAGGTCGAGGTTGTGGGCAGTGATCAGGTCATGTATATCTAACGTGTGAGCTGAGAGGGAGCATGCGTTGATGAGGGCACAACTAAGTGGGGTGTGCTGGGGGATGGGAAGGGCTTTTAAGTTGAGTGAGTACCTCTGGGATGGGGTAAAGAGGGGGGTGCAATGGGCTTTGTATGTCCTGTTGAGGTTGGGCGAATAGGGTATGGGAGCCAGTGTGGCGTGGGGCGTGGAGGTATACGGCATGGGCAGAGTAACAGAGGTAGGAGACATGGAGGCCATGCGGCCAGCATCTTTGGTTACATGATCACAGGAAGACATAGTAACTGTGGTAGCACAGTCAGACATAGGCATGGACATGGTGGCTACAGAAGGCAGCATGGATGCAATGGGGCATGCATCAATAGTAACATCATCACATCATCACATATGGGCACAGTGGCAGCAGCAGGCAACATGGAGCCAATCAGGCATACATCAATGGTAACATCATTGCATATGGTCAAGGTTGCAGCAGCAGGCAACATGAAGGCAATGGGGCATACATCAGTGGTAACATCATCACGTATGCGCATGGTGGCGGCAGTAGGCATCATGGAGTCAATAGTGCAAACCGCAATCATAGGAATATCACACGTTGGTAGGGTGGCAGCAGGAATTGCCTGCACATTGTGCGTGGTTGTGGTGGGCAACTTGATGGTTGGAGTGTCAGGTATTGCATGAGGGGTGGAGCCTGCGGGTGTTAGTGGGGTGGCCAACGTGGGAGGTATTCAAAGGCGCTGAGCTCCCGATGGCGGTGGGGGTACCCATCGCTGTGTGGTTCTGAGTGCCAGTTTTAGGGCTGGACTCTGTTGCACAGCCTGTCGTTGCAGCTGGTAACACTTCTTGGCCTGGTGGTGAGAACTTGTGGGTGGGTGCATGCGCGGAGGTGTGCAGACCTATGGAGGAGTGCAGTGCTGGGAAGGGGCAGCCTCGGCTAATCAGAGGGAAAACTGTGAGGGGCTCCATGGTAGTGACTTTGCCGGGCATGCCAGGCTCTTGCTGTCGGGCAAGTGGCTTACCTGCAATGCACGGCTTGCGCTTGATGGACGTAGTGTGAGGCAGCGATTGCGACCAGCGGTGAGCTGCAGGGAGCTGCATCAGCCTAGGCATCTGGCTTTTGCAGCACGGCTTCGCCTGCCAGTTTTCCATGTGTCCATGTGTCTACTCATCAAAAATAAATGTACTTAGACTATAAGACAGGGGGAGAATTTGTGCATGCCAATGTAACAAAGGCGTATTACATGATAACTGCACTTGTAGAAAGTATAGGCTCCTCCAAGCTTGACCAGGCTCAGACAGGAGCCTTTGTTGTCGGGCCTTGGTTGGGAGTACAGCTTCCACCTTGCGGTGCTCCAGATAGGCTGAAATGGCGTTGGGAATAACTTATGCATTAAACCAAAGAAGGGGGATTCACTGTACAATGAATGATGGGCAAGTGACTATCTCTGGTGCAACCTGACATGCTCTTTTAGAAAGTAAATACTTGTCACCCGTGAAGTCTCTACATTTTAATACTACCAATCTTTATGGTCTCATGTACATAACCGTAGGAGGAATGACGGCACCACTAATGCCTGAATCTTGACTGACTGTGACCCTCCTCAACAGGCACTTTTTGATATGCAGGCTTATCAGCTGAATAGATGATTTGTGCACTTGAAATGTTATCAATTCTGCTCCGAATCTACAGGTTAATTTAGAATTAAATGCCTGGCATGCAATTTCATTTTTATTGCATCCTTAATTAAACTCATGTAAGCCCTGAAGACAGAAGGGCTGGTTCGTAGCTGTTGAGCTGTTTGGTGGCTTTGGCGCAAGTGCAAGACCCCAGATACTTCAAAGAACACACTGCCGAGTGAAATGACAGAGCACTGCAATCGACGAGCAAGAACGCACCTAGTATAGTTTGCCCCCATGGAATTGAACGCGATAATGCACTAATTCGAGAAAAGAAACCTCCCTACAACCTAGAAACTCACACGGAAAACCCATTTCACAAAAAAAATTAAAATAAACGGAAACGAGTGGAGTCTGCAGGCGAGTAGCCTTTGATCCACCCCCCCAAGCAACGCACAGCGAGAATCACTTTTGAGGGAGGCGTTGAACACTCCACCCGACGCAAAAGCGAGCCAAAAAGAACTCAGTGCACCCTGCAAGCAAACATACCATAAAGCACCCGAAAAAAAGGAAGGATATATACTCACTAGCACCTGAGAGCTGAAAAGCCCCGTTACAATACAGACACACACCCCCAATGACACACGCCATAAAGCGTGGTAAAAATGCAGAGTTAACCCCCCCACACATGAAACTTAGAAGAAAGACAATGGAGACACCAGAATCACAATCTGCACCCATTAAAGCACACGGAAAAAAACATAAATGAAGTCTCCAAAGAGTCTAATAGCAAAGACGCCCCCACAAGAACAGAAAATGAAGAAAATAGAAGGGAAACAGCAGAGACTAGCCTCTTGATCGAACATAGAAGTGAAGGCGAGAGAACTACCAGTGGAGACTTAACTCCAAGATCGAAAGAGACCATGATTGAAAATTTTAAAAACATACAGCCTCGTAGTAACCCAAAACACTTAGAGGAGACAAGACCTAGAAATAAAGGCGAGAGGATTACTATCGAAGACGCAAGTCCAACATCGAAGGAAGCCATGATTGAAGGCCCAAAAAATACACCAAAGCCTGCCCAAGGAAGAAAAATGCACTTGCGGAAAGATGAAGAGAGAAATAAAGGAGAGATCGAGCAAAAACTATCCACCCCTCGAGAAGATAGGGACGAAAAAGATAGAAAGATCTTAACTGAGCAAGAAAAGGCAGTGAAAGCACAAATGAAATGGCAAGCCCTATACGAAAGTCACAGACATTCACAACAACTCGTGACTAGAAAAAACGAACAGATAAACCCAAAGCAGCGAGATTGTCCCTTGATATAACCAAGATTAAAAACCTCATGAGGAATCATGAAAGAAGAAGAGAGGTATTTGGGAATACACCACCGCCGGCAACATAAAACGATACAGACATCATGAATCAAAATCAACAAACAGAAAGAGAACAAACCCTGAACGAACAAAAAAATAAAGGGCAGAGACAGAAACCTGCAAAACGCAAGCGAAGGACAAACTGAATTTGAAGAGGAATCGATACAAAAACAGGAGCCGTCAGACAACAAATGCAGATGTAACAACCCCAACGACCAAGAAATAGCCTCTATACCAACGTCAATGTGAGATCTGCAAAACATGCTAATAAGAACTACAACACAATCGCTACTGCCATACATGAAGCTACAAGAATCCTTAGTAGAGTCAATACAATATCAAACGACTCTCACTGCACTAATCCACTCCAAACAAAGCTATCTTGAACAGTGTATGAGCAAAACTTTGGAGAGGCTCCAAATAGAAGCACAAAATAGCCATCTGTGGCAAACAAGACTATTCGACATAGCACTCAGCGATAGAGCAGAAAAAACAGACCTGACTCATTAATTAATCACAATGATGACAACAACGAATAAAGAAAAACCGAAACTGATGCCTCCATCAAGCCACAATAGACCAACTAAACCAACACAACAGCAAGAAAAGGCAGAGAAAATTGAATTAGCAAAAACAGCTGAAATTCAAGAAGGAAAAAACAAGACCACTACCGATGAAGCAAACCTAATTCACCTAAGTGAAGAGCCTATCATGGAAACGAAGACAAACAAATTGACAGATAAAGAAAAAGAAAATGATATCAGGCCAACAGACGACAAGAGTACCAAATCTAAAACGAAAGGTCCAGACACATATGAGATCTTCTCCAAAGGAAATAAGATACCAGCAGACAGAGAACCTGCCAAAAAAAGAATGACCCCATTAAAAAGAAAACAAAGAGGCTCCCGTGCCTTTCTAAGAAACTTGACAATTCCTGTAAAGGAGCGCCAGCCAAATGAGAACAGCAAAAAACTGACCAGCAAAAAATCACTGCTGCAGAATAAACTGGAAAACAACAAAGCCAAAGAAAGGACGCAAACCCCAGACCGCAATAGCGACAATCTAGAAATAGAGGAGCAAATTAACCCATTAGCATATATGGAAGACGTGATGGATCAATCAGAAGAAGCACAAATCAAAATCATAGAGGCCTCCATGATCACATTGGACCAGTACGAAGAAGATCTACCAGAAGAAGACAAAACCCAAGAAAGCTCCAGATATGAAATAACCCTTGACGAGATATCTAAGGTAGACTGGGAAGACAACGAAGAGCCAACATTAGACCTGAATGATGAACCACCACCAACAAGGAGACCCAGAAATAACGATGATAAGAATAAAGCAGTTCACGGGCTAACGGCAAATGTAATAGAATTACCAATCTTTGTAGACCCACAAAACAAACAAATAAAAAAGAAGATAAGAAAATAAAATTAAAAAGCACAGGAACGAAAAGCGACTATTTGATAATGAACCGAACAAACGTTTTAAGACTGATACAAGCAATCCCAAATATGAAGGATATAACAATGAAAGACACATGTACGGTAGAATTTTGTGACGAGATAACAAAGGACCAAGTGAAGATCAACTTCAGCTCAGAAAAAACAACAAACAGAATGATAGACAACAAATTAATCTTTGAGCAACTAGGCTTTGATCTAACCCTGATTGAAGAAATGCCAAGTACAGGACAGAAAAAACAAATGGCAACGTTAAGCAGGAGACAGCCTGACCACAATGAAAGCACATATGCAAAGGCCGATGATTATGAAAGCAAACCACGTGAATATGAGAATACAAAGCACCTGCACAAGACAAAACTAAGTGACAACAAAGAACACCAGAACCGGCATGAGCTGTACCGAAAATATGGAATATGGAGACAACAAGAGGATCCAATTACGGAAACCAAAGAAATTCACAAATGAAGAAGATAACAATCAAAAGAAGAGAACATGAATAACACCACTCTAGGCTCATGGAACACCCGGGGACACAGTCATCTATTCAATACAACAAACCCAATGCTTACAACTGCAGACATAATCTGCATTCAGGAATCCTGGATGACAGAACAACCTATATGCAACGGTTATACAGTAATATTGAACCTAGCAATTCAGAAGAAAAAGGGCTGGCCGTCTTCTGGACTCTTAACGATAATCAAAAACGGGCAAAAGATGTACGTAATAGAATATGAAAACCTAAACCCGTGGATACAAATAACAAAACTCAAATGCATAACAAAAAAACAAGAGAAATAAACATCAACTAAGAACTTTAGAAAGGACCAACTATGGGCACTAATGAACCTGTACTGGAACCCGGTTAGCATAACGGATGACAAATTCATAGACAAGGTTCTATTGACAATAGACAACACCAAAGAAAAATACAAAGAGATAGAATTTATAATATGCGGTGATTTAAACATCCACATATTTGACAAAAAAGGAGAAGAACGAGATGAAACCCATCTCACGCCCTGAGCCAAAACCTGGACCAAAGCATTAATATGCAGGAACCTGAGAAGATCGGACAGCCTCGACGCATCAACTGGAAGAACGAGGGAAACCTGGACAAGAGGCAATTCCATAGCCACAATCGACTATATATACATGACTAAAGGTATATACGACGAACTGAGCGTCTCACAAAACATCAAAACAGAAACGAGCGATCATTACATAATGAAAAGATCATGGAACACCGAGAAACTGGCTAAAAAAAAAAATGGAACCAACAGAAACTGAAATAAACACCGGAAGAAATAGACTAAGAATCGGACAAAACATGATGAAAGAACTGCCAAACAAAATGAACAACTCAACATTAGACGATACTAAAAAAATCAACTATGGATGGTTACTTCTACCCTATAGATGCCGGAACAATACAAATGGAAAGCAAGTAGCAAACACACACACTCAGGCTTACAACGACAAAACATTAACAAAAAAAAAGGAACTGCGATCAAGAATAAAATCGATAATGAAACAAAACCCGCCTGAGAAAAGAAAGCAAATCAAAGCGGCTAAACAACAATATAGAAATTGGACAAAGAACAACAGAGCCTTAATAATACAAGATGACACGGAGAAGATGCTACAGACCCTTTAAAATTGAAACACGAGACAACTACGGGCATTATTACACGACCAAACCCAAATACAAAACACAATGATCACTGATGTATCTGAGGCAAGATGGACGACTTATTTTACAGAGATATATGGAAACAGCAAGACATCAAAAGAAAAAACCCACATAATCAAAAACGTAACATGGCAATGGGAATGGGATCCTGAAGATATACAAAAGGCAATAAGTTCTCTAAATGTCTCCAGAGCCCCAGGCCCGGATGGGCTATCAAATATGGTAATCAAACAGAACTCAGAAGTCTGGGGAACAATATGCGAGAGCATATTCAAAATGATCCAGAGCACTAAATTGATCCCAAATACATGGAAGGAAGCAACAATAATTCCCATATTCAAGCACGGCTCCACAAAAGAACTGCGAAACTATAGACCTCTAACCTTACTTGACCCCATGGGGAAGATTTTCGCAAAACATCTAATAGGGAAATTAGACAGGTGGGCAACAAAAGAAAAGAAATACGCTACAAGACAAACAGGGTTCTTGAAAACGATAGGTTCCAATATCAATCTGTTCATACTAAACATACTGAAACACAAAGCCATAAGAACAAAAACACAGACTTATGCTGCTTTCGTAGATTTACGAATGGCCTTCGATTCTGTGAGCAGCGACGCCCTATGGGAGAAGCTGAATGCATGGATGTGCCCAACTGACATCATTGAACCCATCAAACTTCTGTATGAAAACACCACTTTAAGAGTTAGACTATCGAGAGACGGCACACTAACAGAACAAATCAGAACATGCCACGGCCTGAAACAAGGTTGCCCACTAGCTGCCACACTATTCCATCTTTATATGGCAGACCTTGAAGCAAACATATACACACCACAGATAAACCAGCCAAAAATAAACAACACAGCGATACCCTGTATCTTGTATGCTGCCGATATTGTTCTACTGGCAAAAACACCCAGAGGACTACAGATTGCACTAAAAAAACTAGAAGAATATATGACAATGAACCAGCTGGAAATAAACTCACAGAAAAACAAAATCAAGTCATTAAAGAAAGAAAGTAGGAAAAAAGGACAGCTGCCCTCTTTTCGCATAGGAAATGATAGAATGGAACAAGTAAAGAACATAAAATCCTGGGAGTATGGATCTCGCAATCGCCAACTGAGGAGGAACGGGCACTACAACTTAAAGAAAAAACATTGTCCCTAGCACGACAGGTGAAAATAATACATTGAAAGTATGGAAAATTCTCTTTGAATCCAGTAGTGACATTCTACAAACAAAAAGTAACAGCTGTTTTAGCATACGGAGCAGAAACTGTGATGAACATCAACAATTCCATCTGGTCCCATTTGGAAGGGAAATTCTGGAAGAAAGTTTTAAACTTGCCTATGTCCCTCCCTACAACACATATCCGAGCTGAACTTGTCCTCCAATCGCTCGAATCCATTGTCCTGTGGAAACAACTCGATTTATATCAGAAAATTATGAGCAAAACTCATACACCACCGCTTGAAATACTCAGAACTGAGAAAATCGACAACACAGAACATGCCTTAGAAATCTGGAAAAGATTGATGGAAGCAAAAAGAGAAAAACAAGACATTTCCCTGGAAATGTTATTAGAAAGACCCCAAAAAGCGAAAATAAAACTTAGAGAGAACGACTAGATGAACACGAAACAAGCCAAAGCTAAGTACCGACATGACATACATTGTGCACTCGACAACAGATGAATCAACCAACTACCATCATATTTCTCAATCTTCCCCTCCTCCAAAATAAGAGACACGTTCATGAGACTACGGTTAAACATCCTCCCGACTCGAGAAATAATGGCAGCAAGGAAACAAACTCCAGAATTCAAAAAATACTGCCGATTCTGTAAGGACGAAACGATGACAGAGAGCCTACACCATATAATCATGATTTGCCCTGCACTGAATGAAAAAAGACATTTATCCAGAGAATGGTCATGAAAGACAAAACGGCATTAACACCTGAAGATCGCTGGGCGAGGATGATTGCTGGAAATGAAAAAAAAATGGTGTTTGCCCTAATATCTTTCTGGAACAATATTATGAACAACAGACAAACAAGATACATGTAACTCAAGGATTAAGAAACAAAAAGCCGAAGCAAAGGCCAACAAGCATGAGGAAAGATAAAACCAGAGTCTCGATAGATCATCTAACGCAATTTGAGCAACACATGGATGAGAAGACAATGAGATGAAAGGTTTGAATGTAAACCAAACATTTTAAATATAAAATAAAAAAATTAAACTCATGTATGTAACCTCAGCAATATAGGTGGCAGTAGTATGCCCACTAAAGATGCAACACGCTCAGGGCCAGCCCCATATATATTTAGGTGGTAAAACAGCTTTGCCTGATATTCTAGGCAGGGGATTGAGACTTACTTTAGCTATCAACTTTAGATGTTTGAATGACTGTAATTTCGCTACACATGTTTTTGCTAAGTGCATAGTTTTGGGAGGGGTCTTAATTGAATACCGTTCAATGATGCACATAACGGAATTTACTTAAGCAATGTAACCCGAGAGGGGGGCATTAGCAGTCAGGTAATACCCTAGGGTATCAGTTACAAACCAGAGCCAAGTGAGGGCTTTAACCTACGCCCTGGGGCATTGCCTGACCGGTAATGGCACCAGCAAGGGTTATATTGCTATTAGTACCACGGCACGTTGGTCTGGGGTAATAATAGTGTATTTTGTTTCGAGTTGAGAAACAGTGTGCCAACTGGTTTCTAATTTCGAGACAAAACTACAATATAAGATTGCTGCCATGGATCGGGGAGTTAGGAACCACACCTAGTCCCTTCTCCCTTTCTACGGCAGCCAATCTAGAGTCAGAGACATGCTGGGAACACTACTGTTCCCGGCGCCTGGTGGGGAGAAGCAAGCACGGACACGCAAGTGCAAGTTAAGGGAGGTGATGGTCGGGGGATTGGGTATGTGGAAAAGAGGGTGGACGTGGGGAGAAGTTAAAGGGGACACAGTGGAGAGTGCATGTACCCTATTCCTAGCAAGTGAAGATAGAGGCCTCCCACTCTGAGGAAGCTCGGAGCGTGGTCTGTTTTACGTTGTGTAGACCCCATTCTGAGCCTCCTCATTGGTTGTGAGGCCGCCACACACCCCTCGCCTGTTGCTCATTTTACCTATCCGTAACCATCCTTGCAGCCACCTTCCATTTCCTACAACTTTATTTGGCTTCCCTAAGCATTTCTTTCCTTTGTATTTAACACTTCAGTATGTTTTACTATGCACCTCTGCTATGAAGCTTAAAATGCCTTAAATCTCAGTGAACACACCGTACAGATAAATGTCATAGGGAGAACATATTGGCATAGTTTTACTGCAGGAAAAGATAAAGGTACTTTGGAACTAACCAAAATCCCATTGGGTGAGGCACAAAAGCCCCCTTTTTGAAAGATTTATACAGATCTATGTGTTTAGAGTTACTAGAAAACGTCTAGTTATTTGTACAATACAACATTAGTTGAAGAACACACTGTATAGTGGGCCTGTATCATTCATATTGAATTATAGTCTAAGAAGAAAATGTGCCAGTTCAACCACAGAAACATCTAAAAAGCCAAGTATGTTCTAATATAAGCCCAGGACATGATATGATATGATAGTTTATTTATATGGCTCTTATACACAAAGGGCCTTATTACACGGTAGGCGGTAGTCATGGCGCTATTAGCGCCATGGCTACCCCCTTACCACATTTCGGGTCCGTGTTCTCGGAATAGGGACTTACCAGGTCATTCTGACCTTGGAGGACCCGGTAAGTCCCCATTCCGGGAACCATTCCCCATTCCCATTCGTGCCCCCATAGGGCTCAATGGGAATGGGGATGGTGCTAATAACGGTACCGCAATTTGAGGTACCGTTATTAGCTCCGAAGTCCCTCAAGGGGTCCCTTCCATAACGCCTGGTAAAACCAGGCGTTAGGGACGGGACTCGCTAAGGGACCTCGTAGTAGGGCGGTAAGGGATTACCGGCACTGGTGCCCTTACCGGTGCCGGTAATCCCTTACTGCCTACCGTGTAATGAGGCCCAATGTGTTTCAAAGTGCTTCAAGGCAAGGGAAGCCACAAGGGAAAATACAATTACATTCTTACAGGCCATGAACAGTAAGGATGTGAAATGAACTATCGTACTCAGCCTGACGACATTTAGATAGTGCAAGAGCTAAGACAAAGATAAGGAAAGGATTGGGAGAGTGGGGAGGAAATGGAAACGGGCAGGCAACTACTGTACTAGGCCTCACAACATTTCTGGTAGATCTACAGAAAACAAAAGGTGAGGGAGAGGGGTGCAGAGAGGGAGGGGAGGAACAAAACAAGCAACCATCGTACTAGGCCTGACAACATTTCAGATAGTGCTAGGAGAGGGGGAGTAAGGGGAGGGGGGAGGAGACAGACAAGGTTGCTATCATACTAGGTCCAGGGTCAATTCTGATAGAGTAAGTACAAAGAAGAAAGTAAGGGAAGGAGGGGAGGACATAGGAAAAGGGAGAAAGGGAGAGAGTAAGCAGTCATAAAGAGTGGAGAAGCAGGAGGGGAGAGCAAATACAATTGCAGTAGTCAGTAATAACGCATGATTTTGCAAGGATACAAGATGGAGATGGGAAACGCATGATTTAGAGCCACCATGAGCACAAGATGCAAAGGAAGTGCAGCATGAGAGTTGAGAAAGGCTGACACACTGTGAATTAATGAAGTCCATAAAAGTCCAATCCAGCATTGGACACAAGACAGTGATGGTGAAACCAGAATGTATCAGGACAGACTCCTGCAGAAGTAGGCTGCGGGACGGAGGGGGAACTTGGTACTATGTGTAAAAGAGGATGATTTCCATTACCAGTGCTAGGTGCTATGGACACAGAACTGGACGCTAAAGCCAATAAGGTTTGAGAGAGTTATAGAAAACGATTTCCCGATTTCAAAATATTTTATTTAAATTCAGATTTGTCATTTTTCACAAAATTAAGTCTCAGAAGCACTTTTTTTCAGTATTCTCTATTCAATAGACTTTTCATTGCAATTTGCTGACTCCCTTAACTATAAAAATAGTGTAAGTGTCAGATGAATGCATGTTGAATTTCTGAGTATCTTTATAACAAGTCAACAGTCAGACTTTCCTGTATCAAGGCATAAACTAGACAAACTCCAAGTCAATAGCAGGTCCCTGGCAGAAAAGTGACGTCTGAAGATCCAAGATCATTTTCTATTTTGCAAAGGGAGTATGAAGTTCGTTTGAATGCTACACATTTTCTGTAACTACAACTGGTAGCTACAGAAAATCTTTGATCACCCTGAATATGGAGATAGATTTTGGGAAGATTAAATCATGGATTCCAAGGAATGGCCAGGTCTATAGCGACACAAATTATTTCGAAGTATTTAGGCACTAGGACATGCTGGCGCTTGAATCTCTTCGAAGAATTCTTGATTGTCATATCTGAATGGAACACTCGATCTCATTTTTACAAAAAAGACATACATTACCTGGAGGGGACTGCTTACATTTGTGCATGTTGGTCCCCTTTGGGTAATTTTCATCATATGCACTGCAGTGTGCAAAAGGGAGGTGAAGAAGGGTGGCAGAAGCACTTTTACACCTCCCTTTAGCACTGTACAGTGAAAAAGCAGTAAACGCTGCCTGCCATTTGCACAAGACAGGCAGCGATTACAATGGATTCCTATGGATTCTGCAAGTTTTTTGCTGTGTAAAACAGCAAGCACGTTCCGTAAGGATCCATTGGATTTACGCTAGCATGAAGATGTCATGTGGCATGAAACAAAGTGGTTTTTGAAGGCAGAGGGTAAAAGGAATGAAGAAATGTTACTCCCGTTCCTTCTAAACAGACAGAAATGCTCCTGGGCATGATTGCTAGTGTTAAGACAGGTGTAATACCTTTTAGGCCTGTCTTTAGCACAATTGTGTTGATCTTGCCTTTTCATTTCAGTCTATTCCCATCGGAAACCAACAAAGTACAGAATGTTCCTTGCAGGTATGCCAAAATCCCTGCAACTATGCATACATTAATTAACATATTAGTGCAGCATGATAAAGGGTGGGAAACGCTTCTGACACAGCCTTTGTGCTCAGTAATAATTGAGCCAAGGAGGTTTGTAGTAAGAGCCCTCGTTATCTGAACACAGAGAGGCCATTTAATCTATAATAGCTACTGCAAAAATATCAATTATTGTCATACATCAACAAAACGTGTGAACATTCATAAGTGTAATTGAACTGCAATCGATACATAACAACAGTTTATGTTTGTATGTACAGCGCTCAGGCAATGTTGCCTTGTCCTCGCTTTAGAAATATTTTAATTAAATAAACCATAATGCTTTGAAACATCTCTCTTCACTGTTCATTCTCTGTAGACTTATGACTTGCCTGTTTTAGCGGTTCCCTTGACCCTGGTGCTTGGTGTGAAGGATTGCCATCTGTAAAATATGTAGAAGCCCTGGATTTATTGATATTTGTAAATAATAAAATACTGCGGGTAATTCTATTTCTGAAAGAGTGGCCAGCTAACCAGACCTCCATTTCAGCAAACTCGATTCAAGAAGCATAGTATACATCTGTGCACTACTGCATCAGTATCTCTATCTGCAGTGCCTGCCCTCCAGAATCACAGAGCAGGTTCAGTGGTCACAGGTGACCCCTTGACAGCTGCAGTGACAGCCAAGTCACTTCAGCACAGGGGCTGAATTTAAAATATACCCTGTTCACAAACTACAACATTATAAGAAATCACCATCCTGGTGGCATTTATAATCTTTAAACGTAAGCCATACCCGAGTTAGAGGTATGGTGTATTGTATTTCAAATATATAAGAAAGCCACACCCAAAACAGGCATACCCATGTCCTCACTGTGAGCAAGACCAGTCATGAGCAGGCTGTGTATATTAATTCTCCCTAGACTGACTGTTTCTGCTGAAACCTGTGGGTCAGAAGCCCGTAGATTTCTCTTTTCTGATCTTTTGTGAGGTTAGGTAGCACGTCTCTCTATCCACCAAGACAGCCCCGTAGCATGCACTGTCTTGGAAAACAGGAATCAAATGGCATACCATGTCATAGATGACTATTCTCACACCAGGGTGTTGCATACCAAAGGTCCTTAAATGATTTGGGTCTGAGAAAGGGGGAGGGGATAGTGTAGACAGGGGGATCTCTGCATGTGTGAGGAAGAGTGCCACCATCTTGTTTCCCTCTGTACCTCACCTGGCTTCCTGTTTCCTCCACTTACTTTAGCAAAATGCACTTTGTTTATGATGCAACCAGGCAAAGTCCACTTGTCACAATAACAGAGATCGGACCCATTAAAGCAGGTTGGCTTGTGTCCAAAAACGTGTCGACCTTTGGTATAAAATAAGGTGTCTCCCACTCTTCTTTGATTCATTTCTGCACCATCCAAGACATAATGAATAATCAGTTTGGACGTCCTCTGGGAGAGTTGACCTTCCCAAAGCTCTCAGCCATTGAGGTGATAAAGGAGGATTCCAAGGCAGAGGCAAGTTCTCCCTTCCCACACCCAGGGCAAAATGAGGTGACTCTTGCTAAGGACCATGACCTGCCACTCTGCACTAAAGCTCCTAAGGCTGGCACAGCAGAACCCAAAATGACTCACTCTGTTCTAGAGCCCCTTCATTGGCCTCACAGCATGCTCAGAGCCAGAAAAGTCAGGGTCCCTGTTTTCACTGCATTGATCCAATTAAGCCATATTAGAGATGTCTTTGCTGCATTAGAACCAGAAGGAGCCATCAGTGCTGTCTTCGGCACTCACCCGCTCTTTGCACCTCCATGCTAGCATAATGAAACCAGCTTGATGTGGCACTGCCCCAGCAGAGACCCATCCCCTGCTTGGCTCAAGCACTGCTGTCCTGTGCAGAGAACTTCAAACCACCACGTTGAACCAAGCATCAAATGGCCAGTACTTCACATCACAGCTTGACTCAAACCACTGGATCATTGCATCTCATATCAATTCTAACTAGTGGTACATATCATCTTGAACCAGGCTCGATTTCTGACCTGCATAGCAAGACACTTCCTCAAATCACTCCTCGACCGCCTCCACTCAAGTGGATAGCATCCTTCCTTAATAATAGGAAACAAATAAACCTCCTCTCCTCCTTTGTCTCTGTCGCCCGACCAGTCAACACCGGATTTCCACAAGGAGTGTGCCTATAAGCCCTCGTGTTCAAACTCTATATGTCCATCCTCCCACAAATAATCTACTCACACAATATCCTGTGCTACTCTACGCTGACAACACCCAACTATTCCTAAAACTCCTTAACTCAAAACCCAACTGCCAACCCGACATCACTGGATGACTACAAACCACCTCCTCTTAAACCCCGCAAAAAATGAAGTCATGGTTTGTGGCAACACCAAACTTCTTCTGCACCCTCTACCCTGGCCATCATCCATGGACAACCCCCGACAACCTGAAGTTCAGTAAAAAACCTTGGATGCACTCTCGACTCTGAACTAACCCTCTCACACCAAGTCAACAACGTCTCTAAGTCCTCCCACTACCACCTCAAAATTCGTAGGCGCATTTTTCCATACCTCTCCTTTTCCAACAGACTTGCCACGGTCCAATCAATTGTAATGTCAAGACTGGACTATGCTAACTCCCTCTGCCTCGGAATCCAAGCATACCATCTGACTAAACTACAAAGAGCACTAAAATGCTGCAGCCAAACTACTACTAGCACTTGGCCCAAGAGATCACACCTTCTCAGCTCTCAAAACTCTCCACTGGCTCCCGGTTGGACGAAGGGTGACCTTCTGTTGGATATTTTGTGTAGATTTGGGGGTCTGGTTGTATTTTCTTACCGTCAAAAATAATGGTAATTTGGTGATGACTACTCCTTGCATGTAAATTGGGTTTGGCCTTATGTCCTTTCAGTGACCATTCCTTATCACATTATATGGAATGATTTAGTGGTATACATTATTGTCGGTGGATTAGTAGTGAGCATAATTTTTCTGTTTTATTTGTGCCCCAATATACACAAAACCCTTCTTATTCTTAGACTGTCCTCGGACCTACATTCAGAAACACCACAGTTTCACATATAGCATTCTCAATAACCTGTGGTATTATCACTAATTTATATACATTAGTGAACTATGTTTCCATAGGCCTCTTTGCTGGTTCATGGACCCCCAGAAATGTCTATTGTATTAAATTCCACTCAGACACCATGCACTGAGTGGACACACGCACACAGCTATGTATCACTGCTAGTGCTATTATTCCATCTGCATGGGAAACATGACACATGCATTACCTAAAAATCTTCCCCCTTTCCAGAGATATTATTCTAAATGCACCAAGAAAAGACAAAAGCAAAAACACTCTACACGATTTGTGTACATATCATCTGTATTATAAACAGTTGCATTTCAAAATAACATCTTACCCTCTTTACTGCCGCATTATCTATAATAAACAGAAGAGAAAAAAATACAGCAACAAGACGACATTCACTCTGCATTATTTGTAACAAGAAGAAGAAAAAAATAATTACAGCGACAGATCAAACTTCACTTTGTCAATTAAACACAGGGGATTCCCTTGGCTATTCTCCCTGCCTGATATTTATAGAAGGTCATCCGTACAGCACACAATAACCTCAATTCACTTGGATAATTACCAATTTTCTGTCCCCCACGCGACCTCCTTTCGCTCGCCTCCGAGGAATGGACCCAGGGTTGTCTTTGTAATCTTGAAAGCTTGAAGTGCACAGCGAGAACATGCAGTTATCTGCAGTTCTCAAGCCGGTGCTAAGTGAGACTGGAATGCCTCCTCACAGCCCAGTCTCAGATGGTCCGTGTCAGCAGCTCAGCAAAAAGTAATCTGAACTTTTTTCTGTCAGACTTTTCCAGCAAACCTCTTGTCCCCCTCTGGTTATGTGGAACCACTGCAGATACTCTGCACCAATCAAATTAAAAAGACCGTATCACCCTTCCTTCCACAATAGCTCATTGATTACAGTAAGAAACTGTAGCTAAACTCATTTCCTGGCATGCAGATTCTGCTTTCTGTAAACACAGTGAACAAAGAGAGAAAAAGAAAAAATCCAAGTGCATGTTTGAAAAACAAATTTCAGAACATGTATTTCTACCACATTTTCCACATGGAGAGCACATTATAGTGTTAATGAGTTAGTACTAGTGATTAGTATTTGTTAATTAAGTCAGTCAATTAGATAGCTAATGTAGGCTCCTGTGAATGAGGCATTTCAAGTAAGAGAAAAAAGAAATATATATATATATATATAAATATATATATATATATATATATATATATATATATATATATATATATATATATTCAGTGAAAAAACTTTGTTAAAGGGACGTTATGGTTCCAAGTAAACAAGTAAAACCGAAAAACCCTTGAAATTCGCCAGTTATGGTAAGCTAAGCAACCATAACTCGCCCCACCACCGTGCACTGCTAAGACTAACACCCAGGACATCAAAGATGACATCACAAATGTCATTGATGACATCACTGATGACATCACATGTCTGGCTCACTATTTTTTCTTTTGCTGACATATCTAGGCCACATGGTTTTCTTCAGTAACAGTCAGAAACTAAGAATTTTATTTTATTTGTAGACATATCCTTCTAGTAGGTTCTTACAGTAATTCCCTTAGAGTACAGTCACATCATATGAAACATATACATATGGGAAAACACAAGCTTGAAAGACAGCAATTCTTTTTGTGCATAAAGATAATCACTAGACTTATGAGCACTTTCTGATAGTTCTGTTGTTTTTTTTTATGGCTGTACTTTCCCTGTATATGGTCATATTTGTATGCATTGTACTCACACTACTTTCCTTACGGTCCAATCACATCAAGTGATACATATACATAGGGTAAATAGCAGCTTTGAAACAGAGCAATTGTAACGCTCACCTGATTCTCGCAGAGGCGCCGGTCTTGACTGGGCGACTACCGTATCTTCAAAGGTGATGTGTAGCACCCGGTTGGCTCTTTGGGCTGGACCTCTGTGCACTGTATGCCTGACGTGTAGAGTAAGATGTCTGCAGATAGAAAATATGGGGTTAATGAACTGGGGTTATTGGGGTGTCCCTATCTCTTTCCTCTTCTCCTCTCCTGTAGACCCCAAAGGTTAACGCTCTCACCTTAGGTAAGTGAATGCCGAGCTCTCCATCTGCCTCGGGGCAGAGTGCTGTAGCCAGTTTCTTCACTGGATAGGTAGCGCAGGCCTCTTGACTTCAGAGGACTGCTGTCCGTCGTTTACTGCACGAACGGTAAGTTTTGAGTCATTCAAATGTCTTTTTAAAGTCTTTAGTAATGATGTCTCTTGTTTTGCAGGGTTCCGGCGATGGCGGATGACGGGCTGAAGTGAGTTGAAGATGGAGCCCGTGTGATGAATAGAAGCGCCTGGAAGCACGTGAGTAAGCGCTTGTTGCATGCTTCACGATGCGCTCTAACTGTCTTTTTATTTTGCAGGTACGAGTTCGGAGCGGCTGCAGGGTGCCGGAATACCCACTGTATTAGATGTGGAAAGGAGTAATGGCACGTGAGTATTAAAGTTCCCCAATGTCTTTAAACGCACCTTGTTTTGTCTTTCAGATGCGGATGCAGCGCCGAAGGCCTCCGGAGCGTGCGAAGAGTTGGTAAGCTTTTGTCTTTCAGATGCCGGAATGCAGTATGAAGACCTCCGGAGCGCACGAAGAGTAGGTAAGCCTTTGCCTTTCCGATGCCGGAATGCTAACCTGTTCTTTCTTGTCTTTATAGGTGTTGCTGAAGACTGGATTCAGGATGGTAAGCCTTTGCCTTTCAGATGCCGGAATGCTAACCTGTTCTTTCTTGTCTTTATAGGTGTTGCTGAAGACTGGATTCAGGATGGTAAGCCTTTTTCCTTAGGCCCAGGACTGGATGCAGAAGACACGATGAGCGTCCTGCTGCAGAGGGTGCAGAATAACGCAAAGCAAGATTCATCCACCGGGTGTGGTTTAAATAGCCTCCTGTAGTGCTTAGGTGTCTCCTTCCACAGCCACGCCTAAGTAAGAAAAGAGTTCCTGGTAAGAAAAGAGTTCCTGCCTTCCAGAAGAGTTCCAGTGTTCTAAATCTAGGGAGTGGCTCCAGCCCCACCCAACAGGAAAAGTAGTTCCAAACAGAAGAGGATCAGAGGCTCAACTGGCAGGCAAGTAAGCAGCATGGTCTGCTGCAGGTAAGTCCACCCAAGCATTATGAGCCCGGCGCTTCCAGCGCTGGGACTGGGCATATTTATGAGCCTGGTGCCACTGGCGCCAGGACTGGGTCCAAAAGGTCCCAATTGGGACTGGTTGGCACTCGGAACCTGGGTTATGGATCTGCTTCCTAGGGAGTTGGGAAAACCCTGACCTTTTGGAAGCAGAGATCATGACAGTACCCCCCCTCAAGGCCCCTCCCAAACCGGGCTTCTCCGGGGGTTTTGGCTTGTCAGGAAATGTTCGGTGAAATCTTTTGATTAGGCGAGGAGCGTGGACATATTCAGCAGGTTCCCAGGATCTCTCTTGGGGGCCGTAGCCTTTCCAGTCAATTAGGTAGAATAGTTTAGATTTGGAGATCTTGGAGTCCAGAATGCTTTTGACTTCAAACTCGAGTTCTCCATCCACTAGGATAGGTTTTGGAGATTTGGTTAGTCGGGTTTGAGGTTGCACGGGTTTTAATAGAGAGACGTGGAAGACCGGATGTATCTTCATGTGCGGGGGCAAGTCCAACTTGACCGCTACTGGGTTTACTATGGTAGTGATGGAATAGGGACCAAGGTATCTTGGGTTGAATGTGCGTGGCCCTTTTAGAGATAGATATTTGGTGGATAACCAGACTTGATCCCCTACTTGATAGTGAGGGGCTTCCTTCCGATGTTGATCTGCTCCTTTCTTGTATTGTTCTTTAGCCCTTTGAAGGTGAGAAACAGCTTCCTTAAAGGCTTGGGTGATTGTAGAATGCAGGTAGTCTACTGCTGGTGTTTCAAGATCTTGGAGGGGATCCAACTCCGAGGTTTGAGGGTGACTGCCGTACAAAAGAAAAAACGGGGTTTTCCCAGTTCCCGAGTGGACAGAGTTATTGTAGGCATACTCGGCTATCCAAAGGATATCTTTCCAAGTTTTTTCAGTTTGTTGCAGCATGCAGCGTAAATACTGTTCCAGAGTTTGATTGGTCCTCTCGGTTTGTCCGTCGGTCTGAGGGTGGTGACTGGTCGATAGTCTCACATCAATTTGAGCCGACCGACAGCAACTTCGCCAAAAATGAGAAATAAATTGACTACCTCGATCCGAAATTAGAACCGAAGGAAAACCGTGCAGACGGACGATGTTTTCGAGAAATTCTCGGGCCAGAGTTGCTGCTGTTGGCAAGCCTTTGAGCGGAATGAAATGCGCCATCTTGGAGAATAAGTCCACGATTACTAGAATCGTATTGTATCCGGAGCATGGAGGTAGATCGGTGATGAAGTCCATAGAAAGCGTATGCCAAGGGCGAGGTGGGATGTCAATAGGGCGTAAGAGGCCTGCTGGTCTTTCCTTTTGACTCTTGTTTTGGGCGCATACTCCACAGGACATTATAAAGTCTCTGATATCTTTTTTCCAAGACGGCCACCAGAAGTAGCGCTTGATCTTTTCTGAGGTCTTGGCTATACCGGGATGACCTTCCATTAAAGAGTCGTGATAACAAGAGACTACTTTTTTCTGTAAATCTGTGCTGGGTAGGTATAATCGTTCTTGGAAATACAATAAGTTGTCCTTTACTGCAAAGTCCTTTCCCTGCAGATGCCAATTCTGTATATCTGCTGGAGTTACAAGTTGCCTGGCTTTATCCTTAACTTCCTCTATGGATTCTGTGGCGATTACACCCAGAATTCTTTGTTCGGGAATGATTGGTACAGGTTTAGGGTTGATCAAGTGTTCTTCCACTCCCATCCGAGAAAGGGCATCGGCTTTACCGTTCTTTGTACCTGGTCGATAGGTAATTATGAAGTCAAACTCGGCAAAGAATAATGCCCAACGGAGTTGTCTAGAGGATTGGGCTTTTGCGGTTTTCAAATATTGCAGGTTTCGGTGATCCGTAATCACAGTAACGGTGTGTCGGGTCCCCAGCAGATAATGCCGCCAAGCCTTAAAGGCAGACTTGATAGCCAGAAGTTCCTTGTCAGTAATCGTGTAATTGACTTCAGGAGGCGAGAATTTGCGGGACCAAAATGCCACGGGATGCAACTGATTGGTTACCGGGTCCTTTTGTGATAGAACTGCCCCCATGGCAAGGCTTGAAGCATCAGTTTCCACGATGTAGGGGAGTTCGGGGCGAGGGTGTTTTAAGATTGGTGCAGAGATAAATTTAGTCTTCAAATCCTGGAAAGCTTGTTCCGCCTCGGTAGACCATTCAAAACGTTTGTTTTTCTTTAACAAGGCAGTGATGGGCTGGACTATTCGAGAGAACTCGGGGATAAACCTGCGGTAAAAGTTAGCGAAGCCTAACATGCTTTGCACACCTTTTACGGAGGATGGTGATGGCCATTTGAGAACTGCATCGACCTTCTTTGAATCCATACGCACCCCGCCAGGTGATAATATGAATCCCAAGAATTCAACTTCAGTCACGTTGAAAACACATTTTTCCAACTTAGCGAAAAGTTTGTGTTGACGCAATCTTTCGAGGACCATTTTCACGTGTTTCCGATGTTCAGATTCCGATGAAGAATAAACGAGGATGTCGTCAATGTAAACAACAACACATACATCTATGAGCTCTCTGAGGACATCGTTCATAAAATATTGAAAGGCGGCCGGGGCATTGAAAAGTCCGAAGGGCATGACCTGATATTCAAATAGCCCATACTTGGTGCGGAAGGCCGTCTTCCATTCATCGCCCTCTTTTACTTGTACCAAGTGGTAAGCTCCTCTAAGATCCAGCTTTGTATATATGCATGCTTTTCTGACTTGGTCAAGGAGTTCAGGGATCAAAGGTAACGGATATCTATTCTTGACGGTGATCTGGTTCAGGGAGCGATAATCGATACAAGTTCTAAGGTCTCCTTCCTTTTTTGGAACGAAGAACAAAGCTGAAGAAGCAGGGGACTTGGAAGGACGAATAAACCCATTTGCCAGGTATTGATCCAGGTATTGTCGAAGGTGAAGGTTCTCAGGCTCGGTGAGGGCATAAATTCTACTACAAGGAGGAGTAGATCCAGGTATCAGGTCTATCTGGCAGTCATAGGACCTATGAGGAGGTAGAGAGTTAGCCTGATCCTTCCGGAAAACATCTTGGTATTCTAGGTATTCGGGAGGTAACTGGGGAGTCTCTGAAGAAATTGCGGCCAGTGCAACACCAGGTGGAGGGTGACAAGTAGAGACACATTCTGGAAACTGGACCGTTCTTGCTCGCCAATCGATCAGAGGATTGTGTTTCTCTAACCAAGGTATTCCTAGAATAATCTGAAACTGAGGGGCCTTGATCACATCGAACACGATCTTCTCATGGTGTCCATCTTGACTTACTAGCGTCACTTCTTGAGTGGTATGCGTTACTGGCCCGGAGGCTATCTCCGTACCATCCACCGTAGTAATGACGTCCTTTACAGCCTTGGGACAAAGAGTTAGATTCATCCTCAAAACCATTTCATGATCCACATAATTGCCGATGGCACCGCTGTCGACGTAAGCTTCAATTGCATGTAATCGATCCGGATTATCAGGGCTAATGAGGACCATAGGTATCACGAAATGCGAGGTCACGGAACTGGTTTTTACGCTCGGCAAGAGGACCTCTATTCTTGTCGGGCGAGGTCGTTTCCCTGCTCAGAGTTTGTAACTTTGGTAACTGCAGCTCCTACTGCCTTCTTGGCAGGTTTCACCGGACAGTCTCGAAGAAAGTGCCCTGAGTTTCCGCAATATAGGCATAATTGCAACTGTTTCCTCCTTTCCCGCTCCCGTTGTGTTAGAGGACCTTTCAGACCCCCTATTTGCATGGATTCCCCGGAGTCTACTCCTTTGGAAGGAGTTGGCGGTTTGGAAAATACTCGAGCATCAAACTTGGAACGATCGGCCTTCCTGTTCTGCAGCCTGTGATCTATTTGAACGACCAAGTCTATGTAATCCGAACAGTCTTGTGGGGGATTCACTACTTGGGCTAAAACGTCTTTGAGCTCTCCACGTAGACCTCTATAAAACAGCGTAATCCTTTTGTCCTCAGGCCATTGAGTTTCCACTATTAGTCTATTGAAAGATGCAATATAAGCCAAAAGGTCTTGATTACCCTGTCGCAACGAAAGAAGCTCATTGTCCAAGGCCTGTCCCTGTGAATGTCTTGCGAACAGTTTTTCCATACAAAACTGAAAGGCTTGAAAATCACGGAGAACCGGATCATCTTGATAAACTAGAGGGATCGACCAGTCTGCCGCATTGCCACTAAGGTACGAAAGTACAAAAGCTACTTTAGCTTGATCAGTTGGAAAGGCTGCTGGCCGGCATAAGAAGTGCAACCGGCACTGATTGATAAATACTGCAAACCTCTTTGGGTCACCAGAAAATCGCTCGGGCGGAGCCAGAGGTACATTCCCAGGTAGGTTGATCTGCACTGGATTCATAGAGGATGTTGAAGGAAGATTTGCCCCTGATGCGGGTAACGGGGTCTGTCCGGCTTGTGACTGTAGCACTTGTCTAGCAAGATTGTCTGTTCTCTCCTTGGAAATAATTAGTTCCCTTCTTAGAGCATTCGTTTCCTGACGAGTTGCATGCACTTCTGCCCTTAGTTCCCCAAGTAACCGGGCTAGGGGGTCAGTATCCGAGGTTTCCATAGCGCCTGGGCGAGAGTTTTGCGGTAGGCTTTGCGTTCTGTAACGCTCACCTGATTCTCGCAGAGGCGCCGGTCTTGACTGGGCGACTACCGTATCTTCAAAGGTGATGTGTAGCACCCGGTTGGCTCTTTGGGCTGGACCTCTGTGCACTGTATGCCTGACGTGTAGAGTAAGATGTCTGCAGATAGAAAATATGGGGTTAATGAACTGGGGTTATTGGGGTGTCCCTATCTCTTTCCTCTTCTCCTCTCCTGTAGACCCCAAAGGTTAACGCTCTCACCTTAGGTAAGTGAATGCCGAGCTCTCCATCTGCCTCGGGGCAGGGTGCTGTAGCCAGTTTCTTCACTGGATAGGTAGCGCAGGCCTCTTGACTTCAGAGGACTGCTGTCCGTCGTTTACTGCACGAACGGTAAGTTTTGAGTCATTCAAATGTCTTTTTAAAGTCTTTAGTAATGATGTCTCTTGTTTTGCAGGGTTCCGGCGATGGCGGATGACGGGCTGAAGTGAGTTGAAGATGGAGCCCGTGTGATGAATAGAAGCGCCTGGAAGCACGTGAGTAAGCGCTTGTTGCATGCTTCACGATGCGCTCTAACTGTCTTTTTATTTTGCAGGTACGAGTTCGGAGCGGCTGCAGGGTGCCGGAATACCCACTGGATTAGATGTGGAAAGGAGTAATGGCACGTGAGTATTAAAGTTCTCCAATGTCTTTAAACGCACCTTGTTTTGTCTTTCAGATGCGGATGCAGCGCCGAAGGCCTCCGGAGCGTGCGAAGAGTTGGTAAGCTTTTGTCTTTCAGATGCCGGAATGCAGTATGAAGACCTCCGGAGCGCACGAAGAGTAGGT
Source organism: Ambystoma mexicanum (assembly GCF_040938575.1). Taxonomy (NCBI): domain Eukaryota; kingdom Metazoa; phylum Chordata; class Amphibia; order Caudata; family Ambystomatidae; genus Ambystoma; species Ambystoma mexicanum. The sequence goes on from NC_090930.1 coordinate 1,231,410,718, forward strand.
AAGCCTTTGCCTTTCCGATGCCGGAATGCTAACCTGTTCTTTCTTGTCTTTATAGGTGTTGCTGAAGACTGGATTCAGGATGGTAAGCCTTTGCCTTTCAGATGCCGGAATGCTAACCTGTTCTTTCTTGTCTTTATAGGTGTTGCTGAAGACTGGATTCAGGATGGTAAGCCTTTTTCCTTAGGCCCAGGACTGGATGCAGAAGACACGATGAGCGTCCTGCTGCAGAGGGTGCAGAATAACGCAAAGCAAGATTCATCCACCGGGTGTGGTTTAAATAGCCTCCTGTAGTGCTTAGGTGTCTCCTTCCACAGCCACGCCTAAGTAAGAAAAGAGTTCCTGGTAAGAAAAGAGTTCCTGCCTTCCAGAAGAGTTCCAGTGTTCTAAATCTAGGGAGTGGCTCCAGCCCCACCCAACAGGAAAAGTAGTTCCAAACAGAAGAGGATCAGAGGCTCAACTGGCAGGCAAGTAAGCAGCATGGTCTGCTGCAGGTAAGTCCACCCAAGCATTATGAGCCCGGCGCTTCCAGCGCTGGGACTGGGCATATTTATGAGCCTGGTGCCACTGGCGCCAGGACTGGGTCCAAAAGGTCCCAATTGGGACTGGTTGGCACTCGGAACCTGGGTTATGGATCTGCTTCCTAGGGAGTTGGGAAAACCCTGACCTTTTGGAAGCAGAGATCATGACAGCAATCATTTATTTGCATGAAAATAATCAGTTAAGTTATTAATTGTTTCTGCTACTACTTGTGCTTTTTTGCTAACTTCACTTTCCCTGTATATACCCATATTGGTATGTGTTCTTGTGTCTTTGTGTTTTGTCTATAGTAATGCAATTATGTAATACATGGGTTTTATTAGCTACTTATTACATATTTCACAGTACACAAAAATCTATTAAGAAAACAATTATCATTTCATTATTCAACATATTAACATTACGAATATCATACCTTCATCTTGTACGCTGCACACAATGTTATGTTTCTGTATGAGTAGCTTAGTATACTAGATAGAACCCCATAATAGGATGCTATTTATATCAATGCATCGTTCAATGCACTTATTAGGGTATATTTCTTGCAATGATTCTTGACACGTTTTTCGCAACATAATAAGAATCCCTTGTACACATATTTCATGAGAAGTACATACACATGTGATGTCATCAGTGATGTCATCAATGACATTTGTGATGTCATCTTTGATGTCCTGGGTGTTAGTCTTAGCAGTGCACGGTGGTGGCGCGAGTTATGGTTGCTTAGCTTACCATAACTGGCGAATTTCAAGGGTTTTTCATTTTACTTGGAACCATAACGTCCCTTTAACAAAGTTTTTTCACTGAATTTCATAGGTTTTTAGTAGCGCAACTTAACCATAACGTCCCTTTAACAACGTTTTTTCACTGAATTTCATAGGTTTTTAGTAGCACAACTTAACCATAATATCCCTGACTTCATATACATGTAACATAGAACAATGCATCGTTCAAAGCACTAATAACGGTATGATATTTATTGCAATATCCTTGACACTTTTTTCAAAACATTATAATAAAAATACCTAGTACACAAATTCCATGAAAAGTACATACACACGTGATGTCATCAGTGATTTCATCAATGACATTTGTGATGTCATCTTTGATGTCCTAGGTGTTAGTTTTAGCAGTGCACGGTGGTGGCGCCAGTTATTTTTCAAAGCTTACCATAACTTGCGATTTTCAGGGGTCTTTCGGATGTACTTAGAACCATAACGTCCTTTAAACAAACTTTTTTTAATATCACGCAAGCAATATACAAACATGGCGTGCAAAAACCAACTTCTACAGATGGCTTTACACAGAATGTTGCAAAGTAAGAATTTATGCTCGTTCACAGTGAAGGTCAGCTGCTTCCACAACATCTACAGATGGCTTTACACAGAATGTTGCAAAGGAAGAATTTATGCTCGTTCACAGTGAAGGTCAGCTGCTTCCATTTTTTTCTTGGGCCCCGGTATTGTGTTTTGACCTTGACAGACAGAGATTGTGATGAAAGACTTCTCTTGAAGGAGTGTTACTAAAACGTAAGAGAAGATAAAGATGAAATTTCTGAAACAAAACCACTTTTATATATTATATCACTATGCGAAAGATCGTTGGCACACGCGGAGTCGTATTTTGGGACTGCACCACTCGTAGACAATGGAAATTGCAATTGTACTGTAAGTAACCCTTTAGATTACTTTATACCAAATATAATTACAATAGCATAGCATTAAAGACCGCTCAAGTTGAACTTGTTCGTTGAAAGTGGCATAATGTTTTCTACCGTGCACTATCACCGCCAAATTGATCCCCTGTCGTTTAGAGGGCTCTGAAAAAGGCAGACGACACAGGGTGGGTTAATAGAAATAATTTAACCGGTCTATAGGCGGTCAAGCGCTCTACTCGCTGTGCCACTTCACTGTAGCCTGTCAAGTGGCACAGCGAGTACAGCGCTCGCTTTGACATCCGTGCACAGCTTGCTAACGCAAGTTTGAATCCTGGCAAGGCCAAACTCAGCCTTTCATCCTTCCGTGGTCGATAAATGAGCACCACACACCATGGTTAATAATAAGCACCGCTTAGATACCTCACGGTTCTTAGCGCTATATGAATGGGAAAATATTATTATTTTATTATTAACATACACTGTTGCACTATCTTCGATAGCAAATATTTTCATGCCCTAATAAATAAAATGATGATTTGTAATGAAGATCGGCTGGTGAGACTAATTTATGTTTTTTAAAACAGGTATGTGGCTCCATTTTGCCTATGTCACGATTTACAGACTCCAGCGGATGGGGTCTTCAACTGCCAGGTGCAGGTCCAAATATGCAACTTCATGACCCTCACCATTTTATGGGACAATCGCCAAGGACCAATATGCCCTTACACAGTACTAGCGGCTACAAACAACATACCAACCAATAGGGTGGTCTAATGGCTCGTTGTTAGAGCAACCTTCCGATTATCAGAGCGACCATTTACGGCTTTTATTATAAACCAACAGCCTATCTACCGCAAAGGAACAACGCGTGGCTCCAAATAAACGTTTGCTGATCGACAACAGAGACAATAGCAAATCGCTGAATATTCACTAAACATTTCATGTGAAATAATTGTACTTTACCAAATGTACAATCCTGCTGCTTACTTTTAAACCACAGTTTCATATTCCGACTTGTGGCGCACTGAGTTGTAAGCTGATCTAACACACTCTGTACCGCAAAGCAACATCGCGTGTCTCAACATGAACTTTTGCGGATCGACAACAAAGACTAATGCAAATTGCTGAATATTCTCTAAACATTTGATGTCAAATAAATGTACTTTACAACATTTACAATCTTGCTGTTTGCTTTTAAATCACAGTTTCATAATCCGAATTGTGGCGCGCTGTGTTGTGACATAATGGCCCTCATTAGGACCCTGGCGGATTTTTTCCGCCGTCGGCGGACTTTTCCGCCATGGCGCAAAGTCCCTTTACGCCATGGCGGATGGCGGACTTACCGCCCCATTCCGAGGTCGGCGGGGCGGTAAGTCCCCATTGACCCATTTACCCTTCCCCATTCCCATTTCGGCCCCATAGGGCTCAATGGGAGTGGGGAAGGAGTTAATTACGCCACCGTAAATTACGGTGGCGTAATTAACACCAAGGTCCCATAGCGCCATGGATTTTTACGCCCGCAAAAAGCGGGCGGAAAAATTACCATGGCGCTATGGGAACTCGTAGTTGGCGGTAAGGGGTCGGCGCAGCTAACGCTGGCGCAAACCCCTTACCGCCAGGGTCCTAATGAGGGCCAATGTGTGTTGTCTTCCGGGTTCTGTGTAAAGTCGCGTAGTACTGGAGACGACTGGGCACGTTTCATTATGCACCCTGTAACGTCACGGAGAGAGGCTGGGAATATGAATGCTTTGATAATATCAGGCTTAGGGGCGGGAGATATGATTTAGTGTCGCAAAAGCAAGTCAGCCAGGTCAATAGCGCCAGTCATAGGATTATCACATAATGTCGGCGCACACCAGCTGGATTTATCGTTTCTTTAGTGGACAAAAAGTCGTTTGACGCCCCTAGGAAATTGTACTATTAGCGGACAAAAGGAGTGCTCTTAAAACACTTTCACCCTGACAACGAACAATACAAACAACGTTCTCAGAGCACCCCCATTTTGTGTAATTGCAACCATTTCGGGACACTGCTAGTGTTCTTAGAACACATTCAACTTGACAGATTACAATACGGACAGCGTCCTGAGGACACCCCCAGTTTGTGTATTTACGAACAATTAAGTACACCGCGAGTGTTCATAGCTCATTTTTACATTCCTTGCGAACAAAAATGACACATACTCCGTCCTCTAAACACCCCACCATTTAGTTTATTTACAAAATGTCAGAACAGCCGTGTTCTCCGCAGACAAATCGAACACAACAAAAACGTCTAGCACATAAAAAAACAAAACATTGAACCTATCTCATTCTCCCCCACCATCCCCAAACACTCTTACACACCAACACACGGCACTAAATACAATTTTTTATCCACGTTTCACTGCGCTGTACGCGGTCGACTGCGAATACAAGATGGAGGGCGCCACAGAAAATCTGATGCGCTCCACGCCCCTCGCCGTCCAATCAGCGAACACGTCGCATGTCCGCGGACATGATGCAAGGCCATGGACCAATCGGGGTGCTGTCTGCGGAGCGAACAGGGAAGTCCATCCGCGAGGCGAAGGCAGATATGACTAATTTTTTTGCCTTACATTTTGGTCATTTTTAAAAAAACTACTGGACAGATTTACACCAAATTTACAAAAGCACGCTTTTGGGACCAGGCCGCCGCTCCTGCCGCAAATTTGGTGTAAATCCGTCCAGCGGTTCGGGCTGTAGCCGTGCGCAAAGTTTTTTCCCATTCAGTCTATGGGAAAAAAAAAGTTTTGGGACCCCCCCTATAACTGTGCCCCCCCTGGACGAATCCTCACCAAACTTTGCAAAAAAATTCAGAGTGACCCAACTACTTTTTGCAAAGTTTGGTGAGGATCCGTCCAGGGAGAGCGAAGTTATAAGCCACCCAAAAAGTGCTCTTCCTATGGAAACAGTGGAAACAGCAACTTAACCATAACTACATGGCCACTACCGTATTCTGGTGTACTTTTAAACCTGCAGCCTGTCTTCATTTGCATACCCATATGTTATGCTAGCAACATAGGGCTGGCTATAGGTGTGCCACATTATTGCTGGCAATAGAATGTTATCACATTCAGTGAAACACTATAAATTATACTACACCTTCAAATCCTTATGCATCTCCCATCGAGCAATGCATAAAACCGGACCCCAATACCCTCAGGAAAAGCTAAAACCCTACCATCCACCGCGCACTCTAAGATCAAGCTCTGCCCGCCTCCTTGTGATACCAAACACCAACTCAGTGGGGTTAAGTGGATCATATTTCTCAGCATTGGCCCCCACTCTGCGGAACTCACTTCCACCCCACATTCGACTCACTGAAGACCTCATGTCTTTCCGCAAATTACTGAAAATGTGGCTCTTCCACTAAAAATCGACTCTTAGCACAAACAGAATAAACATCCCCAATAAACAGTAATCCAAGGTTGTTGAATCAAAGATAACAATCCAGCATAGAAACCCAATCGAACAAACAGAAAACTAAAATGGCCAATGTAAATAAAATGGATAAACTTAATAGAGTGGATGAAGTGGATGGAATGGATGAAGTGGATGGAACGGATGAAGTGAATAGAACAGATTAAGCGGATGGAACAGATGAAGTGAATGGAACGGATGGAACGGGTGGAGTAGATGAAATGAAAAGTAGATCGAACATGTAGAAAGGATGGAACGGATCGATAAAGTGGATAAAAGAATGAAATGGATGGACAGGGTGAACAAATTGAGCATAGGGAGTAGATGGAACAAAAGGAGTGGACAGAAAGAATGCAATAGAGTGAACAGACATAGTGGACGGAACAGATTGAGTGAATGGAACGGATAGAGTGAATGAAACAAATTGAATCAGATGGAGCAGAGAGCTTGTTTGACTGAATCTAGTTGTCAGAACGAACGGATGTAATGGATGGAACAGACGGAGCAGACGGAGTGTAACGAAACAGATGGAACTGAGTGAACGTACTGGTTGGAATAATGAGGATGGACGGTATAGATGGAACAAAAAGATCGGACGAATGGAAGTTGGAATCAGATGGAGCAAATGGGAATGAATGGAAGAAATGGATGAAGTGGATAGAATGGATGAAGTGGATAGTACAGATGAAATGGGTGGAATGGATGCAGTGGATGGAACGGATGCTTTAAAGAAAAAACGGACGGAATGGTTAAAACATGAAAGTATGGAAAGGATGTAAAGCATGGGTGCACAACGTACGGCCCGCGGGCCAGTTGCGGCCCGCCATGCTGTTTTTTCCGGCCCGCGAGGCACAAACACTTTCCTAATGGAGGGCGGCCCGCAAGCAGCATCGGCCGCCCTCCATTAGGAAAGTCTTTGTTGTCTTGCGGGCCGGACAAAACACTGGCCATCATTGGCTCAGCACACACACACCACGTTGCTCCTATGAGCCACGTAGTGCGTATGTGCTGCACCAATGGAGGGTCAGCACTATGGCTGGGGTGGCCAGTAAGGCTTGATGCCGGAAGGCATTTCAGCCTTGCTGAACACGCCAGCCGTAGTACGATTCCACTTACCTCGCCAGCGTTCCAGCTTACCTGCCTTCCAGCACGTCTCCGGTAAGTGGTCTGTGTGCGTTTGTGTTTGTGTGTCGTGTCTGTTCTGCTGTATGTTTGTGTTGTGTATGTTAAGATGGGGGGGTGTGTCGGATGTGTATGAATGTTTGTTTTTGAGTGTTTGTGTTGTGAATGTTGAGATTGGGGGGTGGGGGTGTGTCAGGTGTGTATGAATGTTTGTTTTTGAGTGTTTGTGTTGTGAATGTTGAGATTGGGGGTGGGGGGCATGTTGGATGTGTATGAATGTTTGTTTTTGAGTGTTTGTGTTGTGAATGTTGAGATTGGGGCGTGGGGGGCGTGTCAGATGTGTATGAATGTTTGTTTTTGAGTGTTTGTGTTGTGAATGTTGAGATTGGGGGGTGGGGGGCGTGTCGGATGTGTATGAATGTTTGTTTTTGAGTGTTTGTGTTGTGTATATTGAGATGGGGGTGGGGGGCATGTTGGATGTGTATGAATGTTTGTTTTTGAGTGTTTGTGTTGTGTATGTTGAGATGGGGGTGTCGGATGTGTATGAATGTTTGTTTTTGAGTGTGTTGTGAATGTTGAGATTGGGGGGTGGGGGGCGTGTCGGATGTGTTTAAATGTTTGTTTTTGAGTGTTTGTGTTGTGTATGTTGAGATGGGGGATGGGGGTCGTGTCGGATGTGTATGAATGTTTTTGAGTGTTTGTGTTGTGTATGTTGAGATGGGGGGTGTCGGATGTGTATGAATGTTTGTTTTTGAGTGATTGTGTTGTGTATGTTGAGATGGGGTGGGTGGGGGCGTGTCGGATGTGTTTGAATGTTTGTTTATGAGTGTTTGTGTTGTGTATGTTGAGATGGGGGGCTGGGGGGCGTGTCGGATGTGCATGAATGTTTGTTTTTGAGTGTTTGTGTTGTGTATGTTGAGATGCATGTATGGGTGCATGCTTCAGAGTTTGAGTGCTGAGTTGGGGGGTTTGGGTCTGTATGGGTGCATGCTTGAGAGTGTGTGTGCTGAGTTGGGGGGTGGGGGATTCGGGTCTTTATGGGTGTATGGTGTATGCTTGAGAGTGTGTGCTGAGTTGGGGGGATGGGGGTTCGGGTCTGTATGGGTGCATGTTTGAGAGTACTGATTTGGGGGGTGGGGGGTTTGGGTCTGTATGGGTGCATGCTTGAGAGTGTGTGTGCTGAGTTGGGGGGTGGGGGGTTCGGGTCTGTATGGGTGCATGTTTGAGAGTTTGTGCTGAGTTTGGGGGTTCGGGTCTGTATGGGTGCATGGTGTATGCTTGAGAGTGTGTGTGCTGAGATGGGGCGTGGGGGGTTCGGGTGTGCATGAATGTTTGTTTTTGTATGTTTGTGTTGTGTATGCTGAGATGCATGTATGGGTGCATGCTTCAGAGTTTGTGTGCTGAGTTGGGGGGTTTGGGTCTGTATGGGTGCATGCTAGAGAATGTGTGTGCTGAGTTGGGGGGTGGTGGGGTTCGGTCTGTATGGGTGCATGCTAGAGAATGTGTGTGGTGAGTTGGGGGTGGGGGGTTCGGGTCTGTATGGGTGCATGGTGTATGCTTGAGAGTGTGTGGTGAGTTTCAGGTCTGTATGGGTGCATGCTTGAGAGTGTGTTTGGGGCATATTGTTTGGCTGGAGGTGAGGGGGCCATGGGGCATAGTGTTTGGTTGGGGGTGGGAGCCATGGGGCATAGTGTTTGGTTGAGGGTGAGGGGGCCATGGGGCATAGTGTTTGGTTGGGGGTGAGGGACAAGGGGCATAGTGTTTGGTTGGGGGTGAGAGACAGTGGGCATAGTGTTTGCTTGAGGCGTGGGGGCCATGGGGCATAGTGTTTGGTTGGGGGTGGGAGCCATGGGGCATAGTGTTTGGTTTGGGGTGAGGGGGCCATGGGGCATAATGTTTGATGGGGGGGTGAGGGACAGGGGCATAGTGTTTGGTTGGGGGTGGGAGCCAGGGGGCATAGTGTTTGGTTGTGGGTGAAGGGGCCATGGGGCATAGTGTTTGGCTGGGGGTGAGTGGGCCATGGGGCATAGTGTTTAGTTGGGGGTGAGGGACAGGGGGCATAGTGTTTGCTTGAGGCGTGGGGGCCATGGGGCATAGTGTCTGGTTGGGGGTGGGAGCCATTGGGCATAGTGTTTGGTTGGGGGTGAGGTGGCCATGGGCCATAGTGTTTGGTTGGGGATGAGGGACAGGGGGCATAGTGTTTGTTTGAGGCGTGGGGGCCATAGTGTTTGGTTGGGGGTGGGAGCCATTGGGCATAGTGTTTGGTTGGGGGTGAGGGGGGCATGGGGCATAGTGTTTGGTTGGGGGTGAGGGACAGGGGGCATAGTGTTTGCTTGGGGGGTGAGGTACAGGGGGCATAGTGTTTGCTTGGGGTGGGAGCCATGGGTCATAGTGTTTGGTTGGGGTGAGGGACAGGGGGCATAATGTTTGCTTGAGGCGTGGGGGCCATGCGGCATAGTGTTTGGTTGGGAGTGGGAGCCATTGGGCATAGTGTTTGGTTGGGGGTGAGGTGGCCATGGGGCATAGTGTTTGGTTGGGGGTGAGGGACAGGGGGCATAGTGTTTGCTTGGGGGGTGAGGGACAGGGGGTATAGTGTTTGCTTGGGGTGGGAGCCATGGGTCATAGTGTTTGGTTGGGGGTGAGGGATAGGGGGCATAGTGTTTGCTTGAGGCGTGGGGGCCATGGGGCATAGTGTTTGGTTGGGGGTGGGAGCCATTGGGCATAGTGTTTGGTTGGGGGTGAGGGGGCCATGGGGCATAGTGTTTGGTTGGGGGTGAGGGACAGGGGGCATAGTGTTTGCTTGGGGGGTGGGGGCCATGGGGCATAGTGTTTGGTTGGGGGTGGGAGCCATTGGGCATAGTGTTTGGTTGGGGTGAGGGGGCCATGGGGCATAGTGTTTGGTTGGGGGTGAGGGACAGGGGGCATAGTGTTTGCTTGGGGGGTGAAGGACAGGGGGCATAGTGTTTGCTTGGGGTGGGAGCCATGGGTCATAGTGTTTGGTTAGGGGTGAGGGGGCCATGGGGCATAGTGTTTGGTTGGGGGTGAGGGGGCCATGGGGCATAGTGTTTGGTTGGGGGTTGCAGCCATGGGGCATAATGTTGCACTCCAAGAGTGAACTCAATAATAAAGCTAAAACAGGCACAGTTAGGAGATGTACATCCTTTGCTTTTTTGAGGAAACCTGACTCAACGAAGGCCATACTTCTCTTGGGCAACCCAAACAGCAAACTATAGCAGTCCAAAATAACGGAATGTCCAATCAAGGGTCAATAAAATATATATAATTTCATTAAACAGACGATATACAATAACTAAATCGAAATAAATGATGACAATGGAAAATGTATAGTACAAAATGTAAGTTTGAAATGCAATAAAAATCGTTACCCCTCAAAAACATATTCTTTTTCCATGTGTTTAATACAAATATGGGGTTGAAAAAGCCTCCTGACATGACCCACCTACCGCCCCGCCCACTTTTACTTTTCGGCCCACTATAGCCCTCATGTAAGGTACTTTCGGCCCTCTGTCAAAATCAGTTGTGCACCCCTGATGTAAAGGATGGAATGGATGGAAAGGATGGAAAATATGGAAAATATGGAAAAGATAGAAGCAGGTGGAGTGGGTGGAGCGGGAGGAGTGGAGGGAATGGATGAGTGGATGGAACGGATGGAGTGGATGGAACGGGAAGAGTGGTTGGAACGGGAGGAGTGGATGGAACGGGAGCAGTGGATGGGAACGGAAGGAGTGGATGGAACAAACAGAGTGGAAAGTAGAGAGGGAACAAATAGAACGGATGAGTGGATTGAACAGATCTGACGAACTAGCAGATTGAATGGATGAAAAGGATGAGTAGTTTTAATGAATGGAACAGATGGAATAAATCGAGTGGATGGAACGGATGCAGTGGATGAAACGGAAACAGTAGACTGAACTAAGGGAGTGGATGAAACAAATGGAGTAGATGGAACAGATGGGATGGATGGAACAGATGGAATGGATGGAACAGGTAGAGTGGACGAAACAGGTAGAGTGGATTGAACAGATGGAGAGGATGGAACAGATGGTGTGGATGGAACAGATGGTTTGGATGGAACAGATGGTGTGGACGGATCGGATGGAGTGGACGGAACGGATGGAGTGGATGGAACTGATGGAGTGGATCAAACTGATGGAGTAGATCGAACTGATGGAATGGGTGATACACACACAGCTGATTGAATGAATAGGAATGATGAAATGGACAGAACACACTAAACGGATGGGAAGGATGAAATGGGTCTACGGAATGGATGGAGTTGACTTTGTGGACATTGGGTTGAGCGGATGGAATACTGGAAGATCTAATAGATTAAATGGATGAAACAGACGAAATGGATGAACAGTCGAAGTGGAATGACCGGACAGAGTAAATAAAACAGTTAGAATAGATGGTACAGATGGAGTGCTTGATCTCAAACACCCTACTGATAACCAGATGGATGCAACAGACAAAATGGATGAACCGACAAAATGGAATGAACAGAGTAAATAAAATGGATAGAACAGATGGTACAGATGGAGTGCTCGATCTCAAGTGCCTTATTGATAACCACCATATGACACTACCACACTTACTCTCTCCTGTACACCAACACTCAACTAGAACACAGTGATACTATGACACATTCGGTATAGCTGTTCCCATACTAACATCCGCCACATACGCCTCATCATCCTAATTAAACACAGCTAGCTGAGCACACACCACTAGTTTAAGCGTGTCCTCAGACCTAACACAGCCACAAATCAGTCTGGGTGTCATCCCGCCAAAATGAACGCATATACCTGACCTCCCAACCACCACACCTAACGCTAAGAAGCAGCTATCATCAACTGTCACAAAGGCTGCACACATATCCGGTGCACCCATGCACCTTATGACTATCTCTCTCTTTCTCTCTCTCTCTCTCTACTGACTTGAACTACGGTTCCCGAGGGCATTCAACCTACCAGCGCTTTGAGATCCTACCAATGAAACATAAGGCACTATATAAATGCCAAGTAACATGACATTACAGAAAATGGTCACTCACTCAAACTTGGCTCAATGCCAACTTGCAGGCTGGGATCATCCTGACTCGCTGCCTCCAAACCCGGTACAACAGCTCGAAGCACGGCTCAATGCTGTCGAACCGGCAAACATTGGATTAAAGAACTTTAAACTGATCCTGATGTCTGGTCCAGCTTTTGGAGCCCTCGGAAGTGGCTAGGTCCCTTTTGAACCTTTATACTGATGAAAGGCATATCATTTTAAATTCCTTCTCATTGCTGATTCCCTTTTGACCCCTGTTTCATTACTCACAGTGCTGCCTCGTTCTATCTTTTAGATATTTTCTGTTCTCTGTACAGGTGTGCATTTATATTAGGTTGTTTGCATAGTTATTTGCACATTGGCGTTTTAAATAAATAATATATTCTTATAGAACTTTGACTGGAAATTATTTTTATTTTCACTTATTGTACTTTGCTGTTTGAGTTGCCACTGGATTACATTCACACCCCTTCTGAGAGTATTGCCTTCCCTTGGTCCACGTTTCCACAAAAAGCCAACAAAGGAGACTATCACCTGGCTGTGTCTGTTTCACCTTTATGATTGGGATCACTGTTATTTTGTAGAAGTGTGGGGGGCAGAGTGGGTGGTTTAGCCATGAGCAGATGTCATTTCGTCACACTTGGCTTGATGCATTGGTAACATATTCTGAACACATAATCACATCCTTATTAAGGGGTCCACAATAGCTTTACAAGTTCATCCTTGTAATGACTGTGACTCCATCATAAATACGCCCACAAAAGCAGCCTCTTTTTACTAGCCTAATTAATAGCAAGACCACAGTCAAAAATCTTGCAGTCGCTTTATGCTCCTTTTACAGAAATATCTACTCCAAGACAAATCTTGGCAGCAGGCTTGAACACATATGTACACTCAATCTAATATGTGGCTGGGAGGAATACTACTCACTCATTGGGGTTATGCACCTGCAGCAAAGATCTCCTAGGATACATATTTGAATCACAACAGAGAGGTGATTAAAAGAGTACCATTATGATTGTTATTTTATAACGTGCGTAATACCAACGAGTGAGATCCTGTCTGCCAGTATCAGTGGGCAAACCACAAATAAAGGGTGGTACCCATACCAGCCCCCAACCTTACATGCACTGCTCATATTATTGGGAACAGAAAAAGGTAGTACACTAGGCACATAGTGGCTTTCTTTGTGAAATGTATTTAGACTCATTTTCACTTGGCTGAGCAACAGCCCATCTTTTTTTTCAAGCAATTTACAGTCACGGAGCAATAGTGCAAAGTCATAACGAGTTTAAACATGGAACTCGGAGCCTGCTTATTTGACTGTTCAAATGTTGTGTGATTGATTTTCCAATTGTAGGCTTTGTGGCTGCCAAATTCAGTGCATGGTCATCAGAATGCAAGCCCCTGAATGCTCTGTCAAAGATCTAACACTCTCTCATTTTAGACATACAATTGAATGAAATCCATACACTCATGGTAAGCTAAAGCATATGAGTTATGCAAGCATAAGAGACAACATTTGATCAGTACTGGTTGTGTATCGTGGAGTGGCTATGTAAGGTTTAATGCTGTGATGTTTTTCAAATGCTTCATTACATCTCCGCCTGAGGAAGTGGAGACACTCCATGAATGCTCGCAAATATGTAAAATAAATAACGGTGTTTGACTAATTAGCCAAAATATGGGCTACGCACACTCTGTACAGCGCTCTGCTGCTGTCAAGCTAGGTCTGCACTTTAAACAATAACAAATAAAAAATAATTAAGGTATCTGTCATAGATTTCTTCTGGATCAAAATTCTATTCAACTCTTGGCTAACACGATGCAAGGGAACTGAACTTGAAATATGAAAGAAACCACAATGTACTGCACCAACACGAAGCAAAAGAAACTATTGGAAAAACAAGCACAGCTGGACAGCTTCCTCTTCTTTTTGAGCAAATGCAAGAGGCAACATCTGATACCAAAGGGACTGACTATCAAAAGCCCTCTGGCTTCAACTTACAAAAGTAGATTGTCACAACAAATATGCATCAGGACATCCGAAAGGTTACTAAAAACAAACTTATTTGTGTCTTCTACAACCACAGAAGGACAATACAAGAACAGATCAAAACTATCCTTGGCACAGAGGCACTGCACACACATGCATGGAACAAACTCCAAGTATACACAGAAAATGCTCCAAGAATCTCTTCTAAACAACACGTGGAAGAAGCTTGAAATGCTGAGACAGAGAGCGAGTAAGACTGAAGCAGCTCTTGACAATGTGTGGACAGAGAAAGGTGACATGCTCCAACAACAGGACTGTGCTGTCAACATTTCAAATTATACTAAACATGCACTGCTCCCCAGGGAACTTGCATTCTGCCCCTCTAACGCCTATGACAAAATGGAACTGTGCAGTGATCTTGCAGCCTTCTTCAGATGACTCAGATTAAAGGAATTCTTTCATTACAAACCGCACAATAGCAAGGCCAGCAATGAAAGTGTCAACAACTGGGACACATACAAAGTCAGAAAACATAATTCAAACTGGACTTCAGACATTGGATGCAAGACAAACCTGGATCGATACATAGAACACTTCAGATATAGAACAACATCAGCCATACTGGACAAGTGCATTAAACATTTCAATAACCTGACACCTCCAGAAAGGAGGGCTATACAATCTCTGAAGAGCAACAAAAGCATTACAATCGAACCAGCAGACAATGGAGGAGCAGTTGTCACACTGAACACTTGTGACTATGTGCAGATGACACACAGGCAACTTTCTGACACAAGATATTACAAAAAGCTGCATCAAGACCCAACAAAACAATTCAAAAGAAATCTCAACATCATCAAGAAGCTTCCGAATGATTTTCAGCAACTGATTAAGGACCTCGGACTACATAACCCAATAGCTGGTACTTTCTACATGCTCCCCAAAATACATATAGAAAACCACCCAGGACACCCAATCATCTCTTGTTCGGGCACTCTGACTGAGAATATCTCTGGATAGATTGAGAGCATCTTGAAGCCTCTGATAAGAGAGACATGCAGCTACATCCAGGGCACCACTGATCTACTCAACAAAATGGATGATATAGGCCCTCTCACAAGGGCCATATTACTGGCAACAATAGATGTGGAGTCACTCTATGCAAACATTCCCTGGTTCCATGTGATTTTACTGAAAAAAGCAAACACTTTGATGGATTTTTCACCATAATAAATCCATCGAAAAAAATCACTGATTTTTTTTATTGGGGTTCCCACAATACCCCACAATACAAAATCCCCTCTCCGACCGTCTTAACCCCTCACCCCCTTACCCTTTCTTTTTTAAATCAATTATTATTCCAATGGAATTATTTGTTAAAAAATCCACCTAATTATTTTTTGCCAATAAAATCACTGGATACCACATTCCCCACATTGATGGCACTGAGGCATGTAAGAATGCTATTGGCATTCAAAACCCACTTGCTGACACAATAAGCAAGTGCACAGAATTCATCCTGACCCACAATTATTTCACATTTGGTACTGATACTTATCTCCATATGATAGGGACGGCCATGGGCACTGCAGTGTGCACATTTACTGCACATTTATTCATAGCATAATTAGAGATGGATTTCCATAGCACCTGTGACTGAAGGCCTTTGTGATGTCTTTGCTGCATCCATGGCGTCCACCTGATCTGGACTACTGGGTTACAGGACCTCCCGAACTTCCATAGAAGATGGAATACATTCCACTAAACCATACATCTCAAACTCTCCTACTCTCCTAAAAAGTACATTTCCTCGACACCACCATAACAATAGAAGATGGCCAGCTACAGACCACAGTATATAGCAAACGAACTGACCATGCCAGCTACTTGAAGAGTGAAAACTTCCACCCAGTGCACACAAAACATGCTACAATATTCAGCCAAGCATTAAGATACCATTGAATATGTTCAAACACAAGGGGCCAGGATACAAACATACACATTTCGAGATCAGATAAACCAGGGATACAACCACAGAAATGTGGACAGTCAGATGTTTTGGGCAACACGAATCCCCCAGAGCAACCTCTTAGAAGACAGAGCAAAAGAGAGACAGACCCGGTTGCCACGGATAGGAATATAAAATCCAGAGCTGTTGGCCCTCTACAGATGAACATCTGAGAGAAGTGTTTCCTGAGATGCCCCTCTTTGCTTTCAGACAACAAGCTTATCTGAAGAGAATGATGGTCAGGAGCAAACTACACACAAATAGCAGAGATTATGGAACTGTGCCTTGCAGAAAAAAAGATGGCTAACCTGCCCACATATCAAGATTTCGGACACAATCAAGATAACCCACACAGGGCAGGACTACACCATTATGGGTCAGTTTACACGTTCATCCAGCAATATTGTTTACTTGATTATGTGCATGAAATGTCACAGATGTGGCTACTACATTGGGCAAACTAGTCAAGCTCTACATAAATGCATGAACCTTCATTGTCAAACTGTCAAGCAATATAGTAACCAAAGTCCAGCGGGTGAACATTTTTCAGAAGCTCATTAAACCTTGATGATCTCAAGATTGCTGTACCCTGGGACAATTTCAGGATTGACACAGCCAGAAAGTCCTATGATTTCAAATGCATGCACATTTTCAATACACTGGCAGGGGGCTTGAACAGACATTGTGGTTTCATTAGTCACTATTCCAACTAACAGATGTTCACTTTTTCCATCCATAGAGATACAGGGATCACAACATTCAGACCTGACTCTTTCCATCATTTTTTCCAAAGCCATTCACAGACATTCAACTGGCACTGCACCAGCCCCACCAGCCTATCTAAGGCAATGAATTGTTGCTGGACTCCCTCCAAACCAGCCCCATCTGCCCTCAAAAAGCCGCAGCTGAAAAGCTTCCCAGAGATTTGTCAGGGCCCTTGTCCCTAGCCAAACCCCACCCACGCCTCTACATTGTGTTATAACACAATCCCGACATGGTATTTGACACAAAAAAACACACACACTGGGCTCCACGGGTCACAGGCCTAACACATAAACTGGCTGCATATCCTCTCTTTCAGACTTCTAAAGGAAGAAGCCTGAAATGTTGATGATCGTGTAAAGCGACTGGCCCAAGCCTCACCTAGACTGCAGGTACAATGACTTACACCTACCCAACCCCTCCTGCCTTACTGAGAGCCCTCTAAAAGGGTGGGCTGTTTTTTGTTTCCTTTCCTTGCTCTCCAGTTTCACTCACCCCTGTCCCACTTAACAGTGTACCATTTAGACCTTGAAGATTGCAATGTGTGGGGCAGTTGAACATCTAATTCATGCCTCTCTGGTCAAAACTACAAATCAGGTACAGACAGGCACAGATAATGGGGTATCTGCAGGAGGGGCTATGTAAGCCGTAATGCTGTGATGTTTTTCAAATGCTTGATTTCTCGTCTGCTTGAGGAAGTAGATACATTACGTGAAAGCTCGCAAATATGAAACAAAATAACTTTGTTAATCTAATTATGGTATCAACTCATTGTTGTCTTTTGGATCAACATTCTATTCAACAACAGTATTTCAAGTTATAGATTATCTGGCTACATTGATCTCAGGATCCACATAACATTACACATGTGCTGACTAGGTATTGGTGTGAGCTAAAATGGATGGCTATGTAGATCAAACAGACAATGCTGAGGATAAGCTGGCTTCATTTAGAATATGAAATGGAAAAAGAACAGACACTTAGTGAGTTCCATTTTAAAGCAACATCTTGAATTTCATTTATCAGAAAAAAATGGTATTTGGAAGACCTGATAAAATGTTGCAATTTTAGCATTGCCAATTGATATAAAGGAGTGACAATCCAAGCCTGTGACAAAATCTTTATGTTTCTCAGTGGTCATTAATACTGAGCTTTCACCAGATTTGTAATGTGTACATATAAGCTGAAAATGTACAGTAGATATACACATTTGGAAGTTCAGTGCTATAGGCAAGGTAAATAGGTATGTCTAGGAGAATACAATATAATATGGTTAGAAGTATATAGTCGGTGAAGTTAGGGTTATAGTTTGGTGAAGCATGCACGCCTGCATATTGCAGTGCATTTCAGGTATTGGTTTGTATTATCTGCATATTGGTGAATTGATGGAACCATAGTACCAAAAAAGGCTGATCTTGCAAATGAGCACACGCCCCTTTGTGTCTGCATACAGAAACAAACATTGAGATGGAGACACATTAATTAATTTTAGCACGCTTGCATTGGCTTAAATTTAACTCGTAACCCAGCTACTCAAGATGAGTATGGTTTGGATTTCCAGGCTCTTAAGAAGCATTATTTTATACCTTGTCCCAAAGCTGGCAGATTGCAATGTATAAGAAGACAGTCACATGGCTCTACTTTGTCAAGGGCCCAGAGATTGTCATCAATGATCTAAAAGGTGATATTTCTCTTAACTTGTTCTTGGCCATATAGGACAGGCCAATGGTAAGGTGTTAGTTGTTAGCATCACAGCGTAGGCTTCAAAGTTTTCCTTGTACAGGGATATAACTCTTTATTTATTTGTGTATTTCATTTATTTGACATTTGTATGGTGCCTACACACAGGTGTTTCCAGGTGCCACAAAACACAATGGGAGTGATGGGTGGGGGGATGGGGATCAAAAGTAAAACAACAAAAACAGTGGTTGGAAGTGCAAGGGGAGGGTGTGAGGGAGAGGTGCAGGAGTGGGGTGCTCCCAAGGGTGGGGAGCTGGGCAAGTGCTGGGATGATCCAAGGCGGCAAGTACCATGGCAGACAGGGGAAGGGGAGGAACAGTGGGATGGACAGGGAGGACCAGTAGGGCTAGTCCAGGAAAGGAGGCCCGAGGGCAAGTGCTGAGAAGGGATGCTATGCTGGAGGGACTGATATGGGGTGGTCTGGCCCCTGTATGACTATAGAGGGATCAAGACCCAGTCGCAGTGTCAGGTGGAGAGTTAGCATGGGAGGGGTGAGGGAAGGAAGAGGGGAAAAGGAAAGTCTTAAGAAGTTTCCGAAACTTAAGAAGATCCGACTCAAGTCTGAGGGTAGGAGGGAGGCCGTTCCAGAGGTAGGAGCAAGCAGATGAAAGGGATCTAGCTCCCACTCTCTGCTTGGAGAATCATTTGATCTGCAGAGAGTTTGAGCCAGAAGACCGAAGAGCTCTGGCCGGGAGGTATTCAAGGAGGAAAAACTGTTGCTAAAGAGGTCCCAGGCCCCAGACAGCCTTGTGGATAATGCAAGGGGTCACCGGGAGCCAGGGATAAGCATCACAGTCCTATTCTGGATTAGTTGAACGGGGTGAAGGGAGGAAAGAGGCACGTTGAGGAAGAGGCTGTTGCAGTAGTCAAACCTAAAGAGAACCAAGGCTCTGGAAATGTGGAGATTCTGGAGGAAGGTGAGTAAAGGTAGAATGCCCCTTAGGAGAGACAACTGGAAATTGGACTTCTTGGCAAGGTCCATGATGTTAGGAGAAAAAGAGAAAGAGGAGCCAAAGATGATCACAAGTGCCTCACAAGTGGGTGAGGGGTGAGGACCAAGGGAGACTGGCCAAAGAGAGGGGGGAAATAGGAGCAGGCATCCAGATGAGAAGGATGTCTGTCTTACTGGCATTCAGGCAGAAATCGTTGGCATAGCACCATGCCTGAATAGCAGTCTGGCAGTCAGTTATGAGGGAGGAGGAGGAGGTAGCGGAAGGCAGCTTGAGAACTGTATGTCGCCTGCGTAACACTGGAAATTAGGGGAGAAAGGGGAGATCAGGTGGGTCAGAGGGGTCAGGTAGATGTTGAAGAGCCATGGCAATATGGTAGATGCATGAGAGACCCCACAGGTAGAGAGTGAGGTGGAGGAGAGAAAATGACCCATTTGCACTTGGGAAGGTCTGTTTGAGATAAAGGAGGTCAGCCACACCAGTGCCCTGTCCGTGATGCTTAGGGTATCATGGAGAAGGTTAATAAGCATGGAGTGATGGACTGTGTCTAAAGCAGAAGAAAGATTGAGAATTAGGACAGAGGGAGTATTAGAATCCATATTAGAGAGTAGGTGTACATGGGTGTTCAGGAGAGCAGTTTCCATGGTTATGGCTGCCCTGAAACTGTTCTGGTGGTCATGGAGGCAGCCAGCCATTTCGTGTGGGGGGTCAGTTGGGAAATGATCAGCTTTACCATGATTTTGCTCAAAAAAGGGGTGACAGATATAGGGCGATAGCCGGGCAAGAAGGGTCAGCAGACGGATTTTTTAGGAGAGGGTGCACAAGAGAGTGCTTAAGGGGTTGAAGGAAGAAGCCAGTGTTGAATGACTGGTTGCAGAGGTCAGCCAAAGTTGGAGCAAGATAGGTGATGTTGTCCTTGAGGAGGAGCAGGGCAGCCCCTGTTTAGAGGAGACTTTCATAGAACGGACCACTTTAGAAATCTCATCAGGTACAATGGGAGAGAAATAAGAGAGTATGGGGGGAGAGGGTGGCCAGGGGATTAGGTGCTAAATAGGAGCATAGTGCATGCATTCAATTCTTTTCTCAATTCTGTAAGCAAAATAAACAGTGCTTTTTTAATGAGTGATATTGTTTATCAAGTGACCCATGATCCAGCATTAATATTGACCTCTGTGTCTACCAATCCTCCCTGAAAAAAAAAAATATATATATATATTACATGGCCCATGGTAGTGGCGTGTAGTTATGGTTAAGTTGCTAAACCCATAGGAAGAGCACTTTTTGGGGGGCTTATAACTTTGTTCCCCCTGGACGAATCCACACCAAACTTTGCAAAAAAAAGTATATGGCCCACTTTGAATTCTTCTGCAAAGTTTGGTGAGGTTTGGTCCAGGTTTGGTCCAGGGGGGCAAAGTTATGGGGGGGGGTCCCAAAAAATGTTTTTTTCCCATAGATTGAATGGGAAAAAATCTTTGCTCACGCCTACAGTCCAAACCGCTGGACGGATTTTCACATAATTTGAGGCAGGAGCAGCGGCTTGGTCCTGAAAGCGAGATTTTGTAAATTTGGTGAAAATCCATCCAGTCGTTTTTTTTTAAATGACCAAAAAGTAGGTCACAAAAAATTAGTGTTATCTAAGTCCGCTCCGTGGATACACTTCGCTATTCGCTCCGCGGACAGGACACCGATTGATTAACCGGCTTGCGTCATGTCTGCGGACATGCGACGTGTTCGCTGATTGGATGGTGAAGAGCGTGAAGTGCATCAGGTTTTTGGAAACGCCCACCATCGTGGATTCGCGAACAGCGGCTGGTGTCCACGGACATCGCGGTAAAAACACAATAAAAAACACAAAATTGCACTTGTCAAACTTGTCAAATAATTTCTGGGGAGGTGAGGGTTGATGAGGATGGGATGGGATATGGCTGCAAGAAGCAAAGTAAACAGGTGTTTTTTGACGCAAAAGTCAGCGAACAGTCCAGATGTTCGCGAACAGTCCTGTAAAGTTCTCGAACACTTCAGCATTACAGGGTTGGTGAAAGGCAGTTCTTGGATGGCTTATAACTTTAACACCACTTAATGGAACTGCATGCAATTTTGCATGTATATACCTGACCTGATTCCGAGTGAGTATGCGAAGGTTTGGTGGGATCTTGTAAAGAGGGGGCAAAATTAGAAAGGGGGTCCCAAAATAATGTAAAGGCTTATAAATGAGGTGCCATTTGACGAATCTACACTTCATTTGGCAAACTGATAATAGATTTAGATATACATGTTATTGCAAAGTTTGGTGGGATTCTGTCAAGGGGGAGCAAAATTAGAGAGGGGGTCCCAAAATATTGTAAAGGCTTATAAATGTGGTGCCATTTGACAAATCTACACAAAGGTTTGCAAAAAGATTATTGATCTAGATATAGATGTTTTTATAAAGTCTGAATGGATTTTGCCAAGTGGGGGCTAGCTTATATGACAATTGTATGTGCATACATTTGAAACTTTTGAAAAAATAAAACATGGGTGGATTTCCAGCAAACTTGCGTATGGAGCATTGGCAAGGACCTACAAGCAGGGTTTTGCAAATGTGCCAGTGTTTTATTATTTGACAAGTGTCATAATGTAGCTACAAAAAACAGCGGTATACCTTTAGTGACTGAGGAGTAGCCTATGGCCATGGGCAGTGGCCAGATGGTCCGGGTCATTGAATAAGGTCATGATCCGGACAATCTGGCTATTGACCGTGACCACAATGGACAAAACATAGGATTAAAGTGGCCATGTCCACATGGGACTGGCTATTTGGTAAAGTTATTCAAAATTAGGATAGATCTGAAAGGGAAGAAAAATGTGCTCATGGTAATATGGTCATACGGTTCTCTTTTTGTCTTCTGCAGGCTGCCATGGAAAGTGAAGAGGGGCCCTGTATGGAACCCTCGCCTTCCCTTTCCATGGTGGCCATCTTGGAAAAGGAAGAAAAACTCTCTTTTTTATCACCCCGGTTTCCTGCTTTGGAAACCTAGGATGCTAATGGACTTCATCCCCCATTTCAGTGGCTGGAATGAGGGGATAATGGTCCAGAGACCTCGTTATCCACCCACCCTTCGCTTGGGCTGATAACTTGGTCTGCTGGGCTGGAATCTACCGTTCCATTCCCTGAAACGGAGGATGTACGTCACAATATTCTCATTAGCATAACACAAAATGCAAATGGAAATGTTGGAAAATTTTATTGAGTCTATGTACTTTACTGAGAAATATAAAGTAGAAGGAGTATACACATGTTTATTTTAGTTCTATATTTTAACTGTGAAAAGTGGTTCCTAAAGGAATATGGCCCTCATTACGACCCAGGCGGTAAGTAATCGAAATTACCGCCATGGCGTAATGAGCGTTAACGCCATGGTCCGATGGCGATAAGAGCGCCATATTACGACCCATCGCGCATGAGCATCATGCCATGGCGGTAATGTAAACTGCGCCATGGCGTTAATGCCCCCAAAACGGCACCTACCGGCATCGTATGCCGCGCAAGGTGCACCACCGCCACCCCGACCACCGTTCATAGCGGTGACCGTAGATAAGCGGAACCGGAAGTAGCGTCACCGCGGCGGAACGGGAAAGAGCACGGCGGCCATCTTTAAAAACACAATCCATTGCCATCCTCCGCAACCACTGGACATCCGAGCCTGGGACCCGGCAAATACCATCATCAACCTTCTTCCTGCAAGAAAATGCCTAAAGTGGTTAAGAAAGCCTGTGACCGCCAGCGGCAAGACCGCTTCACCAGAGAGGAGCTCACCATGCTTGCGGAGACCCTCCAGGAGAACGCCGCAGTGGTATTCTCCAACCAAATGACCAGACCGGCCATAGCCAAGAAGAAGGCCGTATGGGCACTGGTAGCTCAGCGGGTTAGTGCCGTGGGAACAACACCCCGCAATGTGAGACAGTGCCGCAAGCGGTGGGACGATCTCCGGCTCAGAGTCAGGAGCATACTATCGGCAAACAGAAACCTGGCCACGGCAACCGGGGGAGGATCGGAGTCCCCTATCAAATTGCAGCCATGGGAGGAAATCTGTGCCTCCACCATCGGAATGGAGAGCATAGAAGGAGTAGGAGGAATGGAGAGAGGAGCCCCGACATCAGGCGATGCAGGTAGGTGGCTCAAATCAAGCCATGCAAAATTCACCAAAGTCCATTCATGTGAAGTACAATGTTGCCCCATAGTGTAAATGCAACACATCAGCAGGAGACTGCCCACAGATACATCCGATCTCCACCCTGTACACATGCAGTATGCACACCCTAACTGCAGGCACCCACATACCTCCATGCTACTTCCACACAAAAGGGAGACAACCTGTTTTCCCCTGCCTCAAATGTGCCGCATGTACTAACTGATAAGATGTCAGTCGTCACAATGCCCGCCCAATGTCCACAGACCCATCAATAACACTTTCCCTCCTTTGCTCCACCACAGGCTCAAATTCCGACCTTGAGGATGAGGACACCACTGCCTCCACACCCACCAAGAGGGCCAGGACAACTGTGCCAACACCACAACCCTCCACCTCTGCCGTCCCGAGGAAAACCCCACAGCAGCCAAAATCCATGCCAGGAAAACAGGACAGGGCACTGACAGCCACCCCAGCAGGCAGCACAGAAGCAGCAGCAGCAGCAGACATTACCCAAATCGTGCCCACAGAAGGGACAGGCTCTTCTGCAAGCAGCACTGTTGGGGAAACTGCTGCCATCGCAGCCTCCTCCGATAGCGAAGCAGGGATCATTGAGGAGTTTGATGTCGGAAGCCCCACTGCCCACCCTCATTCCCCCTACCTGTCCCTAAGCAGCCCGCATGCGGGTGCTACACAGGGGCAGTCAGAGGATGACGATTGGCCAGGCTCTCCATCCCCGCTGCAGGAGGTGAGCAGCCCAATGGGAATACCACTGCCATTAGCTATGGGCCAGAAAGAACAACTAAGCCTGGAGGAGATCGTCACCCGGCAGCAGCAACTATCCTCGCTCCTCAATGAGCATGTTGCAGAATGTGGGGGGTCAACGGCAGCAATGGAGAAATGTGCGGAGACAGTGAAGGCTGCTATAGAGTCCTCCACAAAGGACATCTGCGCAGAACTCGCCGCTGTGCGGCACGTCATCACTGAACTTGTGCAGACAATTCGGGACATGCGTCCAAATGAGCAGGCAGGAACCTCCTCGGCTGCCAGCTCGACACCAAGCAGCCCCATCCGCCGATCGGGGAGGAACCTGCGCAGCACAGGCAGGGGTGCCCCGGGGGCCAGGGGAGGGGGCTGCCAATAGTGGCCGGACAGTGGAGAAATCCTACATCAGACACTGCTGCACAGACTTACTCACACCTTTGTAGGGATTCCAGGGGGGAGGTTGGAGGGGGGAGTGGGTGTGTTGGGGAGTTCAGGGGGGAGGGGGGAGTGGGTGTGTTGGGGAGTTCAGGGGGGAGGGGGGAGTGGGTGTGTTGGGGAGTTCAGGGGGGAGGGGGTGTGTTGGGGAGTTCAGGGGGGAGGGGGGAGTGGGTGTGTTGGGGAGTTCAGGGGGGAGGGGGTGTGTTGGGGAGTTCAGGGGGGAGGGGGGAGTGGGTGTGTTGGGGAGTTCAGGGGGGAGGGGGGAGTGGGTGTGTTCAACAAAATCACTTTCACAATACACTTTTCATATTTGCACAAATCAGATGTGTGGACATTGCTCATTGCGTATGTGTGATTTATTGGTAAACAGTCCCCAGTGTCCATATAACAGACGCACACAGTGCCACAATCGTCATCTCCAGGTGACACCCCCATTCGCGTGTGCTAGAATAATTGGTTGATCAGAGTACTACGCATTTCACGCACCTCCTGTGCATCGCCGCCTCCACGAGGTGCTGCCGAATCCCCACCTTCATCATCCTCATCGACAGGTGGTTGCAGTTCAGCATCAGGGGGCAGGGGCACATTGCGTCTGACGCACATATTGTGTAGCATGACACATGCCATGACGATCTTTGCCATCTTCTCATGGCGGTACAGGAG
The DNA here is from genome assembly GCF_040938575.1 of Ambystoma mexicanum. NCBI lineage: Eukaryota > Metazoa > Chordata > Amphibia > Caudata > Ambystomatidae > Ambystoma > Ambystoma mexicanum. Next base: position 1,231,436,038 of record NC_090930.1, read on the forward strand.
TGCCCCACCAGACCTGCTGAGGCAGCGAAACCGTGCCTTCAATAGGCCAAAAGCCTGCTCAATCACCACACGGGTACGTGTATGTGCACGGTTGGAGTCCTCCTCGTGCTGGTTCTGTGGGTTCCGGACTAGTGTAAGGAGCCACCTCTTCAGGGGATAGCCTGCATCACCTGTATGTGGGCGAGAATGTATGTGTCAGTCATGACGTCTATTTCAAAACATGACGTGCCACCATGGCTTGCATCCAACTGTTACTTCGGACCTCTATTGAATGCACTAATTGATTCACACTATGCGACCAGTATATGCTCATGGCTCCTATGGAATGTGGTGCATGCCATCAACCAATGTATGCAGGGGGGTCAAGTGCCTTGTGAGTGTCCATCCACTGTGTTCGTTCATGCCGTTTGTTTTGGTGGCCTGGCACGTGTCCTGTGAGGTCAACGCTCACATCATTGCAACATTGCTGTCAGCATCATCATGACCCCAGTGAGCAATAATGATGTTGATAGGGACATTTTGTGGGCCTTGCTGTCTGTGTGATGGTGTGTTGATGTTTCTGTCCGTCATGTGCCTCATTCGTGCGCAGTTATGGGGACAGGCCTTTCAGTGGATGGTGTCTGGTGACGTGCATGTAGGTGCATTTCGTTGAGGTCAATGTGGTGTGAATTGGTACAATGCACTTGCAGATGGTTGTGTCAATGTTGGGGCACACCTTCATTCACGTGGTGGGGCTGCATACATCGGGCATTAGGTTTAGTGGTGTCAGCTGAGGTTTGTGCTGCTTTAGAGTATGATCTGGCTCCGTTGTCTCTGCTACTCACAGCCAGGTGGGGTATTCAGTAGGGGTGGGATGGCGGTTGGTGTTTCTATCATGCTGTTTGTGTGTCATGTATACGATGGTGTTGATGGTGTCCCGGTCCAAACGGTACAGGGTGTGGATCTGCTCAGCGGTGAGGTTGAATGGACTGGCTCTGATGCGTGGGATTGTGGGCTGCCTGCGTGGTGCCACTTGCTGTGCTGGTGGGGCTTGCTGGCCCTGCCTTGCCCTCCTTCTCCTCCTGCGTCTCCTCTGTGCAGCCTATTGTTGTTGTTGTTGTAGTTGAAGTTGTAGCACTTGCATTGCTATCAGGTCCTCCAGCCCCAACATTGCTAGTCCTATTGGAATCATTGTGGAGTGTGACTGGATCTGGGAAGGGGTTGGGTGTGCTCTTTTTGTACTTCCTGACTCTGTATTGCCTCCACCTGTGCTGATTCTGTGCGCCTGTGGCAGCTGGATTCACTGCACAAGGCCCTTTACGGTTGGTTCGCGATGGCGTAATTAGCACCATGGCGGTAAGGTACTTAACGGGCTGGGTGATGGCGTTAGGTGCATGTCCGCTTGGGTCGGCATTCGCGTACCTTTACGCCATGGCGCTAAGTACGGTGTGGGAGGTCGCGTGCGCGCGCCATTGGCGCAGTTAGCGGCAGCATTAACTACGATGCCGCTAATGGCATCGTAGTTAACGGTCACGGGTCATGATCGGTCCTAGCGGAAAACGATGGCGGTAACCATTTACCGCCATCGTTTTTCACTTAGCGCCAGGGTCGTAATGAGGGCCTATGTCTTTTGTTGTTTTTGGATGTATTTTTTTGGCAGGAAAGCTGAGAACAAAAGGTGGGGAGGGAAATGAGGGAAGAGGAACAAACACTAATATGGAGGGCTAGGTGGACAAGGGAAAATGTTGTTTGTGGGTTATTTCTAAGGTAGGGGGCAGTGTTTCTCATGCTCCTTGATTACCTCAGTGGTGGTGGCTCTTGGGGAGGAGGGATGGCATTAGCTGATGCCATTTTAAGATAAATAGCAGTTTTGCTAAAAATATGTACTGTGTACTAGATTGTTAATGGATAATGAGTAGGAATAGGTGTTGGAGCTGTGCAAGGGAAATTTTGAAGTTGAAAGTTCCTAGATCAGTAGAAAATGCAGTTCTGAACTGTCCGCGGAGCAGAGATCTTACCGTGAAGTGCGGATGGGTTCTCGGACATGTCATCATGCCGCGCGCCTGCGTATGGTCATGTGGCACTGTCCGGAAGATCCGCTATGAAGTCAGATGTTCGTAGACGTCTACGGATGCAAAACTAGTTGAATTAGTTGCAAAAAGTGTATAGAAGAGTTAAAAAGGACCGCAGAAGTTGGGAAATGGCAGAGTTTAAAGGTGACACGTTGTAAATGGGACACAAATATTGCTATATTGGGTAAGTATGATATTAGTAAGTTGTAGGAAAATAGCATGCACTGGTAAAAACCTATGAAATGCACTGAAAAAACTTTGTTAAACGGGTGTTATGGTTAACTTGCACAAAAAAAAAACCTATGAAATTTAATGAAAAAACTTTGTTAAGGGGACGTTATGGTTAAGTTGCACTTATAAAACTGACCACAAAAGTGATGGGTGGAAGGTTTCGAATGAATCTAAACCACTGGCAATTGCTCTGGGCAACCTTCCACACCACCGTTTTTTAGCCCGTCTGCGCCATTGTAAAAGGGGACCAGCCATGTGCAAATCAGTCAGCAGCTGCCGCCACCGAAGGTAGCAGCCCAGCCCGAACTGCTAGGCCAGGTCCCCTCTGCACAGTAAACCAAGCAACCCCAGACATGTTTCGGCCTTGTTGGACCTCCTCAGTGAGGTGCAGCCTGGTTCCCTGTGGCGCAGCGAGCAAGAGACCCACGTCTGGGCATACCCTCTCTCACAAGGAGAAACAAACTGACCACAAAAGTGATGAAATTTAATGAAAAAACTTTGTTAAGGGGACGTTATGGTTAAGTTGCACTAATAAAAACCTTTGAAATTCACTGAAAAAACCTTGTTAAAGGGACGTTATTGTTAAGTTGCACTAATAAAAACATTTGAAATTCAGTAAAAAAACGTTGTCAAAAGGATGATATGGTTACAAGTAAAATCGAAAAACCCCTGAAATTCACCTGTTATGGTAAGCTAAGCAACCATAACACGCACCACCACCGTGCACTGCTTAGACTAACACCCAGGACATCAAAGATGGCATCACAAATATCATTGATGACATCACATGTGTATTTACTATTCATACAAGGGTTTGTGAAGGTAATGTTGGCTAAAAATTATCAGGGATTATCGGGAGATGTGTAACAAACGACATACTTCTTTACGCAATGTAGTGTTCTAAAGAACATTCCATTGCAGTTTTCTTTCTAGTTCAGGAACCTACTCATACAGAAATTTAAGTAATGGCTGTTGTATACACCATAGAGGTGCAATATTTGTAATTTTCCAAAGCTATATAATAATACGGTGAATGTTTCTGTACTGTACTTTAACATACTGTGAAACATGTAATAAGTAGCTAATAATGCATCACTAGGTACATATTTCTACTAATACACACAAAACATAAATAGACTACAATGAATACAAATATGGGGCCTATTGTCAAGATCCATGCCCCTGACCCCCTCAGGTATAACAGCCCCCTGGCAGCAATGGGGCTAAAGTCCTTCACACTGGCCTCAAGGACCTTAAACCTCCATCAGAAACATACATGGAGTCAGTCTTGGCGCCTTTGGCGCCAGGCTCATTATCAAGAATAAAGCAATAACAGTTTCGGACCGTAATCCAACATGGAAGCCTATTACACAGCTCAGTCCTTTAGAACCAAGCCATGCAGTCTAGTGTTGGAACTACTTTACCTGGGCTATTTAAACCACACCCAAACAGCAGAACACGCTTCAATTTAGTCTGCACTCCTGCAGTGTAACGCTCACTGTGTCCAGCTCCTGCTCATCTGCTTCTCCGGTGGCCCGATCCTGAAGCCCTAGATCTGGATTCCATTAATAACCTGGAAGAACAAGAACAGCATTAGCAAACAAGAACACTTACCTGTGAAGTAACCAGCCTTGAATCCATCCTGCGCTTCGCTTACCTCGCCCGTCTCCGGAGTTCGCCGCAACCTGCAAAGGTAAAGAAACAAGGACAGCATTAATAACAATTCTTACCTGGGCAAGCAGTGAGTCCTGGCAGCACCCTGCGCTTCTCTTACCTTGCCCATCGCCGGGTTTCTCCACAACCTGCAAGGGAGAAGGAACAAGGTCAGCATTAACAAAGCACTTACCTGGGCAAGCAGCGCTTCGATCGCTCATCACTCCGGAACATCACCACAACCTGTACAGTGAAGAGAAGACAGGTTAGCAATTAACACCAATAAACAGCGCAGTGCTCCACGCATCAATAACTCACTGTGGTCTTCGCCATTGGCGTGGCAACCTCGAGATCGCAACCACCCCTGTGAAAACAAAAAGGGACATTGTTAGGGAACAGCGTAGTGGAGCACGACGCCGAGAAGACATAGAAAACAGAGGGAAAGAAAGAGACAGAATAAAGACGGAAAAGACATTATAACTCACCTGGAAGAAAGCAAGCAGAGTCGGAGTCATAGCCAGTCTGGACCCGACATATATCGCCTCTTTTAACAGACTTGTCTTTGAAACTGGGTGACCTGAGGAGAAACGAACAACGTTATTCATTGAGGATTACAGGGAGAATTAAAAGACGTCCTAGCTCAGGAGGTAAACCGCCAAAAGACTGTGCAGAGTTCATCAACCTAGTGGTGCAGCTAGACCACAGGCTGCAAGATCAAAGGACAGATCAAGCCAGAACAGAGAATCGGACTGGTTATGTATGCTCAAAGGAGAACAGTCCACGTTCATCAGAAAACACTTTGGAACGCATGCAAATTGGGGAGGTACGGAGCCCATTAAACAAGGCTGAAACAGACAAAAGGAGACAACAGCAATTATGCCTGTACTGCGGGAAGTCAGGTCACTTCCTCAAATAATGTCCCGTAAAACCCCCTAGGAGAACAGTTGGAGCTACAGAGAAAGAAGGAGGAGAACAAGAGTCTGAAAACTTCCAGGCCCAGCAAGCGTAGAAGTCTGATTGTCGAGCGAAGGAAAAATAGCCACAGACCTCACACCTTGCCCTGCCTGTGATTTTGATCAGTCACCAACAACCGTCTCGGATGCATGCTGTGGAGGCATACATAGACAGCAGAGCCATTGGTAACTACATAGACCAAGGCCTGGCAACAAGAATGGGGCTTCCCCTCTGTCAGAAAATGACAACTGAGAAGGTCACCACTGTCGACGGCACGGAGATAGCTTCTGGTCCTGTAACTCAACAAACAGCAGAATTGACCCTTCTGTGCCAAGACGGACATCGGAAAGCCATTGCCTTTGACCTTATCAAGGCCCCTCAGTTCCGGGTGATTCTAGGGATGCCGTGGTTGGTGCCTCACAATCCTAACATCGACTGGCGAGCCAAGAAATTAGCCTTCTTCAATGAGTGTGCTCATGCGTGCTACCAAGTGGAAATGCCATCGTCTGAGCCAGAGACAACTGTCCAAGATAAAGAGGCATTGGTACTAGGTGTAACAAGTACACTACCAAGCGAATACCACAATTTAAGATGTTTTCCAAAAAGAACAGGCTAATACCTGACCCCCTCACAGGCCATATGACTGTCAGATCGACCTCATACCTGGTGCACAAATCCTGTGTAGTCGATTGTATGCACTCACCAAACCTGAAAATCTCCCCATGAAATCATATCTGGACCAATACCTGGCAAACGGTTTTATCCGCCCGTCCAAATCCCTGGCAGCCTCGCCCCTATCCTTCGTACACAAGAAGGAGCGGGACTTCAGAACGTGCATCTACTACCGCACACTAAATGAGGTAACAGTTAATAACCGTTATCCCGTACCCCTTATCCCAGAACTGCTGGACCAAGTCAAGGATGCCCAAATTTATACCAAATTTGACCTCAGGGGGACATACCATCTCGTGTGTGTAAAGAAAGGAGACAAATGGAAGACCGCCTTTCGTACTAAGTATGGGCTGTATGAATATCAGGTGATGCCCTTTGGGCTTTACAACGCTCCCGCCGCATTCCAGTACTTCATGAACGATGTACTATGGGAATTGATCGACGTATCTGCCCTAGTTTACATCGGAAACATCTTGGTGTACTCTTCTTCTAAACAGGACCATGTCAGGCACATTCAATCCATCCTTGCAAATCTCTGACAGCACCAGCTACACACCAAACTTGAAAAATGCTCCTTCCATGTCACCGAAGTCGAGTTCCTTGGTTTTGTCCTCGCTCCCAGAGGTGTCTGGATGGATATGCACAATGTAGATGCCATCTTTAGCTGGCCATCACCGTCTTGCGATAAAGGTGTCCAAAGTATGCTCGGCTTTGCGAATTTTTATCGCCGATTCATCCCGGGTTTCTCCCAGATTGTGCACCCAATCACTTCTTTATTACGGAAAAAAAAAACTGTTCCAATGGACAGAAGAGGCGGAGAAGGCCTTCCAGGAACTCAAGAAAAGATTCACCTCAGCCCCAGTGCTACGACACCCCGCCCAGATCTCCCATATATAGTGGAAACAGATGCCTCCAGCATGGCAATGGGGGCTGTTCTTTCCCAATGGGATCCCGAAACAGGCAAGTTACATCCTGTGGCCTTTTGGTCGTGACAATTTACTACACCTAAACTTAACTATGCAATAACAGACAAGGAACTCCTAGCGATCAAGGCAGCCTTTAAGGCTTGGCAGCATTACCTCCTAGGCGCTAGACATACCATCACAGTAATCACCGACCATCGCAACCTACAATACCTCAAGACGGCAAATGCTCAATCATCCCATCAACTCCGATGGGCTTTATTCTTCGCAGAATATGATTACATAATCACGTACCGACCTGGAGTCCATAACGGAAAAGTCAACACCCTATCCCGCATGGGTATTAATGAGAACGCATATTCAACCTCAGACCTGGTGGCCAGGTGACAAACTACTAGGACTTACAACAATGTTGTCACTGGACGAACTCCAAAAGGAAATTCGGCTCCCAATGAACACTGAGGCTCTACAAGACTGGACCACTCAAGTAGAACATTAAACAACAAAGAACCAACTCCTGTATTTCAGAGGGCGTTTTTATCTACCGAATAAGGCACTACGAGAACAAGTCATTTCTGGTTATCATGACCCCCTGATAGAAGGACATACTGGAAATGCAAAGACCCTAGCCAAGGTGAAAAGAAATTATTGGTGGCCGACCTGGCGAAAGGACATTACGCAGTTTATTCTGTCATGTGGCATTTGTGAACAGAATAAATCCTAGAAACAAAGACCTGCGGGCCTTCTTCAACCCCTGGAAATTCCGCCTGCACCTTGGCACACACTCCCTCAATTTCATCACAGATCTGCCCCCCTGTGAAGCGTTTGTTTTTAGAGCAAATCGTACGATTACATGGTTTCCCCTCTGTCGTGATTACTGACCGAGGGAGTCAGTTTGTTTCAAACTTCTCGAGGATAAGTTGTGCAATTGCCCAAATCGATATTTGTCTGTCCACTAGTCACCATCCCCAAACTGATGGCCAAACGGAGCAGACAAATCAGACACTAGAGCAACACCTACGGTGCATGTTACATCAATTGGAAGAAAGCTGGAAGGATGTGCTGTGGATAGCCGAATATGCCTACAACAACTTGCAAAACACCAGCACCGGACAGAGTCCATTCTATACCGTATATGGAAGGCACCAACGTACTTCCAAATTAGATACCCCCATGGCCTTAGAAATGCCCGCAGGGAAGACTTTACATACAACCATCACTCAGCCTTCAAAAAGGCAGCAGAACACTTGATCCAAGCCAAAGAAAGACAGAAAAGATTCTCTGATCAACACTGAAGAAAAGCCCCAGACTACCAAGTCGGAGATGAAGTCTGGTTGGCATCTTTGCACGTGCCCATAAGAGGAACTCGAACATTTTGTCCCAGATATCTAGGGCCCTATAACATCAAGACTATTATAAATCCTGTGGCAGTAAAACTAGCTTTACCACCAAATATGCAGATCCATCCCGTATTCCACGTGTCACTCTTAAAACCTGTTAAGCCTGGAACTCGGGTCAAAACACCACCAAATCCGGTATTGGTTAATGGAGAACCCGAATTTGAAGTCAAGGACATCCTAGATTCTAAACTCACCAGGTCCAAGTTATATTACTTAGTGGACTGGAAGGGATACGGCCCTCAGGACAGGACATGGGACCCTAGCAAGCACATCCATGCACCACGCCTGGTAAGACGATTTCATTGGAACCATCCGACCAAACCAGGGCCAGAGAGAGGAAATACTAGAGAGGGGCCTTAGGGGGGAGTGCTGTCACGATCCATGCCCCTGACCCCCTCAGGTATAAGAGCCCCCTGGCAGCAATGGGGCTAAAGCCCTTCACACTGGCCCCAAAGTCCTTAAAACTCCATCAGAAACATACATAGAGTCAGTCCTGGTGCCTTTGGTGCCAGGCTCATTATCACGAATAAAGCAATACCAGTTTTGGACCTTAATCCAACATGGAGGCCTATTACACAGCTCAGTTCTTTAGAACCAAGCCATGCGGTCTAGTGTTTTGGGTGTGGCTGGGCCTGGAACTACTTGGCATGGAACTACTTTACCTGGGCTATTTAAACCACACCCAAACTGCAGAACACGCCTCGAGTTATTCTGCACTCCTGCTGCGTAACGCTCACCGTTTCCTGCTCCTGCTCCTGCTCATCTGCTTCTCCGGCGGCCCGATCCTGAAGCCCTAGATCCGGATTCCATTAATAAACTGGAAGAACAAGAACAGCATTAGCAAGCAAGAACACTTACCTGTGAAGTAACCGGCCTTGAATCCATCCTGTGCTTCGCTTACCTCGCCCATCTCCGGAGTTCGCCACAACCTGCAAAGGTAAAGAAACAAAGACAGCCTTAATAACAATTCTTACCTGGGCAAGCAGCGAGTCCTGGCAGCACCCTGCGCTTCTCTTACCTCGCCCATCTCTTGGTTTCACCACAACCTGCAAGGGAGAAGGAACAAGGTCAGCATTAACAAAGCAGTTACCTGGGCAAGCAGCGCTTCGATCACTCATCACTCTCTGGAACATCACCACAGCCTGTACAGAGACGAGAACACAGGTTAGCAATTAACACCAATAAACAGCGCAGTACTCCGCGCATCAATAACTCACCGTGGTCTTCGCCATTGGCGCGGCAACTCCGAGATCGCAACCATCCCTGTGAAAACAAAAAGGGACATTTTTAGGGAACAGCGTAGTGGAGCAAGTCGCCGAGAAGACAGAGAAAACAGAGGGAAAGAAAGAGACAGAATAAAGACAGAAAAGACATTATAACTCACCTGGAAGACAGCAAGCAGAGTAGGAGTCACAGCCAGTCTGGACCCAACATAAGGGCACACGGACCAGTGAAGCAACTAGGTCCATGGAACGCCCGCACCAACCACGCGCCCCTGCACAGAGACGCCGGATGGAGAGTTCAACGCACAACAATCTAAGGTGAGCAATAACCCCAAGGGAGGGGATATGGACCAGAGGGAGGTGGGAGTCCACCCATTACAGAACCAGTATCTTAACCCTCCATTCTCCTGTTATAGGCACTACCCAATGTCTGGCACATAACCAAGCACACAATGGACAAAACATAGGATTAAAGTGGCCATGTCCACATGGGACTGGCTATTTGGTAAAGTTATTCAAAATTAGGATAGATCTGAAAGGGAAGAAAAATGTGCTCATGGTAATATGGTCATACGGTTCTCTTTTTGTCTTCTGCAGGCTGCCATGGAAAGTGAAGAGGGGCCCTGTATGGAACCCTCGCCTTCCCTTTCCATGGTGGCCATCTTGGAAAAGGAAGAAAAACTCTCTTTTTTATCACCCCGGTTTCCTGCTTTGGAAACCTAGGATGCTAATGGACTTCATCCCCCATTTCAGTGGCTGGAATGAGGGGATAATGGTCCAGAGACCTCGTTATCCACCCACCCTTCGCTTGGGCTGATAACTTGGTCTGCTGGGCTGGAATCTACCGTTCCATTCCCTGAAACGGAGGATGTACGTCACAATATTCTCATTAGCATAACACAAAATGCAAATGGAAATGTTGGAAAATTTTATTGAGTCTATGTACTTTACTGAGAAATATAAAGTAGAAGGAGTATACACATGTTTATTTTAGTTCTATATTTTAACTGTGAAAAGTGGTTCCTAAAGGAATATGGCCCTCATTACGACCCAGGCGGTAAGTAATCGAAATTACCGCCATGGCGTAATGAGCGTTAACGCCATGGCCCGATGGCGATAAGAGCGCCATATTACGACCCATCGCGCATGAGCATCATGCCATGGCGGTAATGTAAACTGCGCCATGGCGTTAATGCCCCCAAAACGGCACCTACCGGCATCGTATGCCGCGCAAGGTGCACCACCGCCACCCCGACCACCGTTCATAGCGGTGACCGTAGATAAGCGGAACCGGAAGTAGCGTCACCGCGGCGGAACGGGAAAGAGCACGGCGGCCATCTTTAAAAACACAATCCATTGCCATCCTCCGCAACCACTGGACATCCGAGCCTGGGACCCGGCAAATACCATCATCAACCTTCTTCCTGCAAGAAAATGCCTAAAGTGGTTAAGAAAGCCTGTGACCGCCAGCGGCAAGACCGCTTCACCAGAGAGGAGCTCACCATGCTTGCGGAGACCCTCCAGGAGAACGCTGCAGTGGTATTCTCCAACCAAATGACCAGACCGGCCATAGCCAAGAAGAAGGCCGTATGGGCACTGGTAGCTCAGCGGGTTAGTGCCGTGGGAACAACACCCCGCAATGTGAGACAGTGCCGCAAGCGGTGGGACGATCTCCGGCTCAGAGTCAGGAGCATACTATCGGCAAACAGAAACCTGGCCACGGCAACTGGGGGAGGATCGGAGTCCCCTATCAAATTGCAGCCATGGGAGGAAATCTGTGCCTCCACCATCGGAATGGAGAGCATAGAAGGAGTAGGAGGAATGGAGAGAGGAGCCCCGACATCAGGCGATGCAGGTAGGTGGCTCAAATCAAGCCATGCAAAATTCACCAAAGTCCATTCATGTGAAGTACAATGTTGCCCCATAGTGTAAATGCAACACATCAGCAGGAGACTGCCCACAGATACATCCGATCTCCACCCTGTACACATGCAGTATGCACACCCTAACTGCAGGCACCCACATACCTCCATGCTACTTCCACACAAAAGGGAGACAACCTGTTTTCCCCTGCCTCAAATGTGCCGCATGTACTAACTGATAAGATGTCAGTCGTCACAATGCCCGCCCAATGTCCACAGACCCATCAATAACACTTTCCCTCCTTTGCTCCACCACAGGCTCAAATTCCGACCTTGAGGATGAGGACACCACTGCCTCCACACCCACCAAGAGGGCCAGGACAACTGTGCCAACACCACAACCCTCCACCTCTGCCGTCCCGAGGAAAACCCCACAGCAGCCAAAATCCATGCCAGGAAAACAGGACAGGGCACTGACAGCCACCCCAGCAGGCAGCACAGAAGCAGCAGCAGCAGCAGACATTACCCAAATCGTGCCCACAGAAGGGACAGGCTCTTCTGCAAGCAGCACTGTTGGGGAAACTGCTGCCATCGCAGCCTCCTCCGATAGCGAAGCAGGGATCATTGAGGAGTTTGATGTCGGAAGCCCCACTGCCCACCCTCATTCCCCCTACCTGTCCCTAAGCAGCCCGCATGCGGGTGCTACACAGGGGCAGTCAGAGGATGACGATTGGCCAGGCTCTCCATCCCCGCTGCAGGAGGTGAGCAGCCCAATGGGAATACCACTGCCATTAGCTATGGGCCAGAAAGAACAACTAAGCCTGGAGGAGATCGTCACCCGGCAGCAGCAACTATCCTCGCTCCTCAATGAGCATGTTGCAGAATGTGGGGGGTCAACGGCAGCAATGGAGAAATGTGCGGAGACAGTGAAGGCTGCTATAGAGTCCTCCACAAAGGACATCTGCGCAGAACTCGCCGCTGTGCGGCACGTCATCACTGAACTTGTGCAGACAATTCGGGACATGCGTCCAAATGAGCAGGCAGGAACCTCCTCGGCTGCCAGCTCGACACCAAGCAGCCCCATCCGCCGATCGGGGAGGAACCTGCGCAGCACAGGCAGGGGTGCCCCGGGGGCCAGGGGAGGGGGCTGCCAATAGTGGCCGGACAGTGGAGAAATCCTACATCAGACACTGCTGCACAGACTTACTCACACCTTTGTAGGGATTCCAGGGGGGAGGTTGGAGGGGGGAGTGGGTGTGTTGGGGAGTTCAGGGGGGAGGGGGGAGTGGGTGTGTTGGGGAGTTCAGGGGGGAGGGGGGAGTGGGTGTGTTGGGGAGTTCAGGGGGGAGGGGGTGTGTTGGGGAGTTCAGGGGGGAGGGGGGAGTGGGTGTGTTGGGGAGTTCAGGGGGGAGGGGGTGTGTTGGGGAGTTCAGGGGGGAGGGGGGAGTGGGTGTGTTGGGGAGTTCAGGGGGGAGGGGGGGAGTGGGTGTGTTCAACAAAAGCACTTTCACAATACACTTTTCATATTTGCACAAATCAGATGTGTGGACATTGCTCATTGCGTATGTGTGATTTATTGGTAAACAGTCCCCAGTGTCCATATAACAGACGCACACAGTGCCACAATCGTCATCTCCAGGTGACACCCCCATTCGCGTGTGCTAGAATAATTGGTTGATCAGAGTACTACGCATTTCACGCACCTCCTGTGCATCGCCGCCTCCACGAGGTGCTGCCGAATCCCCACCTTCATCATCCTCATCGACAGGTGGTTGCAGTTCAGCATCAGGGGGCAGGGGCACATTGCGTCTGACGCACATATTGTGTAGCATGACACATGCCATGACGATCTTTGCCATCTTCTCATGGCGGTACAGGAGTGCCCCACCAGACCTGCTGAGGCAGCGAAACCGTGCCTTCAATAGGCCAAAAGCCTGCTCAATCACCACACGGGTACGTGTATGTGCACGGTTGGAGTCCTCCTCGTGCTGGTTCTGTGGGTTCCGGACTAGTGTAAGGAGCCACCTCTTCAGGGGATAGCCTGCATCACCTGTATGTGGGCGAGAATGTATGTGTCAGTCATGACGTCTATTTCAAAACATGACGTGCCACCATGGCTTGCATCCAACTGTTACTTCGGACCTCTATTGAATGCACTAATTGATTCACACTATGCGACCAGTATATGCTCATGGCTCCTATGGAATGTGGTGCATGCCATCAACCAATGTATGCAGGGGGGTCAAGTGCCTTGTGAGTGTCCATCCACTGTGTTCGTTCATGCCGTTTGTTTTGGTGGCCTGGCACGTGTCCTGTGAGGTCAACGCTCACATCATTGCAACATTGCTGTCAGCATCATCATGACCCCAGTGAGCAATAATGATGTTGATAGGGACATTTTGTGGGCCTTGCTGTCTGTGTGATGGTGTGTTGATGTTTCTGTCCGTCATGTGCCTCATTCGTGCGCAGTTATGGGGACAGGCCTTTCAGTGGATGGTGTCTGGTGACGTGCATGTAGGTGCATTTCGTTGAGGTCAATGTGGTGTGAATTGGTACAATGCACTTGCAGATGGTTGTGTCAATGTTGGGGCACACCTTCATTCACGTGGTGGGGCTGCATACATCGGGCATTAGGTTTAGTGGTGTCAGCTGAGGTTTGTGCTGCTTTAGAGTATGATCTGGCTCCGTTGTCTCTGCTACTCACAGCCAGGTGGGGTATTCAGTAGGGGTGGGATGGCGGTTGGTGTTTCTATCATGCTGTTTGTGTGTCATGTATACGATGGTGTTGATGGTGTCCCGGTCCAAACGGTACAGGGTGTGGATCTGCTCAGCGGTGAGGTTGAATGGACTGGCTCTGATGCGTGGGATTGTGGGCTGCCTGCGTGGTGCCACTTGCTGTGCTGGTGGGGCTTGCTGGCCCTGCCTTGCCCTCCTTCTCCTCCTGCGTCTCCTCTGTGCAGCCTATTGTTGTTGTTGTTGTAGTTGAAGTTGTAGCACTTGCATTGCTATCAGGTCCTCCAGCCCCAACATTGCTAGTCCTATTGGAATCATTGTGGAGTGTGACTGGATCTGGGAAGGGGTTGGGTGTGCTCTTTTTGTACTTCCTGACTCTGTATTGCCTCCACCTGTGCTGATTCTGTGCGCCTGTGGCAGCTGGATTCACTGCACAAGGCCCTTTACGGTTGGTTCGCGATGGCGTAATTAGCACCATGGCGGTAAGGTACTTAACGGGCTGGGTGATGGCGTTAGGTGCATGTCCGCTTGGGTCGGCATTCGCGTACCTTTACGCCATGGCGCTAAGTACGGTGTGGGAGGTCGCGTGCGCGCGCCATTGGCGCAGTTAGCGGCAGCATTAACTACGATGCCGCTAATGGCATCGTAGTTAACGGTCACGGGTCATGATCGGTCCTAGCGGAAAACGATGGCGGTAACCATTTACCGCCATCGTTTTTCACTTAGCGCCAGGGTCGTAATGAGGGCCTATGTCTTTTGTTGTTTTTGGATGTATTTTTTTGGCAGGAAAGCTGAGAACAAAAGGTGGGGAGGGAAATGAGGGAAGAGGAACAAACACTAATATGGAGGGCTAGGTGGACAAGGGAAAATGTTGTTTGTGGGTTATTTCTAAGGTAGGGGGCAGTGTTTCTCATGCTCCTTGATTACCTCAGTGGTGGTGGCTCTTGGGGAGGAGGAATGGCATTAGCTGATGCCATTTTAAGATAAATAGCAGTTTTGCTAAAAATATGTACTGTGTACTAGATTGTTAATGGATAATGAGTAGGAATAGGTGTTGGAGCTGTGCAAGGGAAATTTTGAAGTTGAAAGTTCCTAGATCAGTAGAAAATGCAGTTCTGAACTGTCCGCGGAGCAGAGATCTTACCGTGAAGTGCGGATGGGTTCTCGGACATGTCATCATGCCGCGCGCCTGCGTATGGTCATGTGGCACTGTCCGGAAGATCCGCTATGAAGTCAGATGTTCGTAGACGTCTACGGATGCAAAACTAGTTGAATTAGTTGCAAAAAGTGTATAGAAGAGTTAAAAAGGACCGCAGAAGTTGGGAAATGGCAGAGTTTAAAGGTGACACGTTGTAAATGGGACACAAATATTGCTATATTGGGTAAGTATGATATTAGTAAGTTGTAGGAAAATAGCATGCACTGGTAAAAACCTATGAAATGCACTGAAAAAACTTTGTTAAACGGGTGTTATGGTTAACTTGCACAAAAAAAAACCTATGAAATTTAATGAAAAAACTTTGTTAAGGGGACGTTATGGTTAAGTTGCACTAATAAAACTGACCACAAAAGTGATGGGTGGAAGGTTTCGAATGAATCTAAACCACTGGCAATTGCTCTGGGCAACCTTCCACACCACCGTTTTTTAGCCCGTCTGCGCCATTGTAAAAGGGGACCAGCCATGTGCAAATCAGTCAGCAGCTGCCGCCACCGAAGGTAGCAGCCCAGCCCGAACTGCTAGGCCAGGTCCCCTCTGCACAGTAAACCAAGCAACCCCAGACATGTTTCGGCCTTGTTGGACCTCCTCAGTGAGGTGCAGCCTGGTTCCCTGTGGCGCAGCGAGCAAGAAACCCACGTCTGGGCATACCCTCTCTCACAAGGAGAAACAAACTGACCACAAAAGTGATGAAATTTAATGAAAAAACTTTGTTAAGGGGACGTTATGGTTAAGTTGCACTAATAAAAACCTTTGAAATTCACTGAAAAAACCTTGTTAAAGGGACGTTATTGTTAAGTTGCACTAATAAAAACATTTGAAATTCAGTAAAAAAACGTTGTCAAAAGGATGATATGGTTACAAGTAAAATCGAAAAACCCCTGAAATTCACCTGTTATGGTAAGCTAAGCAACCATAACACGCACCACCACCGTGCACTGCTTAGACTAACACCCAGGACATCAAAGATGGCATCACAAATATCATTGATGACATCACATGTGTATTTACTATTCATACAAGGGTTTGTGAAGGTAATGTTGGCTAAAAATTATCAGGGATTATCGGGAGATGTGTAACAAACGACATACTTCTTTACGCAATGTAGTGTTCTAAAGAACATTCCATTGCAGTTTTCTTTCTAGTTCAGGAACCTACTCATACAGAAATTTAAGTAATGGCTGTTGTATACACCATAGAGGTGCAATATTTGTAATTTTCCAAAGCTATATAATAATACGGTGAATGTTTCTGTACTGTACTTTAACATACTGTGAAACATGTAATAAGTAGCTAATAATGCATCACTAGGTACATATTTCTACTAATACACACAAAACATAAATAGACTACAATGAATACAAATATGGGGCCTATTGTCAAGATCCATGCCCCTGACCCCCTCAGGTATAACAGCCCCCTGGCAGCAATGGGGCTAAAGTCCTTCACACTGGCCTCAAGGACCTTAAACCTCCATCAGAAACATACATGGAGTCAGTCTTGGCGCCTTTGGCGCCAGGCTCATTATCAAGAATAAAGCAATAACAGTTTCGGACCGTAATCCAACATGGAAGCCTATTACACAGCTCAGTCCTTTAGAACCAAGCCATGCAGTCTAGTGTTGGAACTACTTTACCTGGGCTATTTAAACCACACCCAAACAGCAGAACACGCTTCAATTTAGTCTGCACTCCTGCAGTGTAACGCTCACTGTGTCCAGCTCCTGCTCATCTGCTTCTCCGGTGGCCCGATCCTGAAGCCCTAGATCTGGATTCCATTAATAACCTGGAAGAACAAGAACAGCATTAGCAAACAAGAACACTTACCTGTGAAGTAACCAGCCTTGAATCCATCCTGCGCTTCGCTTACCTCGCCCGTCTCCGGAGTTCGCCGCAACCTGCAAAGGTAAAGAAACAAGGACAGCATTAATAACAATTCTTACCTGGGCAAGCAGTGAGTCCTGGCAGCACCCTGCGCTTCTCTTACCTTGCCCATCGCCGGGTTTCTCCACAACCTGCAAGGGAGAAGGAACAAGGTCAGCATTAACAAAGCACTTACCTGGGCAAGCAGCGCTTCGATCGCTCATCACTCCGGAACATCACCACAACCTGTACAGTGAAGAGAAGACAGGTTAGCAATTAACACCAATAAACAGCGCAGTGCTCCACGCATCAATAACTCACTGTGGTCTTCGCCATTGGCGTGGCAACCTCGAGATCGCAACCACCCCTGTGAAAACAAAAAGGGACATTGTTAGGGAACAGCGTAGTGGAGCACGACGCCGAGAAGACATAGAAAACAGAGGGAAAGAAAGAGACAGAATAAAGACGGAAAAGACATTATAACTCACCTGGAAGAAAGCAAGCAGAGTCGGAGTCATAGCCAGTCTGGACCCGACATATATCGCCTCTTTTAACAGACTTGTCTTTGAAACTGGGTGACCTGAGGAGAAACGAACAACGTTATTCATTGAGGATTACAGGGAGAATTAAAAGACGTCCTAGCTCAGGAGGTAAACCGCCAAAAGACTGTGCAGAGTTCATCAACCTAGTGGTGCAGCTAGACCACAGGCTGCAAGATCAAAGGACAGATCAAGCCAGAACAGAGAATCGGACTGGTTATGTATGCTCAAAGGAGAACAGTCCACGTTCATCAGAAAACACTTTGGAACGCATGCAAATTGGGGAGGTACGGAGCCCATTAAACAAGGCTGAAACAGACAAAAGGAGACAACAGCAATTATGCCTGTACTGCGGGAAGTCAGGTCACTTCCTCAAATAATGTCCCGTAAAACCCCCTAGGAGAACAGTTGGAGCTACAGAGAAAGAAGGAGGAGAACAAGAGTCTGAAAACTTCCAGGCCCGGCAAGCGTAGAAGTCTGATTGTCGAGCGAAGGAAAAATAGCCACAGACCTCACACCTTGCCCTGCCTGTGATTTTGATCAGTCACCAACAACCGTCTCGGATGCATGCTGTGGAGGCATACATAGACAGCAGAGCCATTGGTAACTACATAGACCAAGGCCTGGCAACAAGAATGGGGCTTCCCCTCTGTCAGAAAATGACAACTGAGAAGGTCACCACTGTCGACGGCACGGAGATAGCTTCTGGTCCTGTAACTCAACAAACAGCAGAATTGACCCTTCTGTGCCAAGACGGACATCGGAAAGCCATTGCCTTTGACCTTATCAAGGCCCCTCAGTTCCGGGTGATTCTAGGGATGCCGTGGTTGGTGCCTCACAATCCTAACATCGACTGGCGAGCCAAGAAATTAGCCTTCTTCAATGAGTGTGCTCATGCGTGCTACCAAGTGGAAATGCCATCGTCTGAGCCAGAGACAACTGTCCAAGATAAAGAGGCATTGGTACTAGGTGTAACAAGTACACTACCAAGCGAATACCACAATTTAAGATGTTTTCCAAAAAGAACAGGCTAATACCTGACCCCCTCACAGGCCATATGACTGTCAGATCGACCTCATACCTGGTGCACAAATCCTGTGTAGTCGATTGTATGCACTCACCAAACCTGAAAATCTCCCCATGAAATCATATCTGGACCAATACCTGGCAAACGGTTTTATCCGCCCGTCCAAATCCCTGGCAGCCTCGCCCCTATCCTTCGTACACAAGAAGGAGCGGGACTTCAGAACGTGCATCTACTACCGCACACTAAATGAGGTAACAGTTAATAACCGTTATCCCGTACCCCTTATCCCAGAACTGCTGGACCAAGACAAGGATGCCCAAATTTATACCAAATTTGACCTCACGGGGACATACCATCTCGTGTGTGTAAAGAAAGGAGACAAATGGAAGACCGCCTTTCGTACTAAGTATGGGCTGTATGAATATCAGGTGATGCCCTTTGGGCTTTACAACGCTCCCGCCGCATTCCAGTACTTCATGAACGATGTACTATGGGAATTGATCGACGTATCTGCCCTAGTTTACATCGGAAACATCTTGGTGTACTCTTCTTCTAAACAGGACCATGTCAGGCACATTCAATCCATCCTTGCAAATCTCTGACAGCACCAGCTACACACCAAACTTGAAAAATGCTCCTTCCATGTCACCGAAGTCGAGTTCCTTGGTTTTGTCCTCGCTCCCAGAGGTGTCTGGATGGATATGCACAATGTAGATGCCATCTTTAGCTGGCCATCACCGTCTTGCGATAAAGGTGTCCAAAGTATGCTCGGCTTTGCGAATTTTTATCGCCGATTCATCCCGGGTTTCTCCCAGATTGTGCACCCAATCACTTCTTTATTACGGAAAAAAAAAACTGTTCCAATGGACAGAAGAGGCGGAGAAGGCCTTCCAGGAACTCAAGAAAAGATTCACCTCAGCCCCAGTGCTACGACACCCCGCCCAGATCTCCCATATATAGTGGAAACAGATGCCTCCAGCATGGCAATGGGGGCTGTTCTTTCCCAATGGGATCCCGAAACAGGCAAGTTACATCCTGTGGCCTTTTGGTCGTGACAATTTACTACACCTAAACTTAACTATGCAATAACAGACAAGGAACTCCTAGCGATCAAGGCAGCCTTTAAGGCTTGGCAGCATTACCTCCTAGGCGCTAGACATACCATCACAGTAATCACCGACCATCGCAACCTACAATACCTCAAGACGGCAAATGCTCAATCATCCCATCAACTCCGATGGGCTTTATTCTTCGCAGAATATGATTACATAATCACGTACCGACCTGGAGTCCATAACGGAAAAGTCAACACCCTATCCCGCATGGGTATTAATGAGAACGCATATTCAACCTCAGACCTGGTGGCCAGGTGACAAACTACTAGGACTTACAACAATGTTGTCACTGGACGAACTCCAAAAGGAAATTCGGCTCCCAATGAACACTGAGGCTCTACAAGACTGGACCACTCAAGTAGAACATTAAACAACAAAGAACCAACTCCTGTATTTCAGAGGGCGTTTTTATCTACCGAATAAGGCACTACGAGAACAAGTCATTTCTGGTTATCATGACCCCCTGATAGAAGGACATACTGGAAATGCAAAGACCCTAGCCAAGGTGAAAAGAAATTATTGGTGGCCGACCTGGCGAAAGGACATTACGCAGTTTATTCTGTCATGTGGCATTTGTGAACAGAATAAATCCTAGAAACAAAGACCTGCGGGCCTTCTTCAACCCCTGGAAATTCCGCCTGCACCTTGGCACACACTCCCTCAATTTCATCACAGATCTGCCCCCCTGTGAAGCGTTTGTTTTTAGAGCAAATCGTACGATTACATGGTTTCCCCTCTGTCGTGATTACTGACCGAGGGAGTCAGTTTGTTTCAAACTTCTCGAGGAAAAGTTGTGCAATTGCCCAAATCGATATTTGTCTGTCCACTAGTCACCATCCCCAAACTGATGGCCAAACGGAGCAGACAAATCAGACACTAGAGCAACACCTACGGTGCATGTTACATCAATTGGAAGAAAGCTGGAAGGATGTGCTGTGGATAGCCGAATATGCCTACAACAACTTGCAAAACACCAGCACCGGACAGAGTCCATTCTATACCGTATATGGAAGGCACCAACGTACTTCCAAATTAGATACCCCCATGGCCTTAGAAATGCCCGCAGGGAAGACTTTACATACAACCATCACTCAGCCTTCAAAAAGGCAGCAGAACACTTGATCCAAGCCAAAGAAAGACAGAAAAGATTCTCTGATCAACACTGAAGAAAAGCCCCAGACTACCAAGTCGGAGATGAAGTCTGGTTGGCATCTTTGCACGTGCCCATAAGAGGAACTCGAACATTTTGTCCCAGATATCTAGGGCCCTATAACATCAAGACTATTATAAATCCTGTGGCAGTAAAACTAGCTTTACCACCAAATATGCAGATCCATCCCGTATTCCACGTGTCACTCTTAAAACCTGTTAAGCCTGGAACTCGGGTCAAAACACCACCAAATCCGGTATTGGTTAATGGAGAACCCGAATTTGAAGTCAAGGACATCCTAGATTCTAAACTCACCAGGTCCAAGTTATATTACTTAGTGGACTGGAAGGGATACGGCCCTCAGGACAGGACATGGGACCCTAGCAAGCACATCCATGCACCACGCCTGGTAAGACGATTTCATTGGAACCATCCGACCAAACCAGGGCCAGAGAGAGGAAATACTAGAGAGGGGCCTTAGGGGGGAGTGCTGTCACGATCCATGCCCCTGACCCCCTCAGGTATAAGAGCCCCCTGGCAGCAATGGGGCTAAAGCCCTTCACACTGGCCCCAAAGTCCTTAAAACTCCATCAGAAACATACATAGAGTCAGTCCTGGTGCCTTTGGTGCCAGGCTCATTATCACGAATAAAGCAATACCAGTTTTGGACCTTAATCCAACATGGAGGCCTATTACACAGCTCAGTTCTTTAGAACCAAGCCATGCGGTCTAGTGTTTTGGGTGTGGCTGGGCCTGGAACTACTTGGCATGGAACTACTTTACCTGGGCTATTTAAACCACACCCAAACTGCAGAACACGCTTCGAGTTATTCTGCACACCTGCTGCGTAACGCTCACCGTTTCCTGCTCCTGCTCCTGCTCATCTGCTTCTCCGGCGGCCCGATCCTGAAGCCCTAGATCCGGATTCCATTAATAAACTGGAAGAACAAGAACAGCATTAGCAAGCAAGAACACTTACCTGTGAAGTAACCGGCCTTGAATCCATCCTGTGCTTCGCTTACCTCGCCCATCTCCGGAGTTCGCCACAACCTGCAAAGGTAAAGAAACAAAGACAGCCTTAATAACAATTCTTACCTGGGCAAGCAGCGAGTCCTGGCAGCACCCTGCGCTTCTCTTACCTCGCCCATCTCTTGGTTTCACCACAACCTGCAAGGGAGAAGGAACAAGGTCAGCATTAACAAAGCAGTTACCTGGGCAAGCAGCGCTTCGATCACTCATCACTCTCTGGAACATCACCACAGCCTGTACAGAGACGAGAACACAGGTTAGCAATTAACACCAATAAACAGCGCAGTACTCCGCGCATCAATAACTCACCGTGGTCTTCGCCATTGGCGCGGCAACTCCGAGATCGCAACCATCCCTGTGAAAACAAAAAGGGACATTTTTAGGGAACAGCGTAGTGGAGCAAGTCGCCGAGAAGACAGAGAAAACAGAGGGAAAGAAAGAGACAGAATAAAGACAGAAAAGACATTATAACTCACCTGGAAGACAGCAAGCAGAGTAGGAGTCACAGCCAGTCTGGACCCAACATAAGGGCACACGGACCAGTGAAGCAACTAGGTCCATGGAACGCCCGCACCAACCACGCGCCCCTGCACAGAGACGCCGGATGGAGAGTTCAACGCACAACAATCTAAGGTGAGCAATAACCCCAAGGGAGGGGATATGGACCAGAGGGAGGTGGGAGTCCACCCATTACAGAACCAGTATCTTAACCCTCCATTCTCCTGTTATAGGCACTACCCAATGTCTGGCACATAACCAAGCAGAGAGGTGTCTGGGATAGCGCTTAGACCTTTATCCAGTATCGTGTGGCGCCCCCGTGGATACCAGGTGAGAGTAACACTTATTTATGGAGAGTAAAGTAAGCAAACAAGAGGCAGTATCATTAGCAACTGTGTATAATGTACATGATTGTATTCACGCACAAAAATGCTGTGTTTCAGGCCTGCTTCTTCTCCTATATATGTACATCATAAGATGCGATTAAATTCTAAGGAAAGAATTGTAAGAACATGTGAGAATAGCAACATCTATACATGTAATAGCTTTTGAATGTTAAGTTTCTGACTGTCAGTAATAAAACCACCTGGCCTAGATATGGCAGTGTACAAAAAGAAGGGGCTAGACATGTGATGTCATCAGTGATGTCATCAATGATATTTGTGATGTCATCTTTGATGTCCTGGGTGTTAGTCTTAGCAGTGCACAGTGGTGGCGCGAGTTATGGTTGCTTAGCTTACCACAACTGGCACATTTCAGGGGTTTTCCGATTTTACTTGTAACCATAACGTCCTTTTAACAACATTTTTTTACTGAATTTCAAAGGTTTTTATAAGTGCAATTTAACCATAACGTTCCTTTAACAAAGCTTTTTCAGTGAATATATATATTCATTAAAAAAAACTTTGTTAAAGGGACGTTATGGTTAAGTTGTGCTATTAAAAACCTATGAAATACAGTAAAAAACTTTGTTAAAGAGACCTTATGGTAAAACCGGAAAACCCTGAAATTCGCCAATTGGGAATATGGAAACATGTCCATGACCTTCTCAAGTCCTTCTTTCATTGCAAATTGCAAAGAAATTCCAGACACATGTCCTAACCCGTTCCCGCCACAATTAATTATAATTATGTCTGGATGATGCTCTGCCTCCAAAGTAGCACAGAGAGGTATCAAGTCCAGCCACTTCATTCCATGCACTCCATGCCAGTGCACTTCCACATGAGGAAATCAAATACAAGCTCTGTAGCTACTCCAGAGCGTTCTGTATGCACCTCCAACCAATGTATCTATGAGTCTCCCAAATTCCAGATAATCTCTTTTCGAAAACACACAGCCATAGCTATCTGTTCTTCTCTCAGGAAAAAGACATTCTGACAAAATCTCTCCTTACACAACATACCCAGTAAACTTTACTGACCAATCCATACCTTTGTTCATTCTCATTTGCATGCCTCTCCACCCCAAAATCCCTGTATGTAATATACGCTGTCAGCAGACTACCGCCATATCCGCGGACATATCGAAAATCTGAGCGTGGTGAATGTACATTTAAAGAGTGTGCCCTATTTCCCCTTTGAGGTGGGCTCT
Source organism: Ambystoma mexicanum (assembly GCF_040938575.1). NCBI lineage: Eukaryota > Metazoa > Chordata > Amphibia > Caudata > Ambystomatidae > Ambystoma > Ambystoma mexicanum. The sequence continues at coordinate 1,231,459,766 of NC_090930.1, forward strand.
GAAAAGAGCGTGTTTTTTGTTTTTTTTACAGATGCCTGACAGACACCTCTTATTTTGTATTTTTTGTTTTTTGTTCTTCTTACTTTACAACTAAAATCTTCACATAACCTTCTCCAAAGCAACCCTTACATTCCAAAACAGCATGACATGTCCCAAAAAAGATAAAGAAATGCCATCTTCTTCAAAATAAACAGCATTACATGAATCAATATTCTCATTATTGCAGAAAAACATACCAGCTCTAAGCATGAAAGCACACATGGCTTGATTTATTGCACACCTAGCAATGTATTGCTGAGGACAAAAAAACAATTGTCCCATATTGCCCTAGGTAGTAATCCAGAAAAAATTACTTTTGATTTGGAAGGATGTTCATTACTGCTTGATCCAACTGTTCCAAATCTGCCAACAAAGTAGGGGCACTGACGTAGCCCAAATGGAAAGCACCATAGGGCAAAACTAACAGATGGGGACTGTTCATCCTGCGCATATCTTCACAAACTTGCAGAATTCCCTCTACATTGCAATCAGGCACAGCGCTCCACACCATCTCCACTCCTTTAACATCGCAATTGTTTGCCACATGCCTGCATTGAGCATTGTGCTGTAAACCATGGACAAACATATCTCCGAGCACCAACACCCTGACTTTCTCCACCTCTGCCATCTTCACTACACACACTCTCTTCCTACACAAATCCACAACGTCAACATCTGATTCCTACAGTCCCCTTTCCATACTGGATTTGCTGGAAAACCCCAGATGTGGCATGCCCTGCCCACGGACATCCGTGGTGTCCGTGCAGCACTTAACTCTTAGCCAGCCCTTCTACTCTTTCCACATCATTCTCGGTGCCATTCCCTCATTGGATACAGCTAAGCAGTCACACAGCCATCCACCAATCACATCCAAGACCTCTACATCTAACTCCATCATCAGAGTTCCGCACTTCAAATGTACTGTTGATGACTCTGAGTACAAGTCTCATATCATTGGAAAGCACATACTACAAAAACTACTCTACAATTCACCAAGATTTCTACTTACAGCTGCCTTCATATCCACATGCATGAATACAAACTACAGGTATGCATATTTTATTCACAGTACATGTACAAGTGTTATGAATCCATATTAACAGAGTAATGCCACTGAACCTGCATAGCCTATACATACATACCAACCCTCTCGATTTAAGCGCGAGACTCCCCATTTTTCATTGAAAAATCACACCTTTTTTACTGTCTCCTGCATAACCTATACATACATGCCAACCCTCCCGATTTAGGTGTGAGACTCCCGATTTTTCATTGAAAAATCACACTATTTTTTACTGCCTCCCGTCTAAATTAATGCTAATCCCAATGCAATCCTATAAGAAAAATAAATGTTCCCGATTGCTGTGGTGAAATCTCACTCTCAGGTGCTCCCGATTGCTGGCATGTCTACCTATAAAATGAACTTATTGAAATTTTTCCCATCTACTATAATCAACTGTCACTTCCAAACCTGTCTGCTATCTACAACACACCTTTGAAAAACCAAGTGAATTTCATGCACTTAAAATTCTATTCATTTTCAAAGCATGTTGAACTAACATATTGTAAATAAAATATAAAGGCTGCACATAGTCAAATGAAATGCATGCATACACTATGTTCAGATATCAAACAAGGATACTACCACAAAAACATAAAAATCAACGTCTACATGAACATCAGTGCTATAAACACACAAAAAGACTAACTTCTTTCTTTTACAATTGCAGTGAGGACCACTCTCCTGAAAATCAGCAGCATCTGAACTACAAACAACATATCCGAAGAGACCTGCTCATTGCACAAAAAAAGAGTAAGTACAATACTACGTTAATATTCTTACTGTTCCTCAAACACACTGTGTGGTTCATTCATGTAATTTGCGCACCAAAAAAACAGCGATTTTTGAACCATTCTGCCCACAAATCCCCATTTATTAAACAAAGATTAGCAGGAAGAATGGCAAACAAATACCTGTTTTTTTGGAACACTAATAACATACTCAACCCTTAGAATGTTAGTACTACAAAACAAAGAACTGTTTTAATTTTATACCATTAGATTTACTATTAATGCTTCTCCTCACCACTAGCTCACTTTCTACTCTCATCTGAACAGCAGTTTAGTAATAAACAGTTCCTAAATAATTGTAACTGCCCAATGCACAATCACACACCACCACATACATCTTTCCCATCATACTCAGACACTCATGCACACAGCACACATACATTGCAGAATGGCCCAACCCATGCCTTCTTTTTTTTTTTTCAACAGACCTCAAATAATGCCTACCTAAAAGCAAGTCCGAAGAAAGCAACACAGAAATAGAGCAAATTAAAATAAAAGTGTCCAAAATAAGCATCCATCTCTAGCAGAGTTTGTACAAAATGTTCAAACAAAATAGCTTATACAGTCATTCAGAGAAAACAAAAAAAGCTTCCAGTACAGATACTTTGCCTCCTCTATCAAAATGTAATACAAAACAAAAATGCTTAACAAGAATTGGTCTACCACTACTGCTAAAACTGCTCCTATAAACCTTGATATACTAGCAAGTAACCATACCAAAAAAAGTATTTTAGCAAAAATGTTCTGCCACAAAGTCCTTCAGACTCTTATAAAAACAGGAGACAAATCATGCACAACCCTTCAAACCTACCTTAGAAAATTTATCGTAGAAGCTTTAATAGACAGTGCAATCCTTCTCAAAAGAAAGGTATTCATTTTAGTGTTAAACAGAATGAAAGCACTAAAAAAACTAACTGCTAAATCACAAGAAAATTTCTCAATAAACAGAATGTCAACAAAAATAACTTCTTAAATATCTGTGGAGGTGAATGGAGTCACACCACGAGCACAGGACCATATTTTAATGAAGAAGCATACAAACAAAACCAAACAAACACAATTGCCATACATAGCAGTGGATGAGGTTATGAACAAATTAATAATACCATAATGGAACAAGAAATACTGCTTACAAAAATATCCCCAGAAAATTCAGAATTACCTCTCCATTCGACTGAACAAGAACTTCCAGTATACAAATGGACATGCACGTCAATGTGTAACATTCACAAAAAATCTTTCAAATCTTTATGCCAGTTCCTCAATCAGTATGTGAAAGGCAAAGACAAAATCAAAATGAAAGTGCTGCAAAATATCGATACCTGTCCAGTGCGCAAATACACAGGACTACAAGGACATTCATTACCCTGCATTTCAGGACCTATTTGCAAAAGCACATTCCATCATATCAAAATGATATCAACAAATCATTCAACTATAAGAAATCTAGTCTATAAACTGTACTATGCTAAAAGTCCTGCTTTAGCACTAGCCAATTTAAATAACACTATTCTACATGGTACACCCAAAGACCTACTCAAAGAAATCAACCATATCCAGAGAAAATATTTTGGAAGTGAAAGCCACTTACAAAATGCAATATCTTTACAACAGACTAGCAACAATTCTGCACATAGCAACCTTCTACTACACACATACAAAAAATAAATACTAAAATTTAAAAGTACATCCGCTGAAGTACCAAACCACGTGTGTGTGTTGCCGCAGAACTTTTTATAAAAGTAACACAAAAACTGTAGACCTATCATACAAAATAGAAGACAATGAAGATTCCAAATGGTTTGAATTAGCTCTCTATCTTATAGCAGAAAACAAATACGAAATAACTGACCCCTTAATACTTTGCAGTTACTGCACTACAAAACTTGACAACAACCAAACTCCTTCACGTGCTATCACAAATAACTTGGAATTATTCCCACTACCAAAACCCCTGCAACAACTCAATTTATATGAGAGCATCATAATTCAAACAGTGCACCCATTTCAAGCAATAATACGCCTACAACCAAAAACAGCTAAATTACCTCCCTCTGAATTGGTGAAAGTCATTCATGGCAAAGTAGTTTATTTACCATTAGATCGGAAAGAAAATGTGCACACTCTGGGAGTGCAACGTCCAATAGAGCAATTTTTAATTGTCTTAGTAAACGGTGTACCAACAAAAGACAAAACAATTTGGTAACAACTTGTAGACTTACATAAAGTTAGACAAGCCTTGCAATATCTAAAAGACAATAATGAATACTACAAAGAAAGAAATATTGAAGAAAACTTAAGGGAAACAACTGAAATAATTCAAGAGTAACCAGAAACTGGTCAATTTGAACTTCTAGATCCTGCTACAGTATCCAATATTTTAGACCATTATACAATTCATCCATTACACTCTAATAACACCATAGATGATGCAATGGAAATGTACCCAATGCGACAAACCAAGGGATCACCAATCAGCATATGGGAAAAAAGTATAGAAGCACATGCTTTTCCTCTACTCTTTCCTACTGGCAAAGGAGGAAGGTACGAAGATAGACCCACTCAGATAACAGCATCAGAATACCGTTCATTACGAATGTATGGTGAAGATCCCAGATTTAGACAAAATGTGGAATACATATTCCACCTACTCTTTGAATGCGAACTAGCAACTCTATGTTACGGAGTTGCACACATATTGAAATTAGGAACCCACCTTCAAAATATGTCAGCTACGCTATTAATACAAAAAGTGCAAGAAAAAGATGAGGTTTTACAATCAAGCATTACATATCTGTTAGCAAACATGTGTGGTACAAAAGAGTACTGGTTCCTACGTCACAGAGATGTACGTTGTATGATAAGAAACCTTCGCCCACCCACTTGGTTTGTTACATTAAATTGTGCAGAATATGCATCGGAAGATTTACATGATTTCCTACGCATATCAAACATAGAACAAAACAAACATAGATATACTAACACCTGGAGAACTTTGATCTCTAGATCCTGTTAATGTTTCAAGATATTTCCATCATCGTTTCATTGGTATGCTACACTTTATTTGTAATAAAACTGTTCATCCCCTCGGAAAAGTGCAACACTTCTTTTGGATAAAAGAATACCAAGCCAGAAGAGCACCACATATCCACATGCTTTTAGCGATTAAAGATGCTCCTAAATTTGGTCAAGACAGTGATTTTACTGTTTTACAGTTTATCGAAAAATATGTCACTTGTGAAAGTCCATCGAAAGCAACAAATAGTGAACTTCATGCACATATTGTACAATTTCAAAGACACAAATGTGGCAAATATTGTTGTCGCAAATACAAAAAAAATGGAAATACTACACCAAATGCCGCTTTGGTTTCCCTAGACCAGTTACAGAAACAGGTGAAGTGAACAACTACATGTCTTCAGTTACACATAGTGTTAAAGGTAAATCACGTAAGAACACGTATTACATAAAAAGAACAGAAGAATCAAAATATATCAATGATTACAATACAATCATTGCCCTCTTATGGAATGCAAACCTAGATGTGCAGTACATTGCAGACATTTCCACTGCAGTTGCACGATATGTTACAGCCTACTTAACAAAGGCAGAAAAATAGAGCTTTAAGACCTCTGGAATGACCTATAATCAGACAAAACACTATCTCAGAAATTGTACAGCTTAGGCATAAAAATGCTCTCTCATAGGGAATGTGGCACCTACGAAGCTGAAGATTGTTTAACCGGTACTGCTTTGTATGGAAAATCTGAAAATATAGTATGGCTAAGTCTGGGTCCTGCTAAATCTAGAAAAAGAGTTCTCAAATCATATGAGGACATATAAACAATAGTCAAAAATGATCCCAACAGCCAAGACATTTTGAAAAACAATTTACTAGACACATTCTACCCGAACAGGAGTACCACTTTGCAAACCATGTGTCTATAGCACATAGCCCAAAACTTGTAACAACCAAACAGATAAATCAATACCACTAAACTATAACAAAAAATAGACAGTTAAAATATGCCAACAGGTATCTAACTGCTCCAAAAATCTGCAACAAGCCAACAGATAGAACATTAGCCAGAAACAACAAGTAAACACTGAAAACAAACAAACAAATAGGCTGTAGCATAACAAAAAAAGTTTTTTTTAAACCGACATGGATTTTTTTTTCCCACAGACCCAATGATTTGAAAAACAAACACAGAAACTGAGCAAATTGCACAGTACACTGGTTTGTAAACTACTAAATACACCCATAGAATCAAACATTTTAACTGTGGCATATGGTCACTTTTTATGTCCTCTGACACGCGCATTTCCTTAGAACAGTTTCAACTTGCCTGCGAACAGGACTGACGGGAATATTATCCTTAGGACACCCCTCATTTTCACTAATAATGAACATCCCGGACAGCGCGGGCATGGCGAATACATCAGTAGCACCTGCCACCTAAACAAATATAGTATTTGACCCATCTCTTACTCCCCAAACCTCCACAAGCACTCTTGCACACCAAAACACTCCCCAAAACTGCATTTCGCTGTCGGCGGATCCAAGATGTTGGGCGCATCGGAACAATCTGACGCACATCACGCCTCACTCCAGCTAATCGGCAGACACGTTATGTGTCCGCGGACATGACGCGAGCCGATTAGCCAATCAGTGTCCTGCCCACGGAGCGAACAGGGAAGTGTGTCGGCAGAGCGGACATAGATATCACAAATTTTTTGAGACCAAATTTTTGATCGTTTTTTAAAAAACTACGGGATGGATTTTCCACAAATTTGGTTAAAATCTGTCCAGCGGTTTGGGCTGTAGGCGTGCGCAAAGTTTTTTCCCCATTCACTCTGTGGGACAAAAAGAAATGTTGCGACCCCCTCTATCACTTTGCCCCCCCTGGACCAAACCTCCCAAACTTTGCAAATAAATTCAGAGAGGGCCATATACTTTTTTTGCAAAGTTTGGTGAGGATTCGTCCAGAGGGAGCGAAATTATAAGCCACCCAAAAAGTTCTCTTCCTATGGGATTAGCAATTTAACCTTAACTACACAGCCACTACCTGTACACTTCATTTAAAAAAAAAAACTTTCCACCTCCCCTTTATGCTTCAAATTAAAACCGAAAAACCCCTAAAATTCGACAGTTATGGTAAACTAAGCCTCCAACCCTGCCACCACCCCTGTTTACAGCTAACACTAACACCCAAACCATGAATGATGTCATCTCAAATGTCAATGCTGACATCATTGACAACATCACTTGTTTAGCCCCTTTCTTTTCCTTCCCTGCCATACATATATATGTACAATCAGTGAAAACATTTCACTAAAGGATTGTTATACTTCACAGTGCAACCAAACACCACTGCACATTCCCCCATTATAGTACAAGGGTAACGTTTTGCTATACAGCACCTTTTCAATTTTCATATTGCGCTGGTCAGTGAATAAAACTACCTAGCCTCCGTTTTTCAATGCACCAAAATAAGTGAGGCAAACATGTGATGTCATCAGTGATGTCATCAATGATATTTGTGATGTCATCTTTGATGTCCTGGGTGTTAGTCTTAGCAATGCACATAGATGGTGCGAGTTATGGTTGCTTAGCTTACTATAATGGGGGAATGTGCAGTGGTGTTTGGTTGCACTGTGAAGTATAACATTCCTTTAGTGAAATTCCAGCCCAACACTGGAACGCCCTCCCACTCCACATTAGGACTGACCAATCCTACTTTAGCTTCAGGCGAAACACCCTCACTTGGCTGCGGGCCAATGATCCTCACGACTAACCCTGCCATCTAATCTGATCATGCCAGTGCTATAACCTGACTACCATGTACAGCCTTAATTTGTAAATATGTAAATGCAACCGAACTGCCCCTATGCACAGTATTAATATGTAAACCTGTAAGCTTTCGCTCAATTATATGTATATATGCACATCCCACACAATGTAACTGTAAATGCAATGCTCTTTTTCTCATGCCTATCTTATTCTGTAACCAAGTTTTTATGCAATCCTATCTTCCTGACCTCTGTTGCGCCCTGTTACCCCTGGGTTTTGCGCGCTATACTAAATAAATAAACAAACAAACAAACAAACAAACAAACAAACAAACATTGTACATGTATATGTATGGCAGGGAAGGAAAAGAAAGAGGCTAAACAAGTGATGTCGTCATTGATGTCAGCATTGACATTTGAGATTACATCTTTCATGGTCTGGGTGTTAGTGTTAGCTGTGCACAGGGGTGGTGGCAGGGTTGGGGGCTTAGTTTGCCATAACTGTCGAATTTCAGTGGTTTTTCGGTTTTAATTTGAAGCATAAGGGGGGGTGGAAAGTTTTTTTTTATTGAAGTGTACAGGTATTTGTTAGGGCAACTTAACCATAACGTCCCCTCAACAAAGTGTTTTTTGTAGTGAATTTCACTGGTTTTTGGGAGGGCAATTTAACCATAACATCCCCTTAACAAAGTTTTTTTTGTAGTAAATTTAACTGGTTTTTGGGAGGGCAAATTTTTGTAGGGAATTGCATAGGCTTTTGGAAGGTGGAACTTAAGCATGAAATGGTGGCAATGAGGTCGTTCAGCAGAGTATACACTGTAATCATATGATTTTGAAAGATATGTAGTATAATGTACATACTTGACATAGATTTAACATAGAACATAGAGAACCCCCTCCTTAATGATATTGAAAGGGACGGACTGAGCGCCTGTTTGCGGACGGGGTTGGGCAGCATCAACAACACCCAAAGAGTCAGGGGATAGCTGAAAATGTACTATTGTGTTACACAAAAAATGTGCAACGTAGAAGAAGGAAATAAAGATATTAGAAGTAGTAATAAGTAAATTTGGAAACCTGAAGTTAGGAAAAGAAAACCACACATTTAATAACCATGAAGAATAAAGTGGATGGTACCATAAAAAAGAAAGTATGCCTCCAGCGTAATCACTTCACAGAAACTCGGCAGCCTAGAACGACAGTGGACCGACGCAGTAGGATGAAGGGACAATACAGCAAAAGAGTGAGTACATGTCATGTTTTTATATGGGTGATTTTATTTGTGGTATGTAGTGCATAAATAGTAATTTCTTTCTGTTGTTGTGACTCAGAAATGGCAAGTACATTGGAGTGGCTGGAGGAGCATTTCCCACATGACGAAATGTCTGAAGACAGCGACAATAATGGTACAGAGTGCTCTGCATATGCAAAATAGTGACCAGTATTTTAGAGGCATTCAACCTATGGATTTTTTTTTTAACAGACCAGGAAAGAAAAGAAGAAAGGGCAACAAACGAGACAGAAGAAGAAAGATTAAAAAGGATAGAGAAGAAAATAGACACATTGAACAACAATTTTGAAAGTTTACGGAAGTTTGTGGAGGACTGTGTGGGAGGAAAAGTTAGTTATCATTGCCCCACCTGCACCTGCCCTGCTTCTCCATTCCCTAGTGAACCATCCCAAAACCATTAACTGGAAAATAGACGTTGTGACGAAATATCCAATCCTTCTTCCTCTCACAAATCTTCTCCTCATAACCAGCCCGTGTTGAATCCTAATTCCCCCATATTTGTTTCCGTGTCCGCTTCCCCCGCTATTTCTTTAGATTGATGTGTGTGTGTGTGTTTAAAATGTTTTTGTGCAGTAGTTGTAGAGAAAGAGTGTGTGTGTGTAGATTTTTTTTTAAAAAGACGTAAAATGTTTGCGAACAGCGCGCCTGTTCGACCCATCCGCAAGCAATGGAATGTGGGTGCTGTCTAATGTGAAGTAAGACGGATATGTGATTGCACCATCTTTAGAAAATGTGCGTACATAAACAAAAAGGGGTGCCCAAATGATATACTACGTCAGTGTACCGCTTGGAAATGAGATAATACATGGTCGTAAAACACACAAGATGTCCGGAATGGGTGTAAATGAGTAAAAAGGGAGTGTGTGAAGGACACTATAGCAGTCCATATTGGGCGCAGTCTTAATGGTGCCATCCATAGAACAGGCACGGTGGCCAGCAAGTTCGTAGGCAAACAAAATGGAGTTCTCCTAAGGACACTGCAACTGGCCGTACAGTGAACATAGCATGCATGCACAGTACAAACGTAAGTATTGCGAACAGCGCACCAGTTCCTAACTGTCCGTCTCACTTGTGTCACACTTTGAAGTAGTTTGAGAACCCGAACAGTGTCTGTAGGACACTTGTGTGCATGCGCATGTTTGATTCTTTGCATTTGCTGTCCAGGGGACTTTCATTACGGGGCGGATGTGTTGAGGTTGTCATCTTGTGACCGCACCTACGCTGAGCATGGGGACTAGTTTTCACGGTTTGTGTGCTTCCGCAACAATAAAAATGAACTTGTAGACACAAGGCAAAGTACTGTAGTGTGTGAAAATGTAATTTCACACATCCCAAACAATAGGGCACCTCAGGAGTTGCTGTGTAAAATGTATGTAGCGCTTTGTAGGGATGAAGACGGTCACGAGGCACACCCCTGCACTCCTACAAAAGGCCACACCCCCGATCGCATCTTCATTGTCCTGCTACCTATAACAGATTGAGGTGCGTTGCCTTTACTGCTGTAGTGACCAAAAGGAAATTAATTGGTATCGCTTCCATGGCTGCTGTTGGGTTATTAGCCTCTGCACCACCCCCAAACCCGCCACCATCACCACCTAACCAAGGGCCTGCAGAGAGATGTATGGGTGAGGATGTAGAGATTGAGGAAGAATAGCAGAATGAGAATGAAGTGGAGGAACTCCTTACTAGGAACACTCTGCGGGAGTCGTGGGTGTGGCAGTTGTTTTCCGTTTATGGGAACGTACCAAAAGCATGTGCGAACCTGGTGAAGTGTAACCAGTGCGATGTGGTGTTGAGTCGCAGAAGATTTGGAGCGTATAGTTTTGGTACGACAACTATGAAGCGACACCTCACTCCGTTCCACACTGTGGACATTCGCAAGGTGGTGCCATGTGAAGAGCGTAGTCATTTGAGTTCCTCCACAGCATCCTCAGAATCCGCTCCTCCCACCACAAGAGACACTCCTGTGGGGGAGCGCTTCCCTCCAGCTGCTGCACAAGCCATTCACAATGCTGTGGACCCTTACCTTTGAAAGGTGAAAGTAGTGTGCACATATTGTGACGCAGTACTCTGCAGGGGGGAGAGTTTTCGAAGTGCTTTTGAGGCTGCAGTCACCGAGCACCAGAAGATTTGCTCCTTACCTAAATAAAGATCACCCGTAATATTTGTCTGTTGAGTTGCCCTTTCTTATCCCCGTGGCTGGTGTCCTTTCCTTGCCCTCCTTTCACCTTTTCTCCTAGTGTGCCGAGTGCTGTTAATTAATGAACGTAAAAACAACAAAAATGACAGAAAAGGCTCTTTTCAGAACCGCCTTTCTCAGTGTAACAATACAACTATGAAGTGAAGGCCATAGATCCCTGCGCAGTTCAGCAAAAGTTTGCGGACAGTCATAGAGGGGAAAAAGGGAGGGTACAAGCGGTGCAAAGGCAATAAAATGTACGTTGGGAGTAAGTGGCGGCTCTTAAAAGAGCCTTTTGGTGGTGTGTTGTGTGGGTCAAAAACAGTGGATTGGGGAAAACGGATTGTCAGATAGGTTAGTGTGATTGCAAAAGAGGGCGCAATGCATTTTGTAAATTGTGAAGAAACATCTGATTACCAGCATATGTGAGGTGGACTCCGCCTCTGCGGAAAATGAAACTGCTACGAAACTAAGGGGCCGATTCATGGAACAAACGTGCGCCGAAAATCTTCGCGCAAGCAGGCGCAAGCAGGCGCAAGCAGGCGCAAGCGGAAAAAAACAGGCGCACGCGCACGCGTGCGATTCATGGAAGTCCCTGCGCGTGTACACCTCGGGATGTGCGCAAAAACCCGTGCATGGCGCACAAGTCACTGCAACATCCAGAAAGGCATGCGCGACGCGCACAGTGAAAGCGCACGACCTCGGCGCATACACCAGAAAGTGGGCGGGACACGGGGCGTAACGCGCGGAATGGGGAACAATGCGTGAAAATAAGGGCGTAACTGGGGATGTACTGCAGGGAAGCAGACGGAACGCCCACACGCACTCGAACCACACGTATTCATGGAATCGAATAGGTCAAGGCCACGCACAGCCAAAGACACGCACAAGCTGAAACACGTCCGCCACACGAAGGCAGGCGGTAGAGTCCCAGCGCATAACAAAAGTGGCAACATACAGCAATTGGGCCTGTGCGAGCGGGGTACGTGTATTTCGGGGGCGCGCGGGAAGTTACACACGCGATTGAGCGGGGTACGTGTATTTCGGGGGCGCGCGGGAAGTTACACACGCGATTGAGCGGGGTACGTGTATTTCGGGGGCGCGCGGGAAGTTACACACGCGATTGAGCGGGGTACGTGTATTTCGGGGGCGCGCGGGAAGTCACACACGCGATTGAGCGGGGTACGTGTATTTCGTGGGCGCGCGGGAAGTCACACACGCGATTGAGCGGGGTACGTGTATTTCGGGGGTGCGCGGGAAGTTACACACGCGATTGAGCGGGGTACGTGTATTTTGGGGGTGCGCGGGAAGTCACACACGCGATTGAGCGGGGTAAGTGTATTTCGGGGTGCGCGGGAAGTTACACACGCGATTGAGCGGGGTACGTGTATTCCAGGGGTGCGCGGGAAGTTCCACACGCGATCTCATCAGGGTACGTGTATTACAGGGGTGCGCCGGGAGCAGCACACGTGAATTGCATGTGTGGGTCCTCCCAGGTGTTCCCTCTACACCCTCCACGGCCCCTGCAGGTGGCTCACACCACAGGGGCCTACCCAGCACATGTCCTGCAGGCACCCCATCCACCATGGCCATGCCCACCAGCCAACCCACATGTCAACTTGCACCACTGCCCACCAACGCATGTCCCCCTGCACCCCCAGGCACCAGGGGCACCCACCACCAGGCCCCCACCCATGTCCAACTCATGTTCCCCACCACCCCCACCCCCCAGCAGTGCAGGGGCACCCACCACCAGGCCCCCACCCATGTCTCCCAGCACCCCCACCCCCCAGCCACCAGGGGCAGCCTCCACCAGGCCCCCACCCATGTCTTCCACCACCCCCACCCCCCAGCAGTGCAGGGGCAGCCTCCACCAGGCCCCCACCCATGTCTTCCACCACCCCCACCCCCCAGCCACCAGGGGCAGCCTCCACCAGGCCCCCACCCTTGTCCAACTCATGTTCCCCACCACCCCCACCCCCCAGCACTGTGGGGCACCTGCCAGCAGGCCCCCACCCATGTCCAACTCATGTTCCCCACCACCCCCACCCCCCAGCACTGTGGGGCACCTGCCAGCAGGCCCCCACCCATGTCCAACTCATGTTCCCCACCACCCCCACCCCCCAGCAGTGCAGGGACACCCACCACCAGGCCCCCACCCATGTCTCCCACCACCCCCACCCCCCAGCACTGTGGGGCACCTGCCAGCAGGCCCCCACCCATGTCCAACTCATGTTCCCCACCACCCCCACCCCCCAGCACTGTGGGGCACCTGCCAGCAGGCCCCCACCCATGTCCAACTCATGTTCCCCACCACCCCCACCCCCCAGCACTGTGGGGCACCTGCCAGCAGGCCCCCACCCATGTCCAACTCTGTTCCCCACCACCCCACCCCCCAGCACTGTGGGGCACCTGCCAGCAGGCCCCCACCCATGTCCAACTCATGTTCCCCACCACCCCCACCCCCCAGCACTGTGGGGCACCTGCCAGCAGGCCCCCACCCATGTCCAACTCATGTTCCCCACCACCCCACCCCCCAGCACTGTGGGGCACCTGCCAGCAGGCCCCCACCCATGTCCAACTCATGTTCCCCACCACCCCCACCCCCCAGCACTGTGGGGCACCTGCCAGCAGGCCCCCAGCCATGTCTCCCACCACCCCCACCCCCCAGCACTGTGGGGCACCTGCCAGCAGGCCCCCACCGATGTCCAACTCATGTTCCCCACCACCCCCACCCCCCAGCACTGTGGGGCACCTGCCAGCAGGCCCCCACCCATATACAACTCATGTTCCCCACCACCCCCACCCCCCAGCACTGTGGGGCACCTGCCAGCAGACCCCCACCCATGTCCAACTCATGTTCCCCAGCACCCCCACCCCCCAGCACTGTGGAGCACCTGCCAGCAGGCCCCCACCCATGTCTCCCAGCACCCCCACCCCCCAGCCACCAGGGGCAGCCTCCACCAGGCCCCCACCCATGTCTCCCACCACCCCCATCCCCCCCAGTCACCAGGGGCAGCCTCCACCAGGCCCCCACCCATGTCTCCCACCACCCCCACCCCCCCAGTCACCAGGGGCAGCCTCCACCAGGCCCCCACCCATGTCTCCCAGCACCCCCACCCCCCAGCCACCAGGGGCAGCCTCCACCAGGCCCCCACCCATGTCTCCCAGCACCCCCAACCCCCCAGTCACCAGGGGCAGCCTCCACCAGGCCCCCACCCATGTCTCCCACCACCCCCACCCCCCCAGTCACCAGGGGCAGCCTCCACCAGGCCCCCACCCATGTCCAACTCATGTTCCCCACCACCCCCACCCCCAGCACTGTGGGGCACCTGCCAGCAGGCCCCCACCCATGTCCAACTCATGTTCCCCACCACCCCCACCCCCCAGCACTGTGGGGCACCTGCCAGCAGGCCCCCAGCCATGTCTCCCACCACCCCCACCCCCCAGCACTGTGGGGCACCTGCCAGCAGGCCCCCACCCATGTCCAACTCATGTTCCCCACCACCCCCACCCCCCAGCACTGTGGGGCATCTGCCAGCAGGCCCCCACCCATGTCCAACTCATGTTCCCCACCACCCCCACCCCCCAGCACTGTGGGGCACCTGCCAGCAGGCCCGCAGCCATGTCTCCCACCACCCCCACCCCCCAGCACTGTGGGGCACCTGCCAGCAGGCCCCCACCGAGGTCCAACTCATGTTCCCCACCACCCCCACCCCCAGCACTGTGGGGCACGGCCAGCAGGCCCCCAACCATGTCCAACTCATGTTCCCCACCACCCCACCCCCCAGCACTGTGGGGCACCTGCCAGCAGGCCCCCACCCATGTCCAACTCATGTTCCCCACCACCCCCACCCCCCAGCACTGTGGGGCACCTGCCAGCAGGCCCGCAGCCATGTCTGCCACCACCCCCACCCCCAAGCACTGTGGGGCACCTGCCAGCAGGCCCCCACCCATGTCCAACTCATGTTCCCCAGCACCCCCATCCCCCAGCACTGTGGGGCACCTGCCACGTGCCAAATCACTCCGTATCAAGCTGGCCACGCGTAAGCACACGGAAGACCACGCTCCTGCCCAGAAGGCCGAACTACTGCCCCCCAGAGCCCCGAGCACGCTCCCACCTGCCATCTGCTGCTGCCTGACTGCCTGCTGCCCACGTGCCCTGCCATTTGCTGCCCGCACATCAGCCAGGGGTGCTGTTGCTGTCACCACCCCTGCTGGAACCGAAGACTCCCGACTGGGATTCCATCACTCCACAGCCCAGCCCCAGGACCCAGTTGCCCACCCACTCCTGCCTCTGGGGTTGTCATGTCGGGGCAAACACCATCTGGGACCACTGACAACCCCCGGCCAGAGAGGCAGAGGGGCACCAGCTTCAGTGCCACCGAAGTTGGTGTCCTGGTGGAGCAAGTCCTGGGGCAGTATGATGCCCTCTTCGGAAGTTCCCGCGCCGACAAGGAAGGACGGACTCGGATCTGGACTGACATCGTGACTGCCATCAACGCGAAGGGGGTGGCAGTCCGCGACTTACAACATGTCAAGAAGCGCTGGGAGGACTTCAGGTCCAGGACCCTGAACAAGGCCTGGCGCCTCTTGAAGGCAGTGGATGCCAAGGGGCGCCGGGGCCACTTGTCGGAAGAACAGATGAGGGTCCTGGAACGCATATCCCCAGCGCTCCACGTCCAGGTCCTTGAGAAGCAGACCTGTCTGGAGTCGAGCGGTGAGTGTACATGCATCCTGATTGTGAGCAGTGCGTGTGGTGATTATTCAGTAGTGTGCAGGTTGCACATCTGTTTGTATGGGGTCGAGTATGGGTGGGGGGTGTACAGGGCCGTGGGGCTGACACATGCGAGGGCTGTAATGTGTGAGACATGGATGGTGCTTGTGTGTGTAGGCTTGCATGCCAAATGCAGTTGTGTGGGCACACATGTTTGGATGAATGTGTATGTAAGTAGACATGTCCGTGATGTCACGCATGTATGTTGTTTTTGGCTGCATGTATCAGCACTGTGTACATGTGCATGTGTGTGTATTTGACAAGGGTGCAACAGTGATGCAACATGGATGCATGTGACAGCGGTATGTGGAAGCCTGATTGGCAGATGTGACATGGATGCCCGTCTGAACACTGCGACACTTGGCAGAGGTGTACACATGCATGCAAGTGTGGTGGTGTGTGTACATGTGTGGTGCACTTCCTGTGTTGCATGTGATGTCTGGCTCACCTTTGGCTGCTCATGCTGTTGTATGTGTATGGATGGTGGTGGCAGTTGCGATATGGCTGTAGTATGGCTCATGTGTGCGAGTTGTAATGACATGTGTGTTGGGGATTGTGATGACATGTCTGAGGTTTGCCAATGCCACTCATGTACAACTGTCATGTGTGTAAGTGTCCATTGTACAGTCCCCTGATGCCTGTGTTTTGTTTCTCCCTGTCTGCAGCGTCAACTGATGAAGAGGGCGGAGAAGGTGCTGTGGAGCACAGCGGGGGGATCCCACCGCCAGCCGGAGACGCAAGGCCCGGCTCCCCTCCCATGTTGTGATCTCGTCGGGGAGTGAGGAGTCCGGTGCCGCGTCCCAGGCCGCAGCTGCCGGGGGGAGGTCCAAGAGGGGGAGGTCGGAGTTGGACTCCTCGGCAGCAAAAGGGGCAGCTGGGAACCCACAGGGCCCAAAGGGGGAAGATGGCACGGAGTCATCCAGGTTGGTGGGGGGTTTGGTGGAGGAGGAGGCCGTGCAAGCACCAGAGACAGGGTCTGGAGGTGGGGATCCCACTGGTGCTAGTGGTGCAGTGCAGGACCAGGGACAGGAGGCAGCACAGGCCGCCGCGGAGGTGCCTGTGTGCAATCCTGTCCCTGATCCTGTCCCTGCAACATCTTGCACCAGCAGGGATGCCTACGTCCAGACCCGTTTTCAGGCAGGGGATGAGCTCACGTCAACTGGCCTTCCTCTGCCTGCGGACGTAGCTATCCAGGTCCGGGTTGAGCCTGTCCTGGCTGGTGTGGCGTTGCGTCAACGGGCCATGCGAGGTGACCTGCAGTCTTTTCATGAAGAGACTGCAAGTCATCTCGAATGGCTCGCGCCAGTCGTCCTCTGTGCCATCTTCCCACCCATCAGTCACCTGGGTGCCCTGTGGAGCTGCCTCTGACGGTGCGGCCAGGCTGGTGGAGGAGGCATCCCTGCCACAGTCGGGAGTCGGACGTCCAGCAGGGGTGGCCACATCAACGACTGCACCCCAGCCGGCGGAGAATGTACAGGCAGCAGGAGGCAGTGCACGGGCAGAGGCACAGCAGCAGCAGCAACGTGGTGGGAGCCATGAAGGCTCGGGGCCTTCAACATTGGAGGGGCAGGCATCAGCCGGAGGGCAGGAGGACCCAGGACAGAGAGTGTCTTCCGTGTGGCAGCGGTTGGGCCACGCCATAGATGCGGAGCGGCAGCGGGCGGAAGAGGCACGGCTCACAATGGTCAGGGCGGAGAACTCCATGCGGAGGGCCCTGAGGCGGGCCGAGTGCCTCGAGGCAATCCGCAGGGGTTTGGAGGTGGAGACGTCGACGGCCCTGCAGACCCTCGGGGGCCATGGAGGAGGACCGCCTCCGGGACATTGAGGAGGAGTTCGATGATGCCCTGGCCCGGGACATCCACAAGTGAGCCGTGAAACTAGCCCGCTGTCCTTGTACATAGTTATGTAGGTAGTGTTAGGTTTCATTTTTGTTTTTATTTTATTTGGACCTTTCGGACATTGGCCACATTTTTGTATATAGTTTATTTTATTAGTTAGTGTAGTTAGATAGGTTTCCTTTATTTTGTTGGGATAATGGACCCTGGCTTGTTCCCATGTACATAGTTCACAGTTGGATTGTATTTTTTTTTCACTTTTTAACCATGGGGCAATGGCTTTCTTTTTTATTTCCCATTGGATTTTGGTTTGTGGACATTGACTTTGGACAACATTACTTTGGAATTTTATTTTTGATTTTGCTTTTTTTAACGGACATGCTTCTTTTCATTTTTGTACATTCACGTTCTGTTCATTTTTTATTCTATTTATGTTTCCTTTAATACATATTTTTTTTGGTGAACTTCAATGTGTGGTATCTCATTGGTTTCATGCATTTCATGATATGTGTTTTGAGATTCACTGACACCCATTGGGTGTATGTGAGGGAAATGTGTTTGTTTCAGAACTTGCAATTGGTGTTCTGTGATGTAATTGCAAATTATGAGTGGGTGGATGCAATACTCGGGTGGGTGTTTTGCATTTGGAGGCTGACCATAGGGACCAGGGATCTAGATTGTGATGATATGTTGGCTGGGGAACATGAGTTGCACATGGGTGGGGGCCTGCTGGCAGGTGCCCCACAGTGCTGGGGGGTGGGGGTGCTGGGAGACATGGGTGGGGGCCTGGTGGAGGCTGCCCCTGGTGACTGGGGGGGGTGGGGGTGGTGGGAGACATGGGTGGGGGCCTGGTGGAGGCTGCCCCTGGTGACTGGTGGGGTGGGGGTGGTGGGAGACATGGGTGGGGGCCTGGTGGAGGCTGCCCCTGGTGACTGGGGGGGGTGGGGGTGGTGGGAGACATGGGTGGGGGCCTGGTGGAGGCTGCCCGTGGTGGCTGGGGGGTGGGGGTGCTGGGAGACATGGGTGGGGTCTGGTGGTGGCTGCCGCTGCACTGCTGGGGGGTGGGGGTGGTGGGGAACATGCGTTGGACATGGGTGGGGGCCTGCTGGCAGGTGCCCCACAGTGCTGGGGGGTGGGGGTGGTGGGGAACATGCGTTGGACATGGGTGGGGGCCTGCTGGCAGGTGCCCCACAGTGCTGGGGGGTGGGGGGGTAGGAGACATGTGTGGGGGCCTGCTGGCAGGTGCCCCACAGTGCTGGGGGGTGGGGGTGGTGGGGAACATGAGTTGGACATGGGTGGGGGCCTGCTGGCAGGTGCCCCACAGTGCTGGGGGTGGGGGGGTGGGAGACATGTGTGGGGGCCTGCTGGCAGGTGCCCCACAGTGCTGGGGGTGGGGGTGGTGGGGAACATGAGTTGGACATGGGTGGGGGCCTGCTGGCAGGTGCCCCACAGTGCTGGGGGGTGGGGAACATGAGTTGGACATGGGTGGGGGCCTGGTGGCAGGTGCCCCACAGTGCTGGGGGGTGGGGGTGGTGGGGAACATGAGTTGGACATGGGTGGGGGCCTGCTGGCAGGTGCCCCACAGTGCTGGGGGGTGGGGGGTGGGGAACATGAGTTGGACATGGGTGGGGGCCTGCTGGCAGGTGCCCCACAGTGCTGGGGGGTGGGGGTGGTGGGGAACATGAGTTGGACATGGGTGGGGGCCTGCTGGCAGGTGCCCCACAGTGCTGGGGGGTGGGGGGGTGGGAGACGCGGGTGGGGGCCTGGTGGAGGGTGCCCCTGGTGGTTGGGGGGTGGGGGGGTGGGGAACATGAGTTGGACACGGGTGGGGGCCTGGTGGCAGGTGCCCCACAGTGCTGGGGGGTGGGGGTGGTGGGGAACATGAGTTGGACATGGGTGGGGGCCTGCTGGCAGGTGCCCCACAGTGCTGGGGGGTGGGGGGGTGGGGAACATGA